>NC_041402.2:95730590-96330590 GCF_900747795.2 Erpetoichthys calabaricus | reverse complement strand
GAACCACCTTTTTCCACCCTCTCAAACATACGCAGTTTTTAATGTCTGGAAAACATTTGGGATTAAATCACTTAGAGATCTATACATAGACAACGTCTTTGCATCCTACGAAAAATTGCATTCCAATTTTAACTTCCCAGCAAGACATTTCTTTTACTACCTTCAAATCAGAAACTTTGTTAAACAGAATCTGCCCAATTTTCCTCACCTACCACCTACTTCTATGGCGGAAAAAATATTGATCAGACTTAAGGACATTTCTGTAATATATAAAACCATTTTACAGTCCCTCCCTTTCAAAGATCCAAGAGGACAGTGGGAAAAGGATCTCTCACTCAATATTTCAGAAAAGGGGTGAAAAGTAGTAATGCAGAGAATCCACTCCAGCTCCATATGCGCAAAGCATACAATTATTCCACTCAAAATTATATATCAAGCACATCTGTCTCACTTAAAATTGTCCAAAATGTTTCCAACCTACGAACGTTGCAATCAAGTTCAAGCCTCACTGGGCCACATGTTCTGGACCTGCACCAAATTAACATCATTCTGGACCATAATCTTTAAATGCCTATCTGACAGCCTTGGTGTCACACTCCCTCCTAACCCATTAACAGCTGTGTTTGGTGTACTTCCAGATGGGCTTAAAGTGGAGAATGACAAACAAACTGTAATTGTCTTTACTACACTATTGGCACATATACTCATCTTGCTCAACTGAAAGAATCCTAAATCTCCTCTTTTAAGTCAGTGAGTAACTGATATTGTATATTATTTGAAACTGGAAAAAATCAAATTCTCTCTTAGAAGATCTGTGCAGAACTTGTTCAAAACCTGGCTGGATCTGATCAATAACATTTTAGAATAAGCATTTAAAGCACTGAGGAAGCAGATTCTCTCCCCTTTTTTTCCTTTTTTTTCTCCATTTATCATTATTCACTTATTAATTATCTATTTACTTATTTTTACTAGCTTTAAGTTTTACTCTGCTGGCTTAGCTCTGTTTTTCAGGGGTGGGGGTTGATTTGTTTTCGATTTTATGTTTTTAAAAATTGATTTATTTGTGTGGAATGTTGTGTGATTTTAATAAAATCAATAAAATAAAAAAAAAATTATTTAAAAAAATGGATAAATTTACAAAATAACCAGAGGCAGGTCTCAGGTTATTGTGGTATCAACTTGTACAAGTTTAAAGACACTAATGAGCACATAAACCAATTTATTTCTACCTGAATTACAATTAATTTGCAAATAACACATTCTGCTTTTTTAATTATGGAAAAAATAAATTAGTTTTGATGTGGAAACAATATGTAAAAGTCATCACTAATGCTGAGATGCAGCACAGTACAGTGCATACTTTTTGCAGTATTTTGTGCTTACACTCTCATTCTCATATCCATCAATTAGTGATGAGTTTTTCAGCAATCAGCACGTGTTTCATGATTTAAAGTAGAGTTAAACCGAGTTTGGTACCAGAAAAAAATTAGCAGGGGAGCACTGGATTTTCATCTTGTGTAGCAATATGTTATTACAACACAAATAAACTCCATAGTATTTTTGATTCTCAATAAATACACCTGAGAGTACAGTACATATGTAACAGATGAGAGCAAACAGAACTTCATCCTACACAGGAAACACCTCAGGTTAGCTCTGTTACTGAACCAGAAGAACCAAGCTGAGGAGATGGCATCTGTAAGTGCACAGGTTCATACATGCAGAAAATCCAATGCAGCATTGAGTATCATTCAGTGCAATGGAATATCATAAAGCAAAACAAAAAAAATATATGTTGTGGTCATCCGAGGGAATGGCAGGCTGATAGACACTTAGGTAAATTTTGGGACGCTAACCTGGAAGTCCCCGTTTACTTATGTTTTTAAATAAAAATAACACACGATAACACTCAAAAGAAACAGAAAATACTGCCACCGAAACAAAATGGCTAAATCTTTGTCAACAGCTTTGTCAGTCATTATTTGAGTGTGGAGCTCCTTTGCTCGGGTCACTTGGATAAAAAATAGCACCCCCTTCCAGGCGGTCATGCTTTTATGGCCCAGAGACCAAAAGGGGTGGAGTCAGTTGGGTGGTTTCTCTGCATTGTGAAGGAAGAGGAAGACAAGGTAGTTAGCTACAGCACCCCCCTCTCAGCCCTGGGTGGTATCATCTACTATAACAATGCGTGACAGTGAATAAATTGCTCAAAAAAGATTCTTCTGCAGCACAGCCTACGTCTCCATGCAACTAACAAACCTACTAAATTAATATTGTAGTGCAGTGTGCTGCTAGCCAATGATGACCCAATGGATTGTTACTAATTTTATTGCTCTTCTAGTTATCTGGCTATCCTCATAAGGAGTGCTCAACTTTGTCACACTAGGATGACTGTGGCAGGCTCACCCTTCTTCTAGGCTAACAAGTAGCTGCCACTAAAGATACTCATTTGAATAATGGTGTTTTGCAGGACCAGAAGAAGATACATTAACTGAGGTTCTAAGCAGAGTTTGTAACTGGGAAGTCAATGTGATCTGTTGTTAGGCCAAAACCAATAACCCTAACTCGAAGATGAAACACTAACCAAAGTAATTTGCATTCTAATTTACAAGGATTTATCTGTAATCTCAAATTGCCAGGAAGTGCACTGTACTGACCTTTGCAGCAGTGACGTAAAGTGCTGCACGCTTTCTGTCCTTTTCCCTACTGATGCTGTAGCAAACATTGCACAAAATGGCACTCCCTGAAAACCAACATATTGTCAGAAAAAGACACTACATGAAATACATTTTTAAGCTGAAAACTGCTGTCAAAAATAGAATCAGCATATTTCAAAAAAGTCAGAATAAAAAAGAACAAATAGAATGCCCTCTCATACGGCTTCCACGTGCTGAGTCAGTGCTCTTACTGTTCTTTTTCATCAAAACAAATGTTACCATCAGCATCTGCTTGGAATTAGAGGTTTAATGATTTAAATATAGTAAATGCTTTGCAGATGTATACAAGTACATCTAATTATATTTGTTTTTGAATTTAGCTGTTTTTGCTGGTTTAATGTTTTAACAGTTATTAATTGTAATTTTGGTTTTTAAGTATTTTTACCATTATTTTGTTAATGTCATTGAATCACCATTTTTGTGTGATTATGTTTCAAGGGTGCCACCATTTGGTGTGTTTGGTCACAATAATGCAGCACAGTTACTAGGCACGTTATTCACATGTAACATAACATGTGACAACACAGTGTAATGAAAAGGACAAGAGGGAGAACATAAAGCATTGGGGACCGGCCAGTACCCCATTTAATACAAAACAAAACTGGACAAAAAGAAAGAAAAAGTTCCAGAGGTATTATTGGGATCAATATGCATCCTTGAATGACCCCGTTCTCGGGCTAAAGGATTTGCTTCTCTGCTGTGGAGCTCTATGTTCTCACTCTCTGGCTCACAATGAAGGCCTACTGTATTTCAGGCCACATGTTTCTTTAAATAGCTCACTGGGAGGAAGAGGGGGGACCTTCAGTGCCAAGTCGGATGTGTCATCTGTGGGTTTCATCCTCCAGCTTGTGGGCAAAAGATTAGAGGATGTTAGCAAATGTACTTCTCCAGACACTGGCGTCTGTGCCCATACCTCCATAGAACATGCTCAAGCTATAAAAGAAGGTTGCATGCATTGAGGCATGTCTGAACAGTGAGAAATTTTAGGAAAGACTAGCAAGAATCTACTACTCAAGCAAATAAAGAAAATGAAAACTATTTAAGAACACCCAAATTGACTACAGATCTTTGGTTATTGGTTTTGTAACATTTAAAAAAAAAATTGCGTAGCAGTCTTTAGCTTTGACTTTTGATTACTCTCTGCTACACTCCAAGTAATCCTATTCAATTAGACTCACCATCCGTCCATTTCAATCACAATAATATAATGGGACCCAAATTTAAAAATCTATACTTCCTGGTATTGAGTGAGAGATGAGCCTTGTACAGTCGCTGAAAGACTGTATTGAGGTCCTTGAGATGTTGTTGGACAGTTGGGGAGAACACAATGATACCATCAATGTACTGTATATGAAGCAGGTCTCTTCCAATGAGTCCCTGGAGGACCTGTTCCATGATCCGTTGAAATGATGCCCCTACGTTTTTCTGTTCAAATGGCATCACCCGAAACTGGAACAAGATAATATCCTCAAACATAAAGCTTAGTCCAATTCTGGGTCAAAGAGGGCCAGAACCTATCCAAGCAGCAAAGAGGACAACGCAGGAACCAACCTCAAATAGTCGTCATTTATCACAGGGCCCACTTATGCACACACTCAGATTTTTGCTCATACAAGGTATAAAATGAAAAGATAAATCGGTGTGTAAAAAGTGTTGGAAAACCAAATGGTATCCTAAATTAATAGGTGTTGGAAGGGCTTAGACAAAAATAAATATTGAGTCTAGCCATAGATGTGCCTTCCTCTATAGATGATATATGTATTGTACTGTTTGTTGCAGCAGAGTTTTAAGTGATCTGACTAGAAGAGGCAGCACTAGAGAGTTAACCCATGGCTGTATCAGGATTCTTCTTCCATGTCATGGTTGTCTGGGCTGAGGAAAGAAAAGATAAACATGTAATAAGCCATGTCACCTCCAGTTTCTTCTCCAGTTTATTCATTAAAAGGATCCACATAAAAGGTACATTATACTCACATATTTAATATGGCTCTCACCTCAGCTAGGTTCAATGTACCACATGGCATACTTGCCCGTGATGTCTTGGACCTAAAAGAAAGCACCCATGTTTGCATGGAAAGTCCCTTTTCAAATCACCACTGGAACATGTACTGTTGATGGCCCAAAAACATTTGATAACCCAAAAAGAACAACAATCCCAGCTCGCCAAGGCAGTAGTCCAAAATCAGGCAATGAGTGGGTGTTGGGACCATCCCAGGTACTTTTACCATTGCAAAATAATGACGATATCAAAACATATTTTCTTAATTTTGAACAACAGGTACTCATCACCACTAGGAGTGAGCAGAGTGGCTCAATTGGTCTATTATGAGCTTGACAAGCAGGCTACTTTTGACTACGACTGTCTCAAGGCAGAAGTGCTTGCCAGATACGGAGTGGAGAGGAGCATGAGGGGGACATGTAGTCATTGTTCCTTGTCCCTGGCAGCAGGTTTGCGAGCTAGTTTATGTCCATCTCCTTGGAGTCCACCTGGGAGCAGATAAGACATTAGAGCAAATTCAGCTCAGATTTATTTGCCAGGAATCAATGAGGAGGAAAACCAGTTTTGAAGCTCCTGCCCAGAACATCAACTCTGACAGATTCCTAAAAAGGACCTTGCTTCTCTCCTACCCATTTCACTTTTTGATATTCCATTTGAACGAATCAGGGTGAATTTAATAGGCCACCAAGAACCATCTGCCCAAGGCCATAAATACATTCTGGTCCTGGTGGATTACACAACTCAATACTCTAAGGCTATTCCCTTTAGGCAAGGCACTTCCAAAAATATTGCACAAGAACTGGTAGGGGTCTTTGCAAGTGTGTGCATCCCTTGCCATGTTTCATCCAGCATTTTCAGTATTTATGTTTATTTTATTATGTATGATTTTCTGTTTGTATGTTGGAAAAGGCAAAGGTCCTTAGTTATGGCCCTTGTGCTTTGTTGATGGTCCTACAAGGGATGGGGCCACCAGCCTATCACTGTCAGGAACGGCCCCCCATCTTATTTATGGGAGGGCTTCCCAGTGTTACTGGTGGTTCATTGAATGTGCCGGGAGTGAGGAGTGTTTTGGTGAGTTTATATGCTATTGCTTTGTTTTGTGTTTTCCGGAATTTCGACCCTGTGCTCTGCTTTTAACTATGCCTCTTGGATGCTGTTTTTCATACTGTGCTTATTGATATTTTTGAACCTCTGCTCTGTTTTTCGACCACAATTTTTGAATTCCATATTGGGACTGCGCATCACTTTGCCATTTCAGGCATCTCCTTGTGCTCTTTGGAACTTTGGGGATTGCACAGCCTTTTGGTGAAAATAAATTTTTTATTTTATCAAGATTCATTGCAGCCCTTTTTGTTTCTAGCCGGGATATTTTGATGGTGTTTCCCCCTTTTAGGGGGAAACCTTGAAAATGATTTTGAAGCTGTAGCTTTTTGAACTTGGGCAACTTTATGACATCCCTAAAGAGGTTCTTATTGATCAGGGAATGCTGTTTACCTTGGAGATGTTCAGGGAAGTTGCCAAGTTACTCAAGATCAAGCACTTAAAAACCACAATATACCATTCTTCGACTGATGGTTTAGTAGGGTGGTTTTATCAGATGCTCAAACAAATGCTTCGCAAGGTGGTTAGTGAGGATGGGAGAACCTGGGATCAGAATGTCCCTCTTGTGCTATATGCTTACCAGGAGGTCCCTCAAGCCTCGATGGAGTTCCTGCTGTTTGAAATATTATATGAATGACAACTTCAGGGACTATTGAACATAATAAAAGAAGGTTGGGAAAATGAGGCACTCCCTTCTACCATTATTTTAGAATATATCACACAGTTATGCGATAGATTTGATAAAATTGGACCTACCTTAAAGACAAACATGGAACATGCACAATCCACACAGGCCTGGCTATACAATTGTGGCATGACTCTCCCTGAGTTCAATGCTATAGAAAATATCATGGTTCTCATCCCCATTTTCCAAATCAAATTATTGGCTCATTGGCAACGATATTACAAAATTAAGGAGGGGAAAGGGTTGGTTGATTATTTGGTGAAACAACCCAATCATTGGCCAACCAAACACATTAATCACATGAATATATTGAAACTTTGGAGGAAAAGGGACCCAATCCCTACTCCAGACAACTGCGTTGCTTCTTTGCTTTCAAAAATAACCTTAATTTTGGTTCAAATTTGACACCCAAATAATGATGAGGACACAAAACAGCTATCCTGCCTGCCCATTAAGTGATGAATGCAAAACCTGGTTGGACCTCTCTGATTGCACATAATATCATTACCTACCCAGGAGTGATTATTAGGGAATGCCCATACTGCCTTCCTGAAGCAAAGCTCACTGAAGTAGAGCTTCAGATTAAGTGAATGTTAGATTTTGTGATAATTGAGGAAATTTATAGTTCCTGGTCTCGCACGATTGCCTTGGTGCCAAAGCCAGACAGGAGCTAGTGCTTTTGCAATGACTTCCGTCGGCTTAATCAAATCTCTTGATTCAATGCCTACCCTATGCTGTGACTGGACAAACTACTTGAGTGGCTCAGGAAGGCTCAATACTTTACCACTCTTGGCATGATAAAAGGGTATTGGCAAATTCTTTTTATGGAATATGCCAAGAAAAAAAAAAAGAATTTAGCACCCCTAGAGGCCACTGGCAGTACTGGGCCCTCCCATTTCATTTTGCACGGGGCATCTGCTACCTTCCAACATCTGGTGGATAAAGTGCTATGGCCCCACAATTCATATAGTGCTGCCTACTTGGATGAAATTGTCATCTATTCCAGCACATGGGAGTACCATGTACATCACATTCAGGTAATAATTCTTGCACTATGTAAGACCGGCCTTCAGATTAATCCAAAGAAACACTTTTTTTGGATTAACTGAGTCCAAATATTTGGGCTACGTGGTGGATGGAGGTACTGTCATAAGAACATAAGAAATTTGACAAATGAGAGACCATTCAGTCCATCAAGACTGTTGGTTTAGCTAATAGCTAAGGTGTACCAATATCTTATCCAGATTTTTCTTAAAGGTTGTCAAGGCTTCTACTTCAACTACATGTCTCGGTAGCTTGTGCATCCTATAACTCTTTGTGGAAAGAAGTGCTTCCTGACTTCAGTTTTAAATGCACTTTCCCTTAATGTTGCTGGATCTACTTTATACATGCCTTTGAGGATTTTAAATACCTTGACTAAATCCCCACATAGTCTCCTCTGCTTAGAACTAAACAGGTTTAATTCTCTGAATCTGTCAGAGTAGGACATGTCCTTAAGTCCTGGGATACACTTGGTTGCTGTCCTCTGCCGATGTGGTCTTACCAGTGCATTATATAGTTGGAGCATAATGTCCCTTGACTTAAATTCAGTTGTTATGATATAACCTAACATTTGATTTAATTCCTTCTGTACATTGCTTAGTTGTTGAAAATGTTACATCAACATATACCCCTAAATCCATTTCAGAAGTTGCTTCTTGTATGACAGTCTTTTGCCTACATGTAGCACTTTTCCAAATTAAAGTGCATTTTTCAGGTGTTCGTCCAGTTCTGAAGGGTGTCCAGGCCTTCTGAATTCTTTTTGTTGGCTCCTCAGTGTCTGCCATCCCACCAATTTTAGTGTCATCTGCAAATTTGACAAGTTTAATAACTATACCAGAATCAATGTCATTAATATAAATGAGAAAAAGTAATGGTCCAATGACAGAACCCTGAAGGACTCCACTGATAACCTTGCTCCATGTGAAGCATTCTCCTCTTATGTGTACTCTTTGCCTCATAGAGATCCAGTTTTGTAAGTTACCTCCGATACCTACAGCTTCAAGTTTCAAAATTAATATTTGGTGTGGGACTGTATCAAATGTTTTATGTATGCTTTGTTTTGTCAACTATTCAGGTTGCTTCTTCAAAAAAATCTAAGGGATTGGTTTGGCAGGACCTTCCTCTCATAAATCCATGCTGGTTGCTATTTAGAATATTATTTTTGTTTTTCTAATTTATTTCTTATTATAGTTTTCTTAATTTGTCATGGCACAGAAGTAAGTCTAATTGTTTTATAATTACTACGATCCTTTTTGTCTCCTTTCTTCAAGACTGGAATCAATATTTGCAACTTTACAGTTCATTTGCTATTTCCTTCTTATTTTCAATGATTTCTCTATTCGTGTCCCCATTAATTTCTCTTTTATCATCTTTTTACTGGAGTGGTACTGAAAAAATTTCTTGCTGTTCGTTTTGGCTTCTATAGCAATTTTTATTTTGGTTTCTGTTTTGATATTTCAAAAACGTTTTTTGATATCTTGTTGTACTTTCCAGTATTCCTCTGTGTCAGAATTATCTGGCCTTTTTACATTTTCTTGTACAGTTGAATTTTCTGTTTTACTTTTTAATAATACTCCTATTTATTCATTTTGTCAGATTTATTTAGTCTTGTTTTATTGCTTTTTAGAATAATCTTATTTTGAGCCTGGATCAGAAGAACTCCACAGTGACACCAACTGGCAATAAAGATTTTAAAAAGGAATACTGTCTTTAAGCAATATTACAATTGGAAAATGAACTATAACTATTTACATCCCAGACCGACAATTATGGAGATAGAAAACATGCTGACTGTTGCTCTGTTGTTTCATTTGGCCCCAAAGCATGCTGTCTCATTGTCATGACTTGCACACTTTTGCTCCTATCAGTCCAATTCATTTCTTGTTGACCCTTTCAACTTACAACACTGACCATGCGAACTACACTGGATGGCTTTGCACAAAGAGTCATTTAAATTTAAGGTCCTACATCGCCAAAGCTTCCTCCATGCCAAAGCCGATGCACTTTCTCGGATACATGACCTCTTGGTTCAGGCCACATGACCCAATGGGTCTGGGCTGAGAAGGGTGCCGTGTCACACATGTGCATCAGGGAGACAACCTTAGAGCTCATTTAATAACTGTTATACTCAGAGATAGAGGATGACATTGTGGTCTAATGTCTTCCCTCTTCTCCCCTTTGCAGAAAGGATGATTGACAGCTCCTCTGTCTCTGACGCCAGTTTTCACCCTCCTGAACCCGGCCCTTATGGCTTGCAGACAGCATAAACAGCTCCAGTACCATCTTGGGGCAGTCTGATGAAGGCTCGTGTCTGAACAAGATGACCTGTCTATTTTTTAAACAGTTTATTCTGTTCTGTTTGGCCATACAATATGCAGGGTTCACTGTGGTGCCCCAACTCTTTATGATGTTTCTAATGTCTCATTACACCACCTACAAATTGAAAATGTGCCCTAACCAATATAAGTATTAAAATGAAAAGGACTGTGTAGTGGCTTGCACTTTAAAAAATTCCTTCAGCTGCATTAAGAAGAAAATGTACATGGCCTCTCTACTGATTTAAAAAAGGACTGCAAACATTTTGACTGCTCAAGGCAAACTACCTGATATGAAGCTTGCTGTAGAATATTGATTTAAATTACTCATGTTGTGTATTTTAATCCGTGTTATCTGCTGGTGTTTGACATGTCTGATTTCTCTGAAAAATAAAGATAGGTTTAGATGAATAAAGTTTTTATTATCTCACTGAAACACAAAATGAGAGGTGGGGCATCAAGTTAAAAGAAGTGGGAGTTCAGGGTGTTGTGTGTAGATGGGTACAAAATTGGCTCAAACACAGGAGGCAGGTACAAGGAAACCTATCAGGCGTTAAGAATTGTGCTCCACAGGGATCAGTGTTAGGGCTGCTGCTATTTTAATATGTAATACAAGATTTGGATAGGAATATAAATAACAAGCTGGTTAAGTTTTCAGATGATACCAAGCTAGATCGATTGGCAGATAATCTGGAATCCATTGAACAGTATACAGGCTAGGGAAGATTTGTAGCAGATGAAATTTAATGTAAGTAAATGTAAAGCATTACACATAGGAAGATAAAATGTTAGGGTTGAATACAGAATGGGAGGTCTGAAAATTATGAGAAGGATTTAGGAGTTGTAGTGGACTCAACATTATGAACTGCCAGACAATGTTCAGGTCAGGTCAGTTTGGGGAGCATGAACTGGTACAGCATGTTGCTGCACCCACCACATGACAAAACCCATTTGGCTAACCCTCAAGACAGACACCAGTCCTGTCCCACCCTCTGGAAATCACCATTTATCTGCCACAGCTTGGTGTTATTTGGGCATCACCTTGGCCTGATCCAGCCGCTTGGGTCCTCCTGCAAGCCGGATCACCCTCAGGGAATCATGCCACATGGCCATAGTGCCGTAACTGATGCTCCCTCACAATGTAGGTAATGCGCCTTATTTGGGACTCTGTGAGCAACCACTTGTTTGACACAAAATCAAATCAGCAGTAGCCAAAGATTCTCTGAAGAGACATGGTATCAAAGGAGTCCAGTCTTCATCTCAGGTCACTGGATAGCATCCATGTCTCACAACATTATAGCGAAACAGGGAGCACCAGGACTCTAAAGACTTGACCCTTTGTTCTTTTGCAAAGGTATCAGGAGCACCACACACCCCTTTCCAGTGTCTTCATGACCCTCCCATGCTCTCCCAATCTGTCTGCTGACTTCATAGAAAGAGTCACCAGTGACATGAATGTCACTGCCGAGGTAATTAAACCTGTGGATGTGATTGACATTCTCTACACAGACAGACACACTGCTGATGACTGTGCCCAGGAGTTATTAAATTCTTGGATTTTGGTTTTTATCCAGGACAGTTGCAAGCCCAGACACTCAGATTGTTCACTCAGTCTCTTGAGAGCCCTGATCATAACATCCATTGACTTCATGAAGATGACAGCATCATCATCAAAGATCAGTAAATCTTTCTTCACCAACAGATGATGCACAGCCTCTGGATCCCTTGACCCTGTCCAAAACCCAGTCAATGCAACCATTGATCAGGGTAAGAGTAAGAACACACTCCTGAAAAACTCCAGAATCAACTGGGAAAAAAGTCGAGGTTCTGCCTCCACTCTGCACAGTACTCAATATACCAGTGTACAGGCCAGCCATGACATCCAGCAACTTTGGGGGGATCCTGCGAAGTCTCAGGATGTCCCACAGGGCAACTCGATCAACTGAGTCAAACGCAGCGACTTCCCAAAACACGGTCACAGACTCTAACCCAGCAGCTTCCCAGACTCAGTGGCTGGCACACGAACACCACAGCCTGTAAACTGAACTTGCTGTGCTCCACTCTGCCAACAGTCGGTGTCAGCAAAGGCAACGGAATCACGTCTCCACAAAATGAGACCGCTTTACTACAGATATGCTTATGTAATTATATGACATTTCCCCAGACACACCCACCCTCCATGATATGTCATCCATCCAGGTATCGGACGGAACAGAAACTGATTACCATTCTTGGATTTTTGATTCACTAGCGAATCGCGGGCTTACTTGTATAGTACTACAGTATGTGTAGAGTATAAAGTCCAGGGAGGTTATGCTTAAGCTTTAAAACACACTGTGTTGAGTACAATTTAGGTCTCCAGGCTACCAAAAGGACATAGCAGCACTGTAAACAGTCCACAGAAGAGAGACTAGGCTGATTCCAGGGTTACAGAGGATGAATTATGAGATTAAAAGATTAAAAGAGCTGAGTGTTTTCATTTACAAGCAGAAGACAATTAAGAAGAGACATGATTGAAGTGCTTGAAATTAAAAAGGGAATCAGTACAGTGCATTGAGACTGTAACTTTAAAATCAGCTCATCAAGAACACAGGGACACAGTTGGAAACTTATTAAGAATAAATTTTGTACAGACATTAGTAAGTTTCTTTACACAGAGAACCAGAGACACGTGGAATAAGCTACCAAGAAGTGTGGTAGACAGTAGGACTTTAGGGACTTTCAAAAGTAGACTTGATGTTATTTTGGAACAATTAAGTAGATAGGACTATCAGGCTTTGTTGGGTTGAATAGCCTGTCATCATCTAGATTGCTCTAATGTTCCCATGTAAGTAAGACCTTGGTCATTTAAAGCTTTATATGTAAGAAAGCAGATTGAGAAATCACCACTAAGCCATTATAAAGACTAAAGAACAGGGATTATGCTTTCATTTTTGTCTACTTCTTGCAATGACTCTTGTAGCAGCATATTGAATTATCTGAAACCTGCATATAGAATAGTTTGAACAGCCAGTGAATACTGCATTCCAGTAGTCAACCCTGCTAGAATAAATCCATCCATCCATCCATTTTCCAACCTGCTGAATCCAAACACAGGGTCACGGGGGTCCGCTGGAGCCAATCCCAGCCAACACAGGGCACAAGGCAGGAACCAATCCCGGGCAGGGTGCCAACCCACCGCAGGACACACACAAACACACCCACACACCAAGCACACACTAGGGCCAATTTAGAATCGCCAATCCACCTAACCTGCATGTCTTTGGAATGTGGGAGGAAACCGGAGCGCCCGGAGGAAACCCACGCAGACACGGGGAGAACATGCAAACTCCACGCAGGGAGGACCCGGGAAGCGAACTCAGGTCCCCAGATCACTCAACTGCGAGGCAGCAGCGCTACCCACTGCGCCACCGTGCCACCCATGCTAGAATAAATTAATAAATTAATTTCTCAGTAATCTCCATATTTAGACTCCATTTTAATTTTCCAATGTTAATTTGCTAGAAAAAAGAGACTTATCAAGCATGTCCCTTGACTATGATTCTGTCTCATCTCTCACTGAGTTTTCATCTCCTGGTTCTCTGCTCTTTCACAAACTCTCAGATCATTCTTAATTTCACTAAAAACCTTGGGATTAATAAAGTATCTATCTATCTATCTATCTATCTATCTATCTATCTATCTATCTATCTATCTATCTATCTATCTATCTATCTATCTAAAAAAAACTCAGTGTTTCCTTATTGAATTCAAATCCCTGAGGCAGCAGCTTTAATCACTGTGCCACAGTGCCACTCACAGTTTGCTACTTTGGTAAAATCCTATTAAACTGTTTTAAAGTCCATAAACCAACTTTATTTTAAGTATTTTTACATAAAAGCAAAAGTTACACAACCATTCATTTTATGCTACTGCATACTGATGTGGCAAGGATCAGAACTGAGTAGGTTTCAGGCTTCCAAAAATGCACACTAGAGGGGGATATTACCATTAAGCCCAGTCTAGTAATAAGGGCAAATAAAGGATCTTTATAAAACAAAATATGTATTTTTCTCAAAAATGCTCTGAGCAAAATGTAAGCTCCATGGAGCAAAAAAGACAAAAAAGAGTTGCCTAAAACATAAAGGACTCCAATCAAACAAAGTCCTAATACAGAATCCAGAGAATTGTCAAATAACAGATCACAAGTTCAAAAACACAGAAAACAATTACTAGTAATACTCAGCAACTCCAAGAGCATTTGACATGAACGACAAGAGCATGTGGATTGATCCCACCTATATAGGACTGAGGGCATTTGTGGTGATGGACAGGTGGCCCCACCTCTTGGGAAACCATCCACAAAACAAAAGTAATGTAGCAGAAGCATGCACACATAGACACAATCAAATACAAAGACTAACACAAATACGCAAATAAAACTAATAGAAACAAAAGAATCAAAATGAACATAGAAGACATAGAATAAGGATTTGATCCCCAGCCAGTGGAGGAACCCTGGTTGAAATATAACACCATCTCTGAAGATGATATGTGCCCTGCAAGTTAACATAAGTTTTCTGTAGTATCTCTTATAATAGTTCAAAGATATGTAGCACAATGTGTGTGTAGGTATGTTGTGCCCTCCTGCCCCATATTCTGTATGGTCTGTACTTCTTGTAGAGTTAGCAAAGGCTCACTTCACCAACGTACTCTGTAAGACAGAATTGAGTGCACGTCATTGTCTAGGAGTGCCTCCTATGTGGCGTACTTGTAGGTTTTCTCTTTACATTCCAGTTTCCTTAAAACAATATGTATTCTTGTTGTTATGTTCACTGTTTTTTTAAACTGTTCCTGCATACACCATGTACCCTATGATGAACCCCATCTCTTCTGATTCCTGCATAGTGCGAAGGGGTTACAAATTGAATGGATGCATGACATATACAGTAAATCTATAATAAAACAATTTCTTGCTATTATTTACAGTATGACAAACAAACAGAGCAGATGATGAATGAAAAAACACAAGAAATTAGACTAAAATACAAAACATGAAAGAATCATATTAAAAATCACAAATAATTAGTAGTATCCCCATGACCTTACTCAGGATTCAGCAGGTATGGAAGATGGATGGATGAATAGATGGATAAAGGACTTTCAGATTTATATGTAAGCATCTACTGTGAGCCTCTTGGGTCCAGGGAGGTCTAAATAGTTTCTTTTGAGATCCCCCTTGTGTTATTTAACTTTGCTTTGAAATGTGCTTTTTATTCACACCATGTGTACCTTTTTAATGGAATGAATCAGCTCAGCATGCCTAGAGAACAACTTGTCAGTGCATCGTACATCCTGAAGCGTGCCCCAGTCCAAATGCTTTGCAGTCACCACCCTGTTACTGTAGCAATTCAGCGTGTTAATCACAGTGCCACTGTAGAATTTTCCATTGTTTAATAGCCTTTGCATTTGAGTCGGATGCTTGTTGCCTTTATCAAATGGATAGAATTTTTTTGTATGCTGATTGGAAGTCAGCCATGTCTTCACAGAAAAAAATAAATGTCTGGATGGCACTTCTTTCTGGGCTACGTGCCAATGAAATTCTTTTGTCACTCACTCGTTTTTACACAGATACAAGAATGTTTTACACTTGCGTAACTAGTGAAAAAAGAGCAACCCACATGATATATAACTGATTTTTTTTTTAAAAGGGTAATGTAACTCTCAAGGCTGCTAGTGTTCCTGCCAGATAAGAATTCTTTCCAGGTGTTAAAGACCCTTAACACTATATCTCATGGATTACAATGCATACAGCACATGTTTTAACCGGGCAATGATCCACACCCCATAAACCTTCATTTAATTGACCAAAGTCAACCAGAAACATGAGTCTACGCAACTGAATATGATTTAAGGATAAAAGAAATCAGACCCCTGCAGTTGTTTCCCAGTAATGACCTCAATTAATCCACCTCTGCCTTCTTTTCAAAATACCACTGCTTTAAGTCAACACAGACAATGCTCAAATGAGCTCATACTTTAATGTCTGTTTTGCAAGCAGCACTTCTGCTTCTCACAGAAACAGCAGACAGCAGATTGGGTGACTCTAAATGATTCATTCAATATGACAATAGTTCCCAAAAATGTGTCTCTGCAGAACACAAATTCTAAGAAAGAACTTCATATATGAGACAGAAGCAGGCGAGCGGGTGAAAGTTGAATGCTGCTAACAGAGCCACCTATTGGCATTGAGATTTATGACATGTGCTTGTTTTTTGAAAACAACACATTAAAAGAAAAAAAGATAAAAAATACACAGTTTCTACTAAAAACATGCAGTATTTTTAAAATGTATAAAACTAACATATAATGATGGCGTGCCAGGCTAGGGTGGCATAGAACAGGAACGTGGCCCACAGCACTGGCAGTAGGGATGTAATTCAACTTGACAGTGTGAATAGAAAGCTTACTGCCAGGGGCCAATTAATCCTATATTTGAAGTGGGTGCCCCAGAATGAATTGCCCTGAGAGCACTAGACAAAGAAAGTGGCATCCTGTGAGGAAGAAGACAATGTGAGGAAGGTCAATTCAGGCCAGCCTGACCTTCTGACTACAAAAGGGAGTATGTCTTACCCATTTTGTTCTTTCTATAAAAGGGAGATTGGAATGGTTCATTTTTTTAATTAATCAAAGATAGGAAATCTATAAGGGAAAATGAGGAACAGTCACTAAGAAAGAGTAGTGCTCAATTCACGGAAGACTAGGAACAGTGCATTTAGATGAGCGCAAAGCAAAAATGAATTAAATCAAAACTAAAAGTCAAAACTAGTTTATAAAGATATTCCTGAGAAACTAGTTGTACATCTTTAAATAAAAGGCTTTTCTTTACCTAAACAAAGTTTCAACAATAACTGAAAATGAGGCTTCTCTTAAAAAAGATGGCAGCAATGATGTAACACACACTTAGTAAATGCCCTAGCAATGAGCTGCATAATAGTAATCAAAATTCACTGGGAAGCACCAAAATGGTGTCATTTATGAATAATTAAACAAACTTTAAGAAGATGAAAATAAACTGCTCAAAAAAATGAAAAGAACCCTTTCAAAACACATCAGATGTCAAAGGGAAAAAAAAATCCTGCTGGATATCTATACTGATATAGAGTGGGTAATGTGTTAGGAAAGAAAGGATGCCATATCGTTTGATGGAAATGAAAATTATCAACCTACAGAATGCTGAATTCAAAGACACCCTGAAAATCAAAGTGAAAAAATGATGCGGCAGGCTAATCCATTTTGCCAAAATTTCATTGCAGCAACTCCAAATCGTACTCAGTAGTTTGTATGGCCCCCATGTGCTTGTATGCATGCCTGACAATGTCGGGGCATGCTCCAAATGAGTCGACGGATGGTGGCATCACTGAGCTCCTGGACTGGTTGAGGTGCAACCAGGTGGCGTTGGATGGACCAAAACATAATGTCCCAGAGTTGTTCTATTGGATTTAGGTCAGGTGAGCATGGGGGCCAGTCAATGGTATCAATTCCTTCATCCTCCAGGAACTGCCTGCATACTATTGTCTAGCCTGTAGAGGTCTGTGCGTCCCTCCATGAGTATGCCTCCCCAGACCATTGCTGACCCACCACCAAACCAGTCATGCTGAACGATATTACAGGCAGTATAATGTTCTCCATGGCTTCTCCAGACCCTTTCACGTCTGTCACATGTGCTCAGGGTGAACCTGCTCTCATCTGTGAAAAGCACAGGGAACCAGTGGTGGACCTGCCAATTCTGGTATTCTATGGCAAGTACCAATTGAGCTCCACGGTGCCGGGCAGTGAGCACAGGACCCATTAGAGGACGTCGGGCCCTCAGGCCACCCTCATGAAGTCTGTTTCTGATTGTTTGGTCAAAGACATTCACACCAGTGGCCTGCTGGAGTTAATTTTGTAGGACTCTGACAGTGCTCATCCTGTTCCTCCCTGCCCAAAGGAGCAGATACTGGTCCTGCTGATGGGTTAAGGACCTTTTATGGCCCTGTCCAGTTCTCTTAAAGTAATTGCCTGTCTCCTGGAATCTCCTCCATGCCCTTGAGACTATACTGGGAGACGCAGCAAACTTTCTGGCAATGGTACATATTGATGTGCCATCCTGGAGAAGTTGGACTACCTGTGCAACCTCTGTAGGGTCTAGGTATCGCCTCATGCTACCAGTAGTGACACTGACCATGGCCAAATGCAAAACTAGTGAAAAAAACAGTCAGAAAAGATGAGGAGGGAAAGAGGTCAATGGCCTCCATCTGTTAAACCATTCCTGTTTTGGAGGTTGTCTCATTGTTGCCCCTCTAGTGCACCTGTTGTTAATTTCATTAACACCAAAGCTGCTGAAACTAATTAACGACCCCCTCTGCTACTTAACTGACCAGGTCAATATCCCAAAAGTTTTATTGACTTGATGCTATACTCTGATTAAAAAATGTTCCTTTAATGTTTTGAGCAGTATATTATAATCTTTGATTAAACTGATATCCTAGTAAGGTGGTGTGGGGTAAACCCAAAGCACATTGACCATTAAACTTCAAGAGTTAGGATACAGGGAGCTGCAAGCCAGAAGTGGTGTTGGTGAAGTCATCGGGGTGCTCGCCCTGTGGTGTATGTGTATAGATCCCAGTATCTCAGTGCAGTGACGAGGACACCGTGCTGTTAAAATTGGTGCTGTCCTTAAGATTAGGCATTAAACTGGGGTCATGACTCTGTGTGGTCATACATAATCCCTAGGCATCTTTTGAAAAGAGTATGGTGTTTCTTGATTCCCAGGACAAATTGCCTACATTAACCTGGTCATTCTGTCTTCCTTAATCATCCCCTGTCCCTTACTGACCACTATCTCTCTAACCCCTTTACTACCTAAGAGCTAGTGTCTGGTGAATGCATTGGCACAAGAATGTCTGCCATCGTATCATCCACATGGATGATACATATTGGTGGTGATTAAAGTGGTTCCCCAATGTCTATAAAGAGGGCTGTGAGTAGATTTAGAAAGTGCTGTGTACATTTAATTAATTAATTAAGTGGCTCAGGATACAATTTTTAATAGTACTCATTTTAAGGCAGGACAGAGTTTAGGGCTTCCCTATTTCAGGAAGGCACTGGACTTGGTGACCCCAGGAAACCCTGAGGTCAAAAATGCTCTTAGTGTAGATTTAAAAACTTCTCCACTAATGGAGAAGTATATAAAATGGGGTGAAAGCTCACTAAGATGAAGACAGACCCAGAAAGAAGCAGGGAGAGATAGAACTAGGAGAAGGAGTGTTGGTTTGTGGTGCTGAGAAGTGGACAAACGGGACAGCCAAACCATCAAATAAACAGGATAACAAGTAGGCCAAAATGATTAGTTTGATTTTGTTTATTGTCTGTTTATTTTGATAGTTTGCATTCTTGATTTTTTATCTGTTACTTATGTCAACTGATGAAAAAAGCTTTAGGAATTTAGTGGCATTATTCCAGGTCTGAAGAAATTCTGAAATGCAAGTGCTATGGTGTATAAAATCTGTACATTTTGGTTTAATTTTCCATTATATTTTGGTCAAGATAAAATAACAGACGAACTACATTTAAGACAAATCAAAGCAGGTTTTCTCACACCTCACTTTTAAAACAGCTGTTTCCAACATTGAAAGGAAGACATTTCTGGTGGTTCAATTACTTTATAACCTGGGAAAGGATGCTGTGCTGACACCCCAGGCTATTGATTACTTTATGGATGGACATTTGGGATAAGAATGTGCATGGTTTACAGCCTGGGAAAAGGGAAACTGGGGCAATATCAAAGAACTTTATTATCTGGGAAAGAGTATGAGCAAAATTCATCAATCACATTGACAGCCAGCCAATCAGGTGCATGTGTTGTGAAACCAAGGTATGACATTTCATAATAAATATGCCTTGGTTTGAAAGAGGAAGGAGAGAAGAGGAGGAGGAAGGAGAAGAAGCAAAGAGAAGGAGGAGAAGAAGAGGAACAGACAAAGACCGCATTGGTCGTCAGAAAGGCATCATGAACATCCATTGCTAAATCAAACGCCTCCCTGGGACATTCATCCTTGTCATTTCAACTTTTTCATAAGCTTTTCCTAAAGACTATATATATTCAGACTTTCCTATCAGTACCTATTTTCTATTATTCTTTGTTCCAGTGGTATTATTATTATTCTTGTAATAAATACCATGCTGCTTTTAACTTTCTATGCTTTGTCTTAATGTCTAGAGTGATTGAATTAATACAGTAAGTTAGATTTCTGTGAGCACCTGGTGACAGCCAGATTTTTGCCATTATATCTGTGCTGCAAGGTTTATAAGGCTGAGAGTGAGGGCGCAGCTCAAAAGAAGGGACAGTACGATAAGAAGAAGGTATTCTTGGCTGATAAATGG
Source organism: Erpetoichthys calabaricus (assembly GCF_900747795.2). NCBI lineage: Eukaryota > Metazoa > Chordata > Cladistia > Polypteriformes > Polypteridae > Erpetoichthys > Erpetoichthys calabaricus. Next base: position 96,310,331 of record NC_041402.2, on the reverse strand, counting down.
CCTATAGTCAAGAGTGCTGAGTCTTTGTATGTTTAAATGTATTCTTGTAGACCAAAAGTAATATTTAGGTCTGAGATATCACTAAAACATTGTATGTTGTTCGTGCCGATAATAAGTAAGTCTCTTGAAGTGCTGAGTGACAGGCTGATGTGTGGTTTAAAGTGCTGAGGGTTAATCAGCATGTGTGTGTCATTCATGGGGCACTGTTGTGGTTAGGGTCTGTGTGTGTGTGTTTATCTATGTGTGTGTGTGTGTTCATTTTAAAGTGCAACAGTAGACCAACCCGATAACGAACCTGACAAGAACATTTACCCTTGAGAAAACAGGTAAAAGGGTAAGTATAGGGAAATACTATGATAATACAGCAAGATTGCAAGAAATTTGTAAATTTGTAAATAAAATGTTTGATGCTGTAAGCATGTGTGACCATTTCAGAGCACTTGTGTGGATCAGTCTGGGATAAGTAATAATGTGCTCTCTGATTAATTGGAATTCAATTAATTGAGTTTTCTGCTCTTGTATCACTGCTACTCCAACAGTCTGTTCCTTCTTGAATCCTAATAAGTGTAAAGGTAGATGTCCAAATATATTGCAAAGGTCTAGTATCAAGATTTCACGATACAGGTGCCTCCTAATTAATCTGTTAGACTACTAAAAAAAAGCCTGGAAATCAAAACTGTGAAGATCCAGAAAATAAGTTTTAAAAATATGTTGGTGTTATAAATCACCCAATACCCATTACTGGTTTTGTGCAAAATTATTGCTGTGGCTGTCAGAATGCTCTTTACATGATGTGCTGGAAGGCAGCTGTATGCCAGTACTTCACAGGCTGAGAGGGGCTAGATGTTTAATTGGCAGCAGGGAGTCCTCAAGATGTTTAAAAAAAGAATGCAGAGACCTGCAGAGAAGAAGTTTAAGTAGCTCTTATTTACAGCCATTAGTGCTTTTTTGGCCTCAGTGATGCTGAAGAGTGTGACTATGTATAGCAGAAAGTGCAGAAAGTGATTGAGATTGCTGATACTGTGATACTGACAACACTCACACTGCGGGTTCCTACTGCTTTATACTTGAACAGACATGATTCTGCCTTTCTAGAGCTTCAGTGCTCATATGTAACAAGGTGGTGAGTTGGTTCATTTTGCACAATTACTTTAATACATATGATGAAAAGCCATTTTTAAATATAATGACTAAGTGCCTTGGTCTTTTGAAACATGGCTGTCTTGTGTGATGCTAGACAAAAGTACAAGATGGTGTTGCATTAGTTTGCAGATTTCATATCTGCATATAATGCACATTGTCTACTTAAGATATACATATTCTAAATGTTAGCCCTCTCCATGGATAATTTATTGTATATTCCATAATACCAGACTAAGATATCAGTGTTCAGCCATCACAGGAACATTAATAGGACCTCTTGATTACAATGTGGTATTTTTCACACTGTCTAGAGCTCATTAATCTATCGTACCCTTGCCCATCACTTGATACTCATCCTTCATCTTGTAGGTGTTAAGTGGACATGGTGGCTCTGTGTAGTTTTTTAGCTAAGCTTAAGAAGTCATGTGGGCCACTGCCACAAAGCAGTAATCGGTGAACCCCAATCCTAAATCTTACTCCAAGAGTATCTCTGGTTAAGACAGTGCTATCTTTGATTTTTTTTAATAGCTACCATTATAGCCATATCCTGGATTTCTCTTTTTAGGTTCTTGTTCTTAAATCAATTTGTCATGTTTGTTAGGACCAGTAGCACACACGTATGCAGCGGCTCTACGCTCTCTCTTTCGGTGCACGTTATGTGTGTTTTTGTTTATATGCATGTTTGTTGCTGTTAAGTTCAGCCTGGCGAATCTCACCTATACTTGGATTTCAGCACAATCATGCTGTTTGAATATTTGTACTCACGTAACATCCCGGAGGAAATAGCAAAGACACTGGGTTCTCCATGGATTGTTGATGGCTCAGGTAATCGACGAAGGCAGAGAAGAAACGAAGCAAAAGCGCAGATGTCAGTCTGACCTACATAAACCACCACTTCCTAGCATATTTCCATCACAAACAAAATGGACGGATTACATCCACAAATCTCTGAGAACAAATGCATAAATTTGCTTATACCAGACACAGCCATTGAGCTAACAGAACGGACAGCATTCCACTGGGATAGAAGCAAAGACTCTGGCAAAAGTAAAGGTGGGGGACTTTGCATTTATGTACATAATAGTATCTTACAATCAAATACAGGCCCTTTTACTTACCTCGGGAGTTTACCATTGCCATAATTACAGCTGTTTACATTGTACCAGATGCTAACACTGACAGAGCTCTATGCTACTTGCTCAGTACTATTAATTTGCAGTAATACACTTATCCTGAAACAGTTCATACGCCAACCCCTGGTGTTGGGAAATGTCAAAGAGCGTGATGTATGAATGAGATATAGAATAGTGTGAAGGTGTAGATGATGCAAATAGAAAGCAAACAATAAAGTGTGTGGCACAGTGTAAAGGGTTATTGGAAAATTTCTTTGTACACGCCTTTTAAGTGTAAAAGGTAATTTCAGGTCAGAACTTGTAAGGTCAATGAAGATGGTCATCATCGTGATCAGAGTCAACTTTGTCAGAGCTTAGAAAGAGTTGTGTCTCTCCAGGACGTAATGCAATGACTTGGGTATTTATGTTTTCTACATTAATATTGTTTGGACATAATATAGTGCGTTGTGTTAAAAGGGGCATTTGGTCTAATGAGATTGCTGTTCCAAATATCTCTGTAACTAAGTCGTCGCAGATAAAGGCTTGAGGAATACTAATATCTGGGTGAAGTCTATCTGTATTGGTGAGTGTACCATCTCCCAGATATAATAACCAATTGTTATGATCTGGATCTGGACATCGCATGTTTTGTACTAACTGAATCTTTTGAAAGCAATGTCAATTGTCTGCGTATTTTAAGGTGCACTGAACAATAGCTGAGCGCATGGCATGTGGAACAATAGCTAAGCACTGTCTAAAATCTCCTCCTAATAAAAGTACCTTTCCTCCAAAGGGAATATTATTATTCATCAACGTTTGTAGAAGTTTATGAATGGTGTTGAGTAAGTGACTGGATGCCATTGTACATTCATCAATAATTAACAGTTTTGCAAGACGGATGTCATGTGCAGTGCCACTGTTCATGTTCATAGTGGATACCGATTTGTAGGATCTAATGCAGTTCATAAAGTTTTCACTTTCAGGTACGTCGTTAGTTAGAAGGTTCTGTAGATATTCAGGATATGAATGTAAAGGAGGCAGTCTAATGTGACCCTTTTGACAACAACGTGTAAATTCATTACTTGTATTGTCAGTTGTTTCTTCAGGGAAGTTAAGTGAATGACAATGATTGCAAATGACATTCATTAATCCCAATGAATTTTCCTGAATAGTGGACTCATTATTGAACGCGTTGTCAGCTAACTGGCGCAAGTGTTTAGCAGGTGTCTGTCGTTGATGTCCGTGACGTGTATCTTTTGCTTGTGCCGTTTGAGAGGCGTGTTGTTGTATGTGTAGTATTTGGGACGTGTTGTTTTGGAGCTGTAATCGATTTGCCTGTGCTGTGTGAGAAGCCCGTTGTAGTCTACTGCGTGCATTGTTTGTATTGAGCCTTGCTCGTTTTTGTATATCGGTCAGTTGAGCTTTCTCTTTTTGGAGCCTTGCCTGCTTGTTTTTCGGCATTCCAGATGCGCGGTGTAGACGTCTGCGTTTATTTATTTTGTCCCTTCGCTGCCGTTTCTGTATGTCTGAGATGGGAGGTGTTTCGTTTTGAATCCGTGCCTGTTTCGATGCAGCATTTTGAGACGCGTGCTGTATGCGTGTACGTTCACTGTGTTTGTCCATATGCGCTCGTTTCTGTTAATGTGTTAGTTGATCTTTGCGTTTTTGGAGCCAAGACATTTTTTCTTCCGGAGGTTCAGAAGTGCGTTGTATGCGCCGCCGTGTATTTTGTTTTTTCATGCGGGTTCGTGTGTTTGGTCCCGTTATCCGAGCCGTATCGTTTTGTACCTGTGATCGTGTATTCATGACTTGTTTGTTCTTCAGCGTGAGAAATATGGATAAGTAATAAGGAGGATCGCACTCACTGTTAATATGGAGCCTTTTCTGCAGTTGAACGGTTAATAGTGCTTCAGTGTAAGGAGATCCACCTATGCTGCATAGTGTGAAGGTGTTGAGATGACGTATGTTTAATACGGACGGTTCCTTCAGAAATGGGGCTTTGGGTGTCACTTCTTATTGATGTTAGTGTGTTTGTGGGTCTGAATTGTCGTCTTTGTGAACGTTTCGTGTGCCATGTCCATAGTCTGTCCCGTTTCGTGTCCAATGGGCTTTGTGTGGCGGTCACGGCTTCTTTTTTTTGGTGTGCTAGGAGCTTGTTGAATCCTCCTCTTTGTGTGCGTCCCGTTTTGTGTGCAATGGGATTCGTGCGGCGCTGTGTGCTTTGCCGGCGTCTGAGGAGGGGGGGGGGGATGTTGCTTGGAGGGGGGGGTGGGATTGGTGGGGCGCGAGCGGCTTCTTTTTTTTTGTGTGCCAGGGACTTGTTGAATCCTCCTCTTTGTGTGTGTCCCGTCCGTTGCTTGTGGGGGGGGGGGGGGGTGCGGTTTCTTTTTTTTTGTGTGCCAGGGGCTTGTTGAATCCTCCTCTTTGTGTGTGTCCCGTCCGTTGCTTGTAGGGGGGGGGGGGGGGGGTGCTTGGAGGTGGGTGTGGGATTTGTGGGGCGCGAGCGGCTTCTTTTTTTTTTGTGTGCTAGTTTCGTGTGCAATGGGTTTCATGCGGCGCTGTGTGCGTCGCCAGCATTTGACTCCTTTTTTCTGTGGTCGTGGCGCCTCATTTCTTTGACTCCTTTTTTCTGTGCTGACTCCTTTTTTCTGTGGTCGCGGCGCCTCATTTCTTGGGGCGCCTGCACAGTACGTATTTCTTGGGGCGCCTGCGCAGTACGTCTTTTGCGTCCACGGCCCATGGCCGGATGTCCCTGCGTCCATCCGGTTTAACATTCTCGGTTAGTAATATGGATGACTGTGTAGCCTCTCATTTCACCAACGCCATCATTAAGTTTGCAGATGACACGACTTCTGATTAAACTCATCTCTAGAGGAGACGAGACAGCTTATAGGGATGAGGATCAAAGTCTTACTCAATGGTGCACTGTGAACAACCTCACCCTTAACTCTACAAAAACAAAATAATTTGTAATAGACTTCCTGAGGCACAATACAAACCACAACTTAATATACATCAATGGAGACTTTGTGGAAAGAGTTCCTGCCTTCAGGTTTCTTGGTATACACGTTGTAGAAGAACACCCCTGGTCCATAAACACCACAGAGGCAGTTAGGAAGGAACAGCAGAGACTCTATTTCCTTATGATTCTCAGAAAAAAATAACCTGAAAGAGAAGCTGCTGGTGTTCTTTTACTGCTGCTCCACTGAGGGTGCTGTCATACTGCATTGCTACATTGTATGCCAACAGCTGATTGGCAGACAGGAGAGCCCTTCAGAGGATTATAAACTCTGCCTAGAAAATAATCTGCTGTACACTACCCCCTTTGGAGGAACTCTTCAGTTCTCACTGCTTCAACAGAGCAGCCAACATCATGAAAGACCCTTCCCATCCTGGACATTACCTGTTTGAGTCACTGCCCTCTGGTAGGCGATTCAGGTCCAGTTTCTACCCCAGAGCCAAACGAGAACTGAATACTGCTAAACACTTATAATGACTGACAATGACCAATATACAGTATAACAATGGTCACTTTTGCACTAGAAGTATGTGTTTACATTCTTTGAAAGTTATACTGTTTTAACTATTTCTATTATTGCACTCAATTCATATGTGCATTATACCTAAGTGAAATATTTAGTTATTCTACTGCATTGTATTGTATTGTATTGTATTGTATTGTATTGTATTGTATTGTATTGTATTGTATTGTATTGTATTGTATTGCACTGCATTATAATTTTATTATGTCCATTATTTGTGATTACACCTTATGATTGCTGCAATTTCATTCTACTAAGTGCAATAACAATAAAAGGAATATGAATCTGAATCTAAATAAGTCTATCTGGAATGCATATCTCCATACAAGTTATAGTTAGATGAGCCATAAAGTCACACAATGGCAAACACATTGAATATTGCAGAGGTGATTTAACTAACATGTCTATTGAATGTTGTATAGAATGTGCCTTGAGGCAGACAGGCAGTGTGACATAGTGATTAAGGATTTGGACTTCAAACCTTGAGGTTGTGGGTTCAACACAGGCTCTTTTTACTTTCCTTTAATGTGGGAAGTGACATCCTTCACGTCTTCTACAACTCTGTGATCGCCAGTGTGATTTTTTTATTCTGTGTACTGGCTGGTAACATCACTTCAAGAGACGCCCAACAAAACAACAAAGTAAAATAATGTGGCAAGTTGTAGGATGCACTATGGACCCGTGATGGTCATAGCAAAACAAACAAAACTGAGTGCCACTGTGAACAATGCTGCACATCCTCTCTCTGACACAATAACATTAAGTAGTTTCAAACAACAAATTATTCAACAGGAGCATATGAAGAAACACTACTGGGGCTCCTTTATATCAACAGCAATATGTCTGCATAAGGCCTCACTGTGACTGTGACAGGCAAGTGAGAACTTTCTTTCTTTTTAATTGTCTTGGTTTTTTGGCTTCTATAAAAAAAAAAAAATTTCTCCCTTGGGACAAATTAAAGTGCTATCTATCTATCTATCTATCTATCTATCTATCTATCTATCTATCTATCTATCTATCTATCTATCTATCTATCTATCTATCTATCTATCTATCTATCTATCTATCTATCTATCTATCTATCTATCTAAACCTGATACTACCATAGTGTGTCACTTCACTTACCTGTGTTCCAACTGGAAGAACAAAAGAAATGCAATCAATTGTATCTTATTGGTTGTAAGTTACATTGAATAAAGGTGTCAGCCAAATAAGTAAATGTTAATGACCATCTTTAACAAATATGAAAGAAAAAAGTATTCATGCAAGAGTTGGATAGATAAGCTCGGAGTGTGTAGTATTCATAATGTTAAAGTGCAAATTTTAATATAAACAGTGTAGAGGTTGATTTGCATATTTTTAAAGACTGCTGACAGGATTGAGAATTTGTTAAGTAAACTGTGATGAAATTCAAATAGTCTTATTAGTGTAAAATAATTATTTGGTCTGAAATAATGTGTAGGTCTGAATTAGGCCAGAATTGTTTTGTATCAGTTTCTTAAATATTAAAATCTGGTCTTGAATTAAGAGTGCATGCTTAAAAGATAACCTTTACCTAGCTAGCACATTATCTATTACCAAACTAGATTACATTAAATTCTTTCTGGGGAAGAGGTGAACAAAAGGTTATGCATCTATTAGAGATCATTCATATGGAGAAGTGCTATTAGGTATTTAATTTTTATTTCATTAGTTATAATAGTTATGCTATGTTCCTGATTTTTGTGAAGAGCTCTATATAAGAATAAATTGAACTCAATTGAATATAAGAGATTAATCCAATATCTTGATAAAATTATTGAAAAATCACAGTCTGTGTATCATTATCCAATCAGAAAAATTTTACAGATGTACAACAAAGAGTATCCCCATGCCAAAGAAAACAAAAGATGCTCATCTCAATGATTTACTCTGACCTTTGCTGCTCACTCCCATTGTGATGAAAATCTATGAGAGACAGATGCTAAGACACAGTAAATATAATATTCTGGATAGTTTGCATAGTATCACATCAGGTCCATAGAGGATACCATATCCCTTGAATTTCATACCAAAATTGGAAAAAAAATTGCCATATCAGAGTACTGTTTAGCAGTAACAGCCCAGGATTTAAGGTTTATTTCACCATGATAGCTCACCAGTCTACTAGATGTGTGATTTAGTGCAACCCTCTGCTATTGGATTTTGGATCTTTAAAATGGCAGAGCCCACCTAGCTGTGCACATTGGGAGAACCAGTTACTGCACAATGATCCTCAACACAGGCACTCCACAGGATAGTGTGCAGAGATTCTTGTTGTACTAATGGTTCAGCTATGAATGTGTAGCCAGTCATATGTCTAACTCCATCATTAATTTGCTGATGACACAGCCTTTTTTGGAATCATCTTCACTGATTACCTAATATAGGCACAACACATATCAGCCACCATAAACAAAACTCACTAAACGTTATTTCTCACATATCTGAGGAAAGTCCTGATTCTCCATCTATGCTGGTTATTTTCTGTGGATGAAAGGAATCCATCCTCTTTGGCTGAAATACATCCCGTTTGGCTTAGGCCCATAAAGCAGTACAGATGGTGAAGCTGGCATAAAATATCACTGGCACATAGCTCTCTTCTGTTCTGAACTCATGTAATACATAATGCCTTTTAAAAGGCAAACAATATTATTGAAGATCTCAGCCATTGTGCACATCCATCCATTTTCTTAGCTCACATAATTAGTACAGGTTTGTTGTCCCAAATGAGTAATGGCAATTCAAGAAACCAGCTTGTCCATGGCTTTGGGACAAAACTGGACACAGGGAGAAAATACAATCTCCAGAGATGGAGTGCCCAGGGCATGAACTCCAGTCTCCTTATTGTGAGGCAGCAGCACTACCACTTCACTACCATGATGCCCACATCTTGGATGGTTACTTTTATTTCTCTTCTTTACTTGACAAATAATATGAAACCAAAGCAGTTGCATAACTGGATTTAGAGACAGTCTTTATATTCTTCACACTGGTGTTTTTTCAGACGTTTTAAATTCCTCACTACGAGAATTTACTGTATGATCTTCACCTGCCTTACAAAGAGCAGTTATCTCTGTGCCAAGGCTATCAAACATTTTCAAAGGCATGTACTGATTACTTTTTTTTAATATCATCTCATGTTAGATTCACAGGTGGGTGTTGTGTACATTGCCTCCTGCTGAATTTATCTATTGTCTGACTGCTGCCATAGAGGCATACAATAAGAATCTAAGTATACCGGGTACATATGGAAATAAACTTGAACATGAACATGAACTAAAGTCTTCTAATATTATTTATATCTTAGCTCCTTTCCTGCTTCTTTAGGTAGAATGCCCAGTGGGAGCTGGGCAGTCTCGTGGCCTCAGAACCCCTACAGATTTTGTTGTTTTTTCTCCAGCTCCTGGAGGATTTATTTTTGTTTTTTCTGTCCTCCTGGTCATCGGACCTTACTTTATTCTTTGTTACTAAGTATTGCCTAATCTTATTTTCATATTTTTCCTTTTTCTTTCTTCATCTTGTAAAGAACTTTGAGCTACATCATTTGTATGAAAACATACTATATAAATAAATGTTGTTGTTGTTTATAAATATTCCTATCATGAATAATGTCTCCTTGGACTTATTTTACTTTCACCCTCTACCTTCATGTTACTTATCCTTAATTGTTCATTTGTTCAATATGGCATCTCAATTTATATAACATATGTATTTTCCTTACAAGTTACTTAGTTTATAATCGTTATTAGGAGTATTTGCTGTCAGTGTCAATTTGTATCATTCATTGTTTTTATTTATTTTTTTATTTATTTATTTATCTATTTATTTATTTATTTTTTAATAATAATAATACATAATTCCGTCTCAAGGAGTAGTCAAACCAATGGACTGCTTTGGAAGGAGCACCTGAACTATGTCCCTGGGACAGTAGTGAACAATGTTGAGACCCTACAAGGGACTGTTCTGGCCCCATTCCTGTTCATATTATACACAGCAGACATTAAATATAACTTGGACTTTTCCACATTCAGAAGTATTCTGTTGATACAGCTATTGTAGCATACATAAGGAATGGGCAGGAAGGGGAACAGAGGTATCTGATTGGAGCTTTCAGTGACTGGAGCAATAAGAACTGCCTGATTTTCAACACAACAAATGCCAAGGAGATGACTGTGGATGTCCGCAGGTCTAAGCTCCTCTTTCAGCCTGTTAACATCTGATGGGAGGACATTGAGGTGGTGCAGACTTGTAAATATATAGGTGTCCACCTTGATGACAGACCGGACTGGTCTGTGAACACACATGTCCTCTACAGGAAGGTGCAGAGCAGCCTGTTTTTTCCTCAGAAGACTCAGATCATTAAGCATATGAAGTGAAATGTTGTCTTTGTTCTATCAGACTGTTGTTGCCAGTGTCCTCTTCTTTGCTGCCATGTGTTGGGAAGGCAGTATGATAGATAAGAACACGAAAAAGCTGTACAAGCTGGTAAAGAAGGCTGACTCAGTGTTAGGTAGAACTGTGGACTCAGTGGGAATGGTGGTGGAAAGGTGTATGGGGAAAAAGGTACAGGCCATCCTTGAAAATAGCAGTCACCCTCTTCACAACATTTTGGCGGGTCAGAGAAGTAAACATACTAGTCATCTTCTCCCACTGCGCTGTAGAACAGAATGCTCTAGAAGATCATTTGTTCCTACTGCTGTGAGATGTTAGAATTCTGTTGTCATTACAAGTGATTCATGACCTGCCTACCACTCTACCTTTCAACACTGCAACAATGAACCATTTGTACATTTTACTATTTATTTATTTATGTATTGTTCTCCTTACCTTTTTAAATAATTTGTAACAATTTTTACTGATGTGATTGAGCTACTGGACACCTGAATTTCCCTGAGGGGATGAATAAATACTGTACTTCGGCTGTACTTCCTTAGAAGACTGGCATCCTTCAACATCTGCAATAAGATGCTGCAGATGTTCTACCAGATGGTTGTGGCGAGTGCCCTCTTCTACGCGGTGGTGTGCTGGGGAGGCAGCATTAAGAAGGACACCTCACACCTGGACAAACTGGTGAGGAAGGCAGGCTCTATTGTAGGCATAGAGCTGGACAGTTTGACATCCGTGGCAGAGCAACGGGCACTCAGCAGGCTATCTATCTATCTATCTATCTATCTATCTATCTATCTATCTATCTATCTATCTATCTATCTATCTATAGTATTTTTCTAGCAATTTTATCTATACTGCTCAAAAAAATTAAAGGAACACTTTTTAATCAGAGTATAGAATCAAGTTAATGAAACTTCTGGGATATTGATCTGGACAGTTAAGTAGAAGAGGGGTTGTTAATCAGTTTAATTTGCTTTGGTGTTAATGAAATTAACAGCAGGTACACTAGGGGGGCAAGAATGAGACACCCCCCAAAAGAATAGTTTGACAGGTGGAGGCCACTGACATTTTTCCCTCCTCATCTTTTCTGACTGTTTTTTCACTAGTTGTGTGTTTGGCTACGGTCAGTGTCACTGCTGGTAGCATGAGGCAATACCTGGACCGTACAGAGGTTGCACAGGTAGTCCAACTTCTCCAGAATGGCACATAAATACGTGCCATTGCCAGAAGGTTTGCTGTGTCTCCTAGCTCAGACCTCTACAGGCTAGACAATGGCACCTTGAGTGCATTAGGTATCGGATGAAATCCTTGGACCCATTGTCAAACCCTATGCTGGTGCAGTGGGTCCTGGGTTCCTTCTGGTGCAGGGCAATGCCCGGCCATATGTGGCGAGAATATGCAGGCAGTTCCTGGAGGTTGAAGCAGTTTATTTATCTAAGTCTAGGCAAAACTCTCACAAGAACAAACTGTAAGAAAATAACAATCAAACCTATAGACATTTCAGGGACTTTTTTACATTGTATATTAACACTTTTTATATTACTGTTATTTGTGTATTAGTGGTTATTTATTCGCTTTTTTGTAATAACTGAAGGGGGATGCACTGCAGCGCAGGGTTGTGTAAATATCAGATTATTTTTTTGTGTATGTATAATTGCTTTTTTTACAAGAACACTGTTATTTTCTTGCCTACATTCATCCCTGTACTTGCATGTTCTTGGTGTTCTGTACTTGCATTGTGTGGCTAGTAGGAAAGTAGTGTTGGTCACTTTTCACGATCTGGTTCATTTATTATTTTCCTTTTTGTCTGCCACTCTAGGAATCTGCAGTTGCAGTACAGTCAGTACAGATTATTGGTGGACTGTACAGGGAGCGTTGGACTGATTTCCATCCATCCTGTTTCACTTCACGCACATAACTATGGACAGAAATGCGGGACTATCTTAACAACATCTTAGGCCCCAGGGATTGGTGATTAGGGCCCATCTGCACTTTTTTTGTACTTCCCAATCTGAATTGGCACACAACGTGTTCTTTAGAAGGGTCACACTTGCTGAATTGAGATGCCATGTTTGCCTTACCTGGGTGAATACATTAGAGAAGCACTAGAGGAAGTTCGACAGTTTGAGCTGGCCAGTCATAACACTCCACTGCAAGAACAGGTTGATGACCACCCTGTAGCTAATCTCACAACATCTGCCCATTCCACACATATTTATGCAATGCTGGAGGACAACGCAGACATCACGGCTATGACAACATGCTGGAGATACGGATGCCCAGGCCATATACACTGGTTTTGCCCTTGCCATAGTGTCTCATCAGTGTCTGAAGAAGGGAAAGTGATGAGAAACGACAGGGGTTTGGAGTAGGGGGAGTTATAGGTGTTATTTGGCTTGGGTGAATAGGTAAGGGAGGGCAATGCCAACTCATAGTCACTCTCTGGGGTCAGTTAATAAGAGCATTAGTGGACACTGGGGCCTCTGCATGCATAGTATGTCCTGATACTCTTCCTCCTGACTGCGCAGTCCATGAAGCCACTGTCCAGTTTGTCACCACTATGGGTGAGTCTGCCTTTATGAGGAGGTGTACTATGGCCAACTTGCAAATCATGTATTCTAGGAATGGACTTCCTGTGCTGTACCAAGGATCAACTGGATTTTTCCCAGAAAACTCTGGCAATCATAAGCAGCTCCGCTCTTCAACTAATGGTGAGTAAAATGAGGCCAACCTAACTGCAAAACTTGTGTCACTTCCCCAGGCTGAACCGGTAGGGGGTGCTGTGGGCTGGAGCCCTGCCATGGAGAATCCATGGCAGACCAGTCAAGAAGGACTAAGTTTAGACCAACAACAGCTGCTGTGGGACTATCTTATTAAAGAAATGGCAGAGGCAGATATTATCAAGCCCTCAGAGTCCCCCTGTTGCTCACCGGTGGTGCTGGTGAGAAAGAGGACTGGAGACTGACACTTCTGTATCAAGTACTAGAAGCTGAACCAGATAACCAAGAAAGACTTGTACCCACTAGTGCATGGATAAGGTACTCAGTCTAGTGGCAGGGTCTAAATGGTTTTCCATGTTGGCCTTGCAGAGTGAGTACTGGCAAGTAGAACTGGCACCACAGGCACAAGAGAAATTGGCCTTTTTAATTGGGAAAGGATTGTGGCAATTGTGTAATGTCCTGGCCACATTCAAAAGATGTATGGACCGAACCCTGACCGAACCCATACCCAGTGTCTTTTCTCTTTGGATGATGTATTGGCTCATGGATCCTCCTTTGAGGCAACACTGGAAGAGTTCAGGACAGTTTTGGAGTGACTACTCACAGTTGGGCTAAAATTAAACCTGGGGAAGTGTCGCCCATTACAACGGGAAGTTATGTACCTGGGGTATCGGGTGAGCGGCGCCAGGGTGTGGCCATGGAAGCATCTAAGGTACATGCCATTCAAGGGTGGCTGGCTCCTGTCAATGTGATCCAGGTCAGGGAGTTTACGGGCTTGGCCTCACACTATAGATAATTTGTCCCCCAATTTGCCATGGCTGCCTCCCCCCTTCATCAGCTCACCCAAAAAGGAAGAGCCTTCCAGTGAGTGGGGTGAAGAGCAATGGGCTTTTGAATACCTGAATGCTGTGCTTTGTGGTACCCCTATACTGACCTCACCAGATCTATTATGGGGTTTCATTTTGGACACTGACGCCAGAAATGTGGGGTTAGGAATCATACTAGCCCAGTAGCACCCTGAGGGTGAGCACATGGTTGTTTATTTTAGCAGGTCCCTCATTAAAGAAGAGTACCACAATTACTATTATTGTTAGCAATAGTAGAAGCCAACCATCACTTTCATCATTACTTGAGTGGGGCTACATTCATCCTAAGAAACACCCTTCATTGGTTATTATCCTTCAAAGAACCCGATGGAAAAGTGGCCCGTGGCTGGAATGGCTGCAAAACTTAACCTTTAATATTCAGCATCGCCATGGGGCACAACATCGAAACTCTGATGTCCTCTCCCAGTACCCATGCCTCCAATCTGAATGCAGGTATTGTGCCAGGCAAGAAGCAAGAGATGTTGAAAGTGATGAGGAGTACACCTGCAAAGTTATCTCTCTGCATGGTGGTGAGGTCGAATGGCAGTTGCGGCAGGGTCAGTATCTGGAAGTACAGTGAGTCCACAGGTGCGTAGAAGTAGAAACACAGAGACACAGACCAACTTGGGAGGAGGTGGCTCCAGAAGGAGCGGCGGTGAAAGGTTGGTGGCAACAAATGGGACAGTTTGTGGTTGCATAATAGGATCATGTAATGACAATGGTGTAATCTACCAACAGGAGAGGCAATTTGGCAGGTAGTTTTTCCTAAGGAGATGAAAACACAGGTACTGCATGGTGGTGCTGGATTGGATCAATTTGGAGTGGAGGTGCCGAAGTAATGTGGAGAACCAGTGCTTCCAATGAGGTATGTGTGCTGCCAAGAAAGGGCCTGCTGGACAATCTACTGCCCCGTTATAACAATACAGAGTGGGCATCTCAATGGAGAGAGTAGAAATTGATGCTGTGGGCCCCCTCCCAGTCCCAATGGGGAAACAAGTTCATTGTGTTTGCATCTTACCCTGTGTTTCCATTAAAGTCCTTAAAGCGCATTTTAAAACTGAAAAACAAATAAACGGTAATGGAAATACATGACTTCCAAAAAAACTCTCAAAATTCGCAAAAACGTTTATAAGCTTGCTTGATGTGGTTTTTCAGGCGATTCGACAAAACAATAATTCAGAAAACTGCAATGGAAACACTTTTTTCACATTTAGGTCACATGCTATGATGTACTGTAAAATTTCAAATACTTGTGCAAATGTGATGTGGCGAATACAGCGGCATCATGAGCACTACCTGGTGACCCAACACAAATGTCCCTGATCATTAATATGTCATCAGTCTGTTTGCGGAACAATAGATGTCCATCCTTTCACATTAACATAATCCTAGCAACTGTCACTTGGTGCATGAATAAGGACATGTGAGCCGCGTTGATTACACCATACACTTGAGGTATTTTATAAAGCATGATGGCTATGCACTTCTCGATTGGGACTGGCTCCCTCATGTATGCTACGGCAGCGGACACAAGAGGGCCTATTGCTCTGCATAATTCCATGAATGTTGAGCTATTCATCCTAAAAGTTTGTACACACTGCTAATCAGTAAAATCACTGCGGATGATTTCAAAGAAATCCGTAATAGGTGGCCTCTGCCAAGTATAGGGAGTTTGTCTTCACTTTGCTGTATTCACTCATTCTTATCACCTCTGATTAAAAATGAATACTGCGACTGTTAACACAACTGAAATAACGGAACCAACATCCATAATATCAGTCGCCATTTTTAATTTCAGGTGATGAAACAAACTTCATTCACATAAAATCAGTCAAAGAAAACAGACAATTTGTGTTTTGTCGACTATTCAGAAGTGTTGCTTCTATTTTGAGTATAACTGCAATAAAAACGTGACTAGTGTAGCAAATACTGATGTGATCACCCCCAACAGTTTGTTCCAGTTCCAAATAATGCCACTAGGATTAAAAAACACAGAAGCATCTTTCCAACACCTGATGGAACAAGTTCTGAGGGGTTGATTTGGAATAAGTGTTTAATGTAAATCAATGACATCAATGTGTTCTTCCCATGACAAGAACAAAACCTCTAGGATCTAAATTACATCTTTCTTTGGCTTCAACAGGCTCAACTGACCCTAAACATCAGTGGCATCTCATACAGCCACAGCTTACCTTCATTGGGTATATGCCAGCAAAAGGGATCAACGTGAATCCAAAAAATCACTGCCTTTGTGGACTATCCACCATATTCAGATATGAAATCCCTGCAGTGTTTTTTTTGGGAATGGTGGGCTGGTTCCACAAGTTTATATCCAACCTGGCTGAGCCATGACACTGTAGAGCCATTACATCACCTGCTGAGTATGGGAGCCTTTTGGCAATGGACTCCTGTGTGCCAAGAAGCTTTTGAACACCTGAAGAAACATCTGTTGGAGTCACCAGTGTTGGCAAAGCCTAATCTGCTTCTCACCTTCCAAATCCAGCCAGATGCTGTCAATGTTGGGCTTAGGGGTATCTTAACACAGACCAAAGATGGAGAAGAGCATGTTATTGTTTATGCTTCAAGGTCTCTCCATGGTCCCGAGCACAACTATTCAACACCTGAGAAACCGTGTCTGGGAGTCATGTGTGCAGTGGAAAAATTATGACACTACCTTGAAGAAGCACTGTTTGAGGTGTACACAGACCACTGTGCTCTGTTTTGGGCATTTAATTGTTCGAACATGTCCTTACTACTTACCAGATGGCTTCTTCATCTCCAGCAGTTCATGTTTATGGTCTTTTACCAGAAGGGTTGTGGCAACGGTGTTCTGGATGCACTCTCTGGTTTCCAAAGAAACTGGAAATATCATCAATAGACCTAATATTGACTCAGTGTTGTGACCTGCTTCTTGACATATCAGACATCGCTCAAGCTCAGTCCAACAGTCTGGTTTATCAAAGGGTCAGGGAAAAGTGTGGGTCTTGAACTGGTTGTATCCACTATCAGAATCTCAAAGGGATATTGTATTGTTGTGTTCCATCTAAACGTGGGGATGAGAAATACCAGCTAGTTGTCCCTGAGTCACTTATCTCGGAGTTCCAGGCATATTTTCATGACAGACCTTTTGGTAGCCACCTCAACAGATTGAAGACTCTGAAGAAAATCTTGGAAGTAGAATGGTGGCCCTCAGTGAGGAAGGATGAGTGGAGACATGTGAGAACATGTAACTGTCAATAGTATACAACCTACCTGGTTTGCCAACTGAACATTTATAGTTGACAGTCATCACTGAACCCCGCCTAGTAAGTACAAAATAGAACACAATGTCTGTCCTAGTTGTGGTTGTGGACTATTTATCTAAATGAGTCAAGTCATTTGCTTTGCCAAACTGAATGGTTTTGCTCCACCCTAAAGAACAAGATGTTTACCCACTGGCGATTCTGTAAGGTCGTTGTTTCTGATAGGGGTCCACAATATCGGAGCTTGGTGATGGAGGCCTTCATGAAGGACTGGGGAGTAATCCAAATGAAGAGCACAGAATACCATCCTCAGTCCAAATTCACTGAGCGAGTGAATAGGACCCTGTAGACGATGGTAGCTTAATATGTTAGAACCCACCACCAGGACTGGGATCAGTGGCCTCCAGAGCTGAGAATGGAACTGAATTCAGCGTGGCATAAGAGCATCTGTGAGTTGCCTGGTCGTTTGGCTCTCGGAAGACAAATACTAGGTTTCCTAGAGTAGATTCACAGTTCAAAAAATTAAAGGATCTTGTTAGAGGAAGGGTAGTGTGTTCCAAGGCCAAACGGGCCTGGTTTTACAATAAGAACCAATGGGGGACCAGGTTTGGCTGAGGACACACTACCTCTTCAAAACATCTTCCAAAATGGTTTGGTCCAGCTACAATAATCAAACAATTAGGGCCTGTTAAATACCAAGTTCAATAGCAAACTGACAATGATATTAAAACAGATACACACCACATTACCAACATGAAACTTTACTATGACCTGACCTGAAGGAGAGTTAGGGGATGGGGACTATGTAACATTAGTCAGGTGTATTTGCTGTGCTGTCAGTGCCTGTTTGTACCTTTCATTGTTTTGTTTTTTAATGATAATACATAATTCAGTCTCAAAGGGTAGTTAGACCTATGGACTGCTTTGGAAGGAACACCAGACTTGGTGGTCTAATGAGAGCCATAAATAATAGAAGGCAGCATCAGAGGGAAAGAGCAGAAAGTATTAGCATTTGAGGCAATACACTGCCTGCAGGAAGCCATTAGATTAACCTGGGTTTATCGATTCAGAAGGGAAAAGGTTCATGAATGGTTGGGGGATCAATGGTAAACTTGGAAGAGGGCTTGGTGGACCTTTGAAATGGGACCAGGGGTGTTATTTTCAGCTGGTCTTTAAGGTATGGCTTGGCGAAACCTTCACAAACATGAACTTTAAGAGAATAACAATCAAACTTATGGAGAGTTCAAGGACTTTTTTACTGTATGTTAATACTTTTTATATAACTATTATTTGCGGATTAATGGTTATTATTTTTTTTGTAAAGAGTGAAGGGGGATGGTTACAGTGCAAGATTATGCAAATTTCAGATTTTTTTTGTGTGTATGTTGCCAAACCCAATTTCAGGATAAACTACTTTAGACTAGGCCATGCCAGTTTGTCCAAAGTGCAATAGGATGAATCGTTTGGCATACTCAGTAGATTATCCTGAAATCAATGTAGACCTCCCAATACAAATTATTTTGGCTTAACCTAAAATAGTTTGACCTGCAATCACACTTTCCTCAATAGAATAAACCAGTGTGGCCTAGTCAAAACTGATTTGTGTGATTTTTAACATTCAATATGTCCGATCCTACAAATTTAGGGAATCCCTGCCCACACCACCCACTGTGACAGAGCAGATCAGCTCCTTGCTCCCTCTTCTATAATGGGAGCCTCTTGAACCTGACATCGTCAGTACTATAATTGAGATGAGAGTGGCAGATGAGGACAAAAAACACAAGAAGCAAGGGGATTGTGAAAACTGCAAGTGCTTTGATTATAAAAAATCCACAAAAAAAATGTCCCAAAGTGCAGTGTTCAAAAATTCAATAAATAAATAATTCATTAAAAAAAGTGCTCACGTGAAGGTTAAAACCAATAAACAGAAAAATCTGTTAAAAATAAGGTTAAAGCAACACAGTGCAAGAAACTCATTAGAAATCTACAAGCCCTGGTATCTTCCTTTAAAACTAACGCCTCTCCAGCTTATCCCATTTGGACTTTGCATCCCGGACAAACATCGACCAGCAGGTGCAGACTCCCATCTCATCCAGCCTGTTTTCCCTGCCACCAATCCTACGGCATCTGTGGGCAACCACCGAGTCGTGATCTGCCCAAATCGCTGCCAATCCAGGCTCCACCTAGCATGGGTGCTCTGTACTTCCAACGCTGCTGTCTCAAAGGCTCCTCCTGGAGAGAGCACCTCCAGATCATAATGGTTGCTACTGCTCCCAAATACATTCAACAGAAGCGACCCACAGCGATGGCCACTCACTCCTCCTTTGGGGATCTACTCCTGTCCACCTGCTTCTAATCTGCTTACCAGCTTGTTTCCTCTCTCTGTCTGTCTCCTGCCTGCATCTTTTAACCTCCACTTCCTTTCCTTTCCTATTTTTACACTCCCCTTTATGGGCTGGGGAGCTGTTGCAGGTGCAATCACCTGATTGCCGCCCTGGGCTGATAAAAACACAACCACACTTCCCACACATGCTGGTAAGGCAACGTAAGTATGGCTGACCTCCTTGCACCAACCGGGAGACGGGCATCTTCACGGCATACCGCTCACACCTGCTCCCACTCTAGGGCCTCTCACAAATTGAAAAATAATTTTTATTTTTCATTCTAGATTGTAAGTATACCCACACAAACACACACACACGCACACATACACACACAACTCTCAGAACTGGTGTAATGAGCAATAAGGGAGTTCTGAGTGCCCAGAAGAAAAAATAAAAAGAAACAGACCAATGGATGAGATTTAGAAGAAGCAAGCAGGCTACTTCTTAGTTAGAGGATAGGAAAGAGTCAATTGAAAGCTACTAGCCTGAGAGAGATACTAGCAGAGAATCATCATCAATACAGAAACAAAATCGAAAAAATCAAAGTCTAGAAAATAATGTAACAAAAAGGTCCTAACCATAAACAGAAATGCTCAGCTCTAACTACAACAATCTGCAAAAGTTGAATATTGGTTCAGTTCAAGGCTTGGATGCCAGGAGCTGTGCACTGCCATCTTAGATAGGTGGGACACAATGAAATAAGACATTAATGAGTCATGGAACACAGATGGTCCATCAGAAAGCAGAATATAAAGAACAAGGGGGCTCCGCCCCCTGCTTGCTTCGCTCGCCTACCCCTGGTGTTGGGTATCCTGAAATACATTAGTCGACCCAAGCAGCACATTATTCCTAACTTCACTCCGCAGTAGTGCCACTCACAATATGGCGCTGACGCCTGCGCCTTCCGTACTTTATGGACCCGTGGGGCCTCCGTAGCCTCTTCCGTGTGAATCTGGGCTGCAGCGCAGAGTCCTCTTTTTTGTGTGGCTGTTGGTAGTCATTAGCCATGGGCGCGTTGTTGCTTCATTTCTCATTCACGTCAGTTGAGCTCTTTCATTTTTGGGCCGTGACTCCTTCGTGCGCTGTGGATACAACTTCGCGTGCGGTTTATGAGATGCGCGCTGTACACACCTGCGCAGTACGTCTCATGGTCCCATCGCCGTGTACCTGCGTCCATGCCATCCGGTTTACCATTCTCAGTTAGTAATATGGATAGTGGTTTGGTATTATCAACACAATGACCTTCCTGGAATCTAGTGGTCTCTATCTTTTAACAAGAAAACTATTGTTGGTGGAGAAAGAGTTTTGACAAGTAAACTAAATTCTTTTTAGAGTATTTCTGCGCAGGTTTTTATTTCACTAGCCTCTACACTACTGGTAAAACTACCAGTATCAGGGAGGTAAAGGATTCTAAGTTTTATTCTTCAATCCAGTAATTTAATGTGATGTTCTGTTGGAATCAAAAATACTTTCAATACACCTAACACAATGTAACTGCTGGACATATAGATTACCCTATTAAGGAGGAATGTCTGGGAATTCAGTGAGCGGCCTGGTTGTGTACCTTCACAAAGAAGAGGTAACAAAGAGAAACTAAATGAACTACCCCATTACTCTTATTTTACTACTTTGCCAGGGAAGGAAAAGGTGCAGTACCAGTGACAAAGTCAATGGCAGATGTGAGCAAGTCTCAGCTCTGCAGATGCAAAGCAAGTTGGGTTATTAGACTAACAGGATTCAAATGGTGGGCACATGAAAGAACTCTCAATATATATCAGATATCAGACCCTGAAGGAAAATACAGAACATGTCATTTGAAGCTAGCTACAGAATTATACATTAAAGCCATCCTGTGGACGTTTGCAGCTACATGATGTTCAAGGAATAGTAGGAAGAAAGCACACAGTTGAGCACAGAAGTGGAAGGATTTAGATTACCAAGAATAAATATTAAAAAAGGGAAAGCTCTGGGGAGTGCAAATAAACTTGGTGGTGCACTGAAGAATCAATCCTAGGATGCTGGATTCTTCGTCTGAGATCTGAAGTGTTGTGAGTGTTTCCATGAAACATTGGCATGATGGTGTGAAGGGCTATCCATTTAAAAATGGGATTATCCTCTCACCCAGTAATGTCCCATTATAACAAACCATACTGTATATATATATATATATATATATATATATATATATATATATTGTAACAGTTATGGAGCGCTATCACTCCCTTGAACCCTCAGATAATACGTCAAAGACCAGGTATAAATCCAAATATTGGATTTATTATAACAATTATGTGCACCAAGCACCCTCCACTCCACTATACTCATAAACACTACAATAATACAATCAATAATCAATAAACAATCCTCCACTCCCAGACACGTTGCCACCCTTCTACCCAGCTCAGCTCACTTGTCTGGGATATCCCATAGTCTTTTATAGTCCATGACCCGGAAGTGCTCCTGAACCCCTGTCCATGTGACTTCTTAGCACTTCCGGGTCAGATGAAAACTCTGCTTCTTCATCCCAGAAGTACGTCATTTCCTCTGTCGCTGTGACTAAGACGTACTTCAGGGTTATAGGGCACATGCAAGTCCTTGAGCCTCCCTGCAGCATCCTCTGGTGGGCCCCACGATATCCAGCAGGATTGGGAATAGAAACTCCATATCCAGAATTCCCTGCTGGTCTTCGGGGCACTTCCATGCTACAGGGAGGGCTCCATCTGGCGGCCTGGGGGTATTGGCCGGGATGAACGACCGGCCATCTCCCACAATATATATATATATATACAGTATATAAATATAAAATGTAAAGTTGAATGACTGATTGGCAGACTTACTCATTAACAAAAATACTATTACCCATTTAATTAAAAAGCAGAAATTTGGCCAGATGGTACATCTATGCACTCGCTATGAAAGGATATTTTGATATATCAATATTTTAGAGTAAACCCACCCCCACAACAAAAAGAATAAATTCTCTAAAATCTCAAAAATGCTTTTAACTGATTTAAATTAAAACTGGTTATATTATAGAAAAAATAAATTTAACCAACCTGTGTTTTTTTTTTATTTGTCACTGTTTATTAATATTATGCCAATGTGAATGGACTTTATTCAAATTAGAACGGAGCAGAAGTGACTGACAGGCCACGTGAATAGCAGCACTAACCAATAGGGTGCATGGATGACTGAAGCAGGGGCAGTGTCCAGTACCGGAAAAAAGAGATGATTGGCATGTATAGTGAGGTGTAAAATGGAAGGAGAAAGTTTGTGGAAATTCAAGGAAGATGTAAAGCTCAAAACAGCAAGTGTGCTATAAATGTAGAATGCTGGTGCCAGGTGCTATGGCAGTAAGTGTACAAGTTGCTTCACTAAAAGCAAAAATGAAGTGAGAAAGAAGTTGAGGCAGAAAAGGTGTCCTCAGATCCAAGAGCAGCCAGAAGCAATGGCGTCAGTTTAAACTTAACAGGTTCCCAACCAGCTACTCCACTGTAATAAACATTCGCATGTATGGACTTTGAAAGAGGAATCCCACCCGTGACCTTCGAAATGGTTTACATTTGCATGCACGTCTGCTTATTTCAAACGGGGATGCCCTTCCATCTCTCCAAAATTGTTTATATATACATTCATGGAAAACATGAACAGAAATATTTGAGTGAACATGTAAACAAATGAAAATCATAAATATCTAATAATGGTAATAATATATGCTAAAATAAATAAAAGCCAAGTCACTAAGAAAAGCAGGATTTGATCTAATGCAGGGATGTTTTACTCATGGACAGCTGTCTATAGCATTTTCAAGAGTACACAGCTCCAGTGACCTGTTAATATTATTGAAACATATTACATATTATTTGATTGAGACCTTTATCCAAAGCAACTTAAAACATTAGAGATACAATTGCTTACATTTCTTTTGTTTTGCCATGCCCTCGATCACAATACCTGAAGATGTGACCCACTACTTGTCAATGACTAGCAACTTTGTCAGGCCCCTCCACAGGAATTGCTAACATCCCTGCAGATTTAGAGGCTCACTGGCTCTGTGTGACAGTTGTGTCAAGCAATGGTGGTTGCAAGAGACAGTCACATAAAACACTGAAGGACCACAGGACAACTGATGTTAATAGAAGAAGAATTATGTTTCTAGACTTCTCTAGCGCCTTCAACACAATCCGACCTCTGCTCCTTAAGGACAAGCTGACAGAGATGGGAGTAGATTCATACCTGGTGGCATGGATCGTGGACTATCTTAAAGACAGACCTCAGTATGTGCGTCTCAGGAACTGCAGATCTGACATTGTGGTCAGCAACACAGGAACGCCACAAGGGACTGTACTTTCTCTGGTCCTGTTCAGCCTATATACATCGGAATTCCAATACAACTCGGAGTCCTGCCACATGCAAAAGTTCGCTGATGACACTGCTATCGTGGGCTGCATCAGGAGTATGCAGTAGGAGGAGTATAGGGACCTAATCAATGAGTTTGTTAAATGGTGCGACTCAAACCACCTACACCTGAACACCAGCAAAACCAAGGAGCTGGTGGTGGATTTTAGGAGGCCCAGACCCCTCATGGACCCCATGATCATCAGAGGTGACTGTGTGCAGATGGTGCAGACTTATAAATACATGGGAGTGCAGCTGGATGATAAATTAGACTGGACTGCCAATACTGATGCTCTGTGTAAGAAAGGACAGAGCTGGTTATACTTCCTTAGAAGGCTGGTGTCCTTCAACATCTGCAATAAGATGCTGCAGATGTTCTATCAGACGGTTGTGGCGAGCGCCCTATTCTGCGCGGTGGTGTGCTGGGGAGGCAGCATTAAGAAGAAAGACGCCTCACGCCTGGACAAACTGGTGAGGAAGGCAGGCTCTATTGTTGGCATGGAGCTGGACAGTTTGACATCTGTGGCAGAGCGACGGGTGCTAAGCAGGCTCCTATCAATTATGGAAAATCCATTGCATCCACTAAACAGGATCATCTCCAGACAGAAGAGCAGCTTCAGCGACAGACTGCTGTCACTGTACTGCTCCACTGATAGACTGAGAAGATCGTTCCTCCCCCAAACTATGCGACTCTTCAATTCCACCCGGGGGGGAGGTAAACGTTAACAACATATAAAGATATTGTCTGTTTTTTTACCTGCATTATTATCAATCTTTAATTTAATATTGTTTTTTGTATCAGTAAGGTGCTGCTGGAGTATGTGAATTTCCCCTTGGGATTAATAAAGTATCTATCTATCTATCTATCTATCTATCTATCTATCTATCTATCTATCTATCTATCTATCTATCTAATGTTACTGTTGTATTGTTTCTTCTGTTATTTTCATTTGTTTATTATTTTGGAATGAAGGCTGACATCTCAGTCCAACAATGAGAATTTATTTTTTCTATCATTATATTTTCTCTAGAACTATAATTACAATTTATATGATGAATATTTAGTAGCTTTGCTTATTGTTATAGAAACAATCTATCCTGCTGTGAGGATGTCCTTTTTTGCAACTGTAACTAATTTCCTAATTTTGCTTTTTTATTTTGGTTTTTCTTATTTCTTTAAACCAAGCCTTGTCAAAAATGAGGCACAATAGTGCCCATATTTTCATATGTAAATAATGTATTAGGCTGTCAATTACATTTGAAATTTTAACACAGTTTCAGGCAAGCATGTTCAGTCCCGATTAAAGCTGGAAACAGTGGCAGCTAGCTTTGTCTCCCACTGATTTAAAAAAAAATTCTATAGATTATAGAATGTACTCCCATATATTCTATCCCTATTCTGAGTCTGCTCTGAGGTCTCATTCCAGTTGGACATGCCTGAAATGTCCAACAGGCATCCAGATGCCCAAACCATCTCAACGTCTCCTTTCATTGCAGAGAAGAAGTGGCTCCATTTTGAGCTCATCATGAAAGTCTGCAATTCTCACCCTATCTCCAAGGCTGAGCTCAGACACCCTGAGCAGGACAATTATTTCTTCTTATTATTCTTTCAGGAACTACCCAAAACTCATGATCATAAGTGAGGACAGGAATGTAGATTGACCAGTAAATTGAGAGCGTAACTGCTCTAATCTGCCTGTCGATCTCTCGCTCCTTCATCCCTCACTTGTGAACAAGATCCCAAGAGACTCCTCCACTTGAGGCAGCAACCTGTCCCCAGCAGGCACTCTGCTGTTTAACAGATGAAACCCATGACTTTAGATTTGGAGGTGCTGATCCTCATTTCTGGCCACTTCACACTTGGCTGCAAACCATGCCAGTACGTGTCTAAGGTCACAGTCCGATGAAGCCAACAGGACCACATCATCCATAAAAAGCAGAGATGCAATACTGAGGCCACTGAACTGGACCTCCTCCACACCTTGGCTGAGCCTAGAAAATTAAGAACATAATTTGTTTCGATTTCGACTTACTGCCAGCAATGAGGAACAAGATTTTACCCTGGTTGTACAGTGACCGAACAGTCCACAACAGATGGCCTGGTACCTCATACTCCTGAAGCACCCCACACAAGACCCACCAAAGAACATGGTCAAATGCCTATTACAAGTCCACACAATACTGTGCATATATGCTAGACTGGTTCAGCATACTCCCATGAACCCTCTAGAATTCTCATGAGCATAAAAAGCTGGTCCAGTGTTTACTGTGCATATATGCTAGACTGGTTCAGCATACTCCCATGAACCCTCTAGAATTCTCATGAGCATAAAAAGCTGGTCCAGTGTTTCATACCTTTGACAAAATCTACATTATTTTCTTCCAGAATCTGAGACTCATCCAACTGCCAAATCCTTCTCTCCAGATCCCTGGCATAGATCTTCCCATGGAGACGGAGGAGTGTGATCCCCCTAAATTGGAAACACCCTTTGGTCCCCTTTCTTAAAAATGGGGACAACAACCTCAATTTGTCAATCCAAAGGTACTGTCCCCAATCTCCACACAGTGTTGAAAAGCTGTATCAACCAAGACAGCCCAACAACATCCAGAGCCTTTAAGAACTCAGGGTAAACATTATCTGTCCCTGGAGCCTTGCCACGGAGCATTTTTTTAACTGCCTCAGTGACCTCAGCTCCAGTGATGGAAGAGACCCCCACTAGAATAGAAGTCCAATAACAAAACACTGCTCAGGTTCAGATTTGTTGGCCATTCCTCCCAATCACACCCTTCCATGTTTCCTTTCCATTGCCCAACTGAGAGTTAAAGTCCCCCTGTACAATGACAGAGTCCACAGTGGGAGCACCTTCCAACATTCCCCGCAAGGTCTCTGAACCAACTGTTAGGGCATAAGCCCAGACAAATTGTCAGAGCCATTCCTATGACCTGAATTCGCAGGGAGGTGTCCTTCTCGTTCACCAGGGTAAACTCCAAAGTACATGCACCAAGCCAGGGGGCAATACATAAGGGCGTCTCACCCTGGGTAACTCCAGGGTGGAATAGAGTCTATTCCATCTCTAGGAGTTTGGTTCCAGAGCCTGTGGTGTGTGTTGAAGGGAGCTCAACTAGATCTACATGGTACCTAGCTCCTGCACTAGCTTGGGTTTCTTTCCCACCAGAGAGGTCCATGTCCCTAGAGTCAGCTTCAGTAGCCAAGGATTGGTCTACCAAAAGACTTACCTTCGACTGCCACCAAAGCCACAATGCGCTGCACCCTTATGGATGTTTCTGCAGGTGGTGGGCCCACTGTAGCACGGACCCATACTCTTTCGGGTTGTGCCAGCTGGGTCCCATGTGTAAAGGCCAGATCATCAGGCACTTGCTCAGAGATGGGGCCTTGACTTCCCTTTTCTGGGTGAGGTTACAGGATCTTGTTGCTTCCTTCTATAATAGTCATATAGACTGTTCTTCATCTGATCCCTCATCAAGGACCAATTTTCCTTGGGAGATCCTTCTAGGGCAATTGCCCCAGACAACACAGAGCAGTTCCTAGGATTACTGGAACACACAAACCTCTCCACTATGATAAGGTGGTGATTCACAGAGAGGTCAGAAATGTATATTAAAGTATATCATGCTTTACTGGAAACTTTAGCAAAACATACTGTAGACTGGAAAAGAATTATAACCCCTAAATCATTTTTTTCTAAACATCCTGATAAGAAAATCCTGCTCAATGATAAACACAGACACATGTTAAAATGGTAATAAGCTGCATGTAAGTTGTTGTCTAACTTCTAATGCTTCTAGGTATATAAACACAAAAAATACTTACAATTTTTGACAAGCAAATGAATTAAAAATGAACAAAAAATTAAGTCTGGGAACTGAATAGACTCCTGTGCACTATGAGCTTTGTCAGAAATAAACCTTTTTATAAAATGGCAGTTGTGCTGATATTTTTATTGATTTATCAAACTGCAGTCAAAACCTGGGGTTAGCCATCTAATTAAATGACTTCACTTAACAATAAGGCACACATCACATTATAAAACTGGTTATTGTAAAAACATTTTAAAACCACGACTTTACAGGTCTACCATACATTTTCAGCCATAGATGTTTTCTTGCTCATATGATGGCTTATTTATATTCACAATGCTTCTTTGTTGTCATCTTGGCTGTCACAAGTATAAAAAGAGGCGAGTCTGTTCTAACATGTCAGAAAAAGAATGCATGTAGTTTCAGAGGTGACGTGGAGACAGTTCCTTGTTGAATTTAATATTTGTCAAAATAAAAGCAAGTATTTCTGAAATGCAGTGGCATAGTGGCAGTGCTGCTGCCTCAGAACAAGGAGACAGGTTCATGTTCTGGGTCATTTTTGTGTCTGCATAGGTTTCTTGAACTAGTACTCATTTTATAGTCATACACAATAGTGTTGTTTACACTGTCTCTACATGAAACAAAATATATACCATGATTTCTTACAGTAATATAATTTCAGAAGGACCATATTCTATGGAGCACCAACCATGATATAAGGATCAGAAATTTGTGACCGTCACTTTCAAGATCCACTTTAAAATAAAGATAATTGTTGCATAACCAAATTAAACCACACCAAACTGTAAAAGAACATTCCCCAATTTTTCAGTATACATAGCCTAGACGATATTTATATAGAATATAACTTCAAAGGTTTAATTTCATTTTTAAAAAAAAGTTGCAAGAAACTGAATAGATAGATAGATAGATAGATAGATAGATAGATAGATAGATAGATAGATAGATAGATAGATAGATAGATAGATAGATAGATAGATAGATAGATAGATAGATAGATAGATAGATCTTTATTTGCCCCCAGGGAGAAATTTGGCTTTTTACTGAAGCTCTTTAAATAAATAAATGCATAGATATACGTAAGTAAGTAAATAAAAAAATAAATATACAAACACACTTTTGTCTGAACTCACACTGGAATGACTATAAAGCAAGAAAATTAAAAAGAAAGAAAAGTTTTGACTTGGCTGTCACAGCCATAGTGAGGCATTATGCAGACGTAGTGCTGTTGGTAGAAAGGAGCACCATTAGCCTTTTCCGACACATTAGTGCTGAATAATTCAAAAAGTAAAGGCAATTTGAAAGTGATGTGGTAACCACAACGGATAGAAGCTGAGACAATACAACATGTTCACAATGGCTTATGGTTAACTCAAAAACACACCGTGCAGCACTCTGCCGTTAGTCTATTTGAAGACAAAATCAAATGAACATGCACGCTCCACTGCATGATTGCACCATTGTTGAATAACGTACTGCAGTGAGATTTCTTTGGGCAGAGGGAGTGAAACCTGCTAAAATTCACCAAAGGATGTTGGTTCAGTACAGAAATGAAAACGTATGACTCAATGAAAAGTTTATGAATGAGCAGAAAGGTTTAAATTTAGGAAGAAAAAGTGTAACCAACAAAGTTAATCTGGTTGACTATCAACATTGTGCACACAAGCTCACATTGACATGGCGAATCAAAAGCGTTCATCACAGAAGGCAAATAGATTATGTTATCCGCTGCTGCACGTATCGATATCAACTTTGGATCAGAGCATGCCATAGTGCATGATGTCTAGGGGTACCGTAAAGTTTGCACAATATGGATACCCAAACAACTTACTTAACTGCACAAGCCAACATCCCTCTGTGAATTTCAGCAGGTTTCACACTCTCTGCCCAAAGAAATCTCACTACACCTTGTGGTTTAGCAATGGTGCAATCCTGTGCTGTAGCGACCATGTTCATTTGACCTTGGCTTCAGCTAGATAAAAGGCACAGCACTGTACTGTGTGTTCAAACTACCCATAAGCCACTGTGAATGTATTTTATTGAGTCAGCATCTATCTGTTGCGGTTACTGGGTAATTTCAAATTGTCTTTACATTTTGATTTACTCCTGCATGTTCACTTTCTCCATGTTCATATGTTTTTCTGCAGGTACTTCAGATTCCAACCATATCTCAAAGGTATGCATGTTATGCTGAAGCGGGATTCCAAACAGCCTGTTACAACTGAAAGTCAGTGTATGTGGATGTACCTGCAAAGGACTGTCTTCAGGGCTGGCTATTGCATTGCACCTCAGGATATGTTCTTGCCTTTAAAACTTGGACTGGATAAAGTGAATTGAAAAATTGGTGGATGGATTAGGTCTCTGAATGTATCATGATGTGCAGCACAAAATTAGGTGGCAGCCTACAGTATACTTCCATCCATTTTCTAACCCGCTGAATCCGAACACAAGGTCACGGGGGTCTGCGGGAGCCAATCCCAGCCAACGAAACAATCCTGGGCAGAGTGCCAACCCACCGCAGGACACACACAAACACACCCAGCACACACTAGGGCCAAGTTAGAATCGCCAATCCACCTAACCTGCATGTCTTTGGACTGTGGGAGGAAACTGGAGCGCCCGGAGGAAACCCACACAGACACGGGGAGAACATGCAAACTCCACGCAGGGAGGACCGGGAAGTGAACCTGGGTCTCCTAACTGCGAGGCAGCAGCGCTACCACTGCGCCACCGTGCCGCCCCTACAGTATACTTATTCCACAGAAACTTTCAAAATTAACAGATAAAATTTTTGGGTACTTTTGTTATTACTTCTCATCCATATTACTAACCGAGAATGGTAAACCGGATGGACGCAGGGACATCCGGCCATGGGCCGTAGCCGCAAAAGACGTACTGCGCAAGCGCCTCCACAAAATCCCCCTTCCAAGCAACGGAAACCGGATGCAAAGCAACGTAAAATAAGAAATGAGGCGCCCATAGCACACAGAAAAAAGGAGTCAGACGTGAAACGAAACACACACAAAGAAGAGAATTGAGACCCACGACACACAAATGAGGCAACGCCCCCTAGCACAAAAAAAAAGAAGTCAGACGCGAGTGCCACGCAAACCCATTGGACACAAAACGGGACAGACTACGGACATAGCACACGAAACATACACAAAAAGCAGGATTCGGACCCACGACCACACTAACATAAATAAGAAATGAGACACAAAGCCCCATTACTGAACGAACCGTCCGTATTAAATATACGTCATCTGAACACATTCAAATTATGCAGCATAGGTCGATCTCATTACACTGATGCACTATTAACCGTTCAACCACAGAAAAGGCTCAATATTAACAGTGAGTACGATCCTCCTTATTACTTATCCATATTTCTAACGCTGAAGAACAAACAAGTCATGAATTCACGCTCACGGGTACAAAACGATACGGCTCGAGTGACGGGACCAAACACACGAACCCGCATGAAAAAAAACAATACATGTCGGACGACTAACCGACATACAAAAACAGGCAAGGCTCAATACAAACAATGACCGCCGTAAACTGCAACGGGCTTCTCACACAGCACAGGCAAATCGATTACGGCAAAAGAATAGCACGTCCCA
Organism: Erpetoichthys calabaricus; assembly: GCF_900747795.2. NCBI lineage: Eukaryota > Metazoa > Chordata > Cladistia > Polypteriformes > Polypteridae > Erpetoichthys > Erpetoichthys calabaricus. The sequence continues at coordinate 96,279,051 of NC_041402.2, read as the reverse complement.
AATCCTGCACATACAACGACGCGCCTCTCAAACGGCACAGACAAAACATTCACATCAAGGACATCAACGACAGACACCTGCTAAACGATTGCGCCAGTTAGCTGACAACGCGTTCAATAATGAGTCCACTATTCATGAAAATTCTTTGGGATTAATGAATGTCATTTGCAATCATTGTCATTCACTTAACTTCCCTGAAGAAACAACTGGCAATACAAGTAATGAATTTACACGTTGTTGTCAAAAGGGTCAAATTTGACTGCCTCCTTTACATTCAAATCCTACATATCTACAGAAGCTTCTAACTGACGAGGTACCTGAAAGTAAAAACTTTATAAACTGCATTACATCCTACAATAGTTCATTTGCTTTTGCATCTAATGGCATCCACTCACTTACTCAACACCATTGATAAACTTCTACAAACGTTGATGATTAATAATATTCCCTTTGGAGGAAAGGTACTTTTATTAGGAGGAGATTTTACACACTGCTTAGCTATTGTTTCACATGTCATGCGCTCGGCTATTCTTCAGTCCACCTTAAAATACGCAGACAATTCGCATTGCTTTCAAAAGAGTTACGGAGATATTTGGAACAACAATCTCATTACACCAAATACCCCTTTTAACACAACGAACTATATTCTGTCCAAAAAATATTAATGTTGATCACATTAATAAACAGGTCATTTCATTACTTCCTGGAGAGGCACGGCTCTTTCTAAGCTCTGACAAAGTTGACTCTGATGACGACAATGACCATCTTAATTTCCCTTTAGAAGATTTGAACACTATTAACCCAGCCGGATTACCACAACACAATCTTAGCCTTAAAAATGAAACAATAATCATGCTATTAAGAAACCTTAACACTAAACAAGGTTTATGCAATGGTACACGTTTAGTCGTCAACACCATGCCACACAATGTTATTAAAGCAAAACTTCTTACAGAATCACATGCTAACAATACTGTTCTAATTCCTACAATTACCTTACAACTTCTGACCTGGAATTACCTTTTACACTTAAACGGCGACAGTTCCCCATTAGACCTGCCTTGACCATGACCATCAACAAATCACAAGGACAAACCATAGACAAAGTTAGCATCTACCTCTCTGAGCCTGTTTTTGGACATGGACAACTTTATTTGCTTCCTATATGCGTCATCTACACCTTCACACAATGCTATATTTCATTCATACATCACGCTCTTTGTAATTTCATAACACCAGGGGTTGGTGAGCGAAGCGAGCAGGGGGCGGAGCCCCCTAGTGTCTAGTCTAATGAAGTTTTTGGGACTTCAATTTACTTTAAGAGTAGACTGTCTACTGCAGGAAGATAGTGGCACCCACTCTTCAAAAATCTAAAGTATAAATACGGAAATGTAGTAAATTACATGAGTTTCACTCATTAAGTATCATATTCATATTTATAATTTGAAAATGAATTTACAAATTGTGCATACATTTTTCCATATGGTCATTTCATACAAGATACCCTAGTACTAAACAGAAAGCTGCTCCTAAATGTACCTTATGGAACAATTACTTAAAAAAAAATGATTAAGACTGTGTAGCACAGTTATTACAAGAAGAATCTATAAGAGGTTCTGAGCTTACTTGCAATCATCATCTGATAGCAAACCTAGTCAAATTGCTGCTGGTATATTAATATAATACAACAATGAGACCCAAAATGGTACTTAGGGTGTCAGTTTATAGTGGGTGGGTAGATAGACTGATTGAACACATATAGAAACTTTGAAATCCCAAAATATATTGCAGGAAGAAAATACAACAGCAGACACAAAAAAGCACAAGCATACATACATACTGTATAGCAAGAATTATAAAAGCCTTAAGTATACTAACAAATTACTGACACACACATAACAAGAATTATCTGTAAGAAAATGAATAAAGTGATAAGTGTAAATAATCATAAGTGATTAGAATTGCACATACGTAACAGTTACAAGAACAAAGTGCAGGAGGTCAGTCATTGGGGCAGAGCACATTGCACATAGCTTCACTCTCTGTTAAGATGCCTACTAGACCAGCTCAGTACTATTCGAACAAATGGCACAATACCTCCACGGCCAATAGGCAATTCATTATAGTGCCAGATTGTTGAGGGTAGAAACAACCTTATATAGCACACCTTGGAGCAATGCAGTCATCTCAATCTGTTACTAAATGTGCTCCTCTGTTTAGTCAAAACCTCAGACTGAGTGAAAGTCATTGTTGAGGATAGTAAGCAGCTTCCTGAGTGACCGATGTTCTAAAACTTTCTTGCGTGAGTCCAGCCTGCCTCCCAAGATTGAACATCTTTTTAATGTTTATTTAGCCCAATGGTTTCACCTGCACTAATGCCATTTCCCCAGCACACTACTGTGTCCACTAGGCAGCACTTGTTCCCTGGGAATGAGTTCTTTTGTGATTGCGGTGTGCTACTTAACCTGAATCTATATAGATACAACATAAAAGACAATACCCCTCCCTAGTGATATGGCAATAAGAAATCATGTAGGAGAAATAACAGTTTTGTTTAATGTCAGCTTACACTGCAGATAGTACGAAGACGAATGAAGCCAGTGACAAGACCCAGTCCTTGAGTGGGGGCCTGAGGAGTGGAGGCTGTTTGTGTCATCAATGCAGATATGGAAGGCATTCTCAGGGACATCTGTTTACTGGCTTCAAAGGTGTGCCTGGCAATGTTCCAAGGCTTTATACTGTTTCTTCACATCCAGGGCCCCCTCAGACAAACATGCAATTCCAAACAAGGCAACAATGCTCTCCTAGCAAGGATATAATTCTGTATTGACTTCATAAACAGAAATAGCAAACGGTTAAAGCATCTCACAGTCTGACTGCGCACGGTTTCCATTTGTCCTAGTCCATCTTTTTGTCATGTTGCTTGCATGGCCCCCTCCTTTAACCGCCACCTTATCGTGGTGGAGGGGTTTGCGTGTCCCAATGATCCTAGGAGCTCTGTTGTCCGGGGCTTTATGCCCCTGGTAGGGCCACCCAAGGCAAACTGGTCCTAGGTGAGGGATGAGACAAAGAGCGGTTAAACAAACCTCCTATGATGAAAAACAATTTTGGACAGCGTTTTCCCTTGCCCGGACGCGGGTCACCGGGGCCCCACTCTGGAGCCAGGCCTGGAGGTGGGGCTCGATGGCGAGCGCCTGGTGGCCGGGCCTGCACCCATGGGGCTCGGCCGGGCACAGCCCGAAGAGGCAACGTGGGTCCCCCTTCCCATGGGCTCACCACCTATGGGAGGGGCCAAGGAGGTCAGGTGCAGTGTGAGTTGGGTGGTGGCCGAAGGCGGGGACCTTGGCGGTCCGATCCTCGGCTACAGAAGCTGGCTCTTGGGACGTGGAATGTCACCTCTCTGAAGGGGAAGGAGCCTGAGCTAGTGCGCGAAGTTGAGAGGTTCCGGCTAGATATAGTCGGACTCACCTCGACGCACAGCTTGGACTCTGGAACCAATCTCCTTGAGAGGGGCTGGACTCTGTACCACTCTGGAGTTGCCCCCGGTGAGAGGCGCCGAGCAGGTGTGGGTATACTTATTGCCCCCCGACTTGGAGCCTGTACATTGGGGTTTACCCCGGTGGACGAGAGGGTAGCCTCCCTTCGCCTTCGGGTGGGGGACGGGTCCTAACTGTTGTTTGTGCGTATGCACCGAACAGCAGTTCGGAGTACCCACCCTTTTTGGAGTCCCTGGAGGGGGGTGCGAGAGGGCATACCTTCTGGGGACTCCCTCGTTCTGCTGGGAGACTTCAATGTTCACGTGGGCAATGACAGTGAGACCTGGAAGGGCATGATTGGGAGGAATGGCCCCCCCATTCTGAACCCGAGCGGTGTTTTGATATTGGACTTCTGTGCTCGTCACGGATTGTCCATAACGAACACCATGTTCAAGCATAGGGGTGTTCATATGTGCACTTGGCACCAGGACACCCTAGGCCTCAGTTCGATGATCGACTTTGTGGTCGTGTCGTCGGACTTGCGGCCACATGTCTTGGACACTCGGGTGAAGAGAGGGGCGGAGCTGTCAACTGATCACCACCTGGTGGTGAGTTGGCTTCGATGGTGGGGGAGGATGCCGGTCAGGCGTGGTAGGCCCAAACATGTTGTGAGGGTCTGCTGGGAACGTCTGGCAGAGCCCCCTGTCAGAAGTAGCTTCAACTCCCACCTCCGGCAGAACTTCGACCACATCCCGAGGGAGGTGGGGGACATTGAGTCCGAATGGGCCATGTTCCGTGCCTCTATTGTTGAGGCAGCTGACTGGAGCTGTGGCCGTAAGGTGGTCGGTGCCTGTCGTGGCGGCAATCCCCGAACCCGTTGGTGGACACCGGCGGTGAAGGATGCCGTCAAGCTGAAGAAGGAGTCCTACAGGACCCTTTTGTCCTGTGGGACCCTGGAGGCAGCTGATAGGTACTGGCAGGCCAAGCGGAATGCGGCTTTGGTGGTTGCTGAGGCAAAAACTCGGGCGTGGAGGAGTTTGGGGAGGCCATGGAGAACGACTTTCGGACGGCTTTGAGGAGATTCTGGTCCACCGTCCGGCGTCTCAGGAGGGGGAAGCAGTGCAGTGTCAACACTGTATATGGTAGAGATGGTGCGCTGCTGACCTCGACTCGGGATGTTGTGGGTCGGTGGGGGGAGTACTTCGAAGACCTCCTCAATCCCAATAACATGCCTTCCAATTAGGAAGCAGAGCCTGGGGACTCGGAGGTGGGCTCCCCCATCTCTGGGACTGAGGTCACCGAGGTGGTCAAAAAACTCCTTGGTGGCAGGGCCCCAGGGGTGGATGAGATACGCCCGGAGTTCCTCAAGGCTCTGGATGTTGTAGGACTGTCTTGGTTGACACGCCTCTGCAACATCGCATGGACATCGGGGACAGTGCCTCTGGATTGGCAGACCGGGGTGGTGGTCCCCCTCTTTAAGAAGGGGGATCGGAGGGTGTGTTCCAACTACAGAGGGATCACACTCCTCAGCCTCCCTGGAAAAGTCTATTCAGGGGTCCTGGAGGGTGCATGGGAGTTTGCCCAACCAGTCTACGTGTGTTTTGTTGACTTGGAAAAGGCATTCGACCGTGTCCCTCGGGGAATCCTGTGGGGGGTACTCCGAGAGTATGGGGTACCGGACCCCCTGATAAGGGCTGTTCGGTCCCTGTACGATCGGTGCCAGAGCTTGGTCCACATTGCTGGCAGTAAGTCGAACCCATTTCCAGTGAGAGTTGGACTCCGCCAGGGCTGCCCTTTGTCACCGATTCTGTTCATAACTTTTATGGACAGAATTTCTAGGCGCAGCCAGGGCGTTGAGGGGGTCCGGTTTGGTGGGCTCAGGATTGGGGCACTGCTTTTTGCAGATGATGTTGTCCTGTTTGCTTCATCAGGCCGTGATCTTCAGCTCTCTCTGGATCGGTTCGCAGCCAAGTGTGAAGCGGCTGGGATGAGAATCAGCACCTCCAAATCCGAGACCATGGTCCTCAGCCGGAAAAGGGTGGAGTGCCCTCTCAGGGTTGGTAGTGAGATCCTGCCCCAAGTGGTGGAGTTCAAGTATCTCGGGGTCTTGTTCACGAGTGAGGGAAGAATGGAGCATGAGATCGACAGGCGGATCGGTGCGGCATCTGCAGTAATGCGGGTGCTGCATCGGTCTGTCGTGGTGAAAAAGGAGCTGAGCCGCAAGGCGAAGCTCTCAATTTACCAGTCGATCTATGTTCCTACCCTCACCTATGGTCATGAGCTATGGGTAGTGACCGAAAGAACGAGATCGCGAATACAAGCGGCTGAAATGAGTTTCCTCCGCAGGGTATCTGGGCTTTCCCTTAAAGATAGGGTGAGAAGCTCAGTCATCTGGGAGGGGCTCAGAGTAGAGCCGCTGCTCCTCCGCATCGAGAGGAGTCAGATGAGGTGGCTCGGGCATCTGATCAGGATGCCTCCTGGACGCCTCCCTGGTGAGGTGTTCCAGGCACGTCTAACTGGGAGGAGGCCGCGGGGAAGACCCAGGACACGCTGGAGGGACTATGTCTCTCGACTGGCCTGGGAACGCCTTGGGATTTTCCCGGAAGAGCTAGAAGTAGTGGCCGGGGAGAGGGAAGTCTGGGCATCTCTGCTCAAGCTGCTGCCCCCGCGACCCAACCTCGGATAAGCGGGAGACAATGGATGGATGGATGGATGGATGGATGGATGCTTGCATGGCAGTTCTCTTTGTCAGCTTCTGTGCTTAATCTGGCCATGTGTCTGATGTACCACATGTGAGTAAAAATCCGGTTTTATAAGATATACAGTATTTGCACAGAGCACAGTGACATACTGTATTAAACTTATGCTTACATAGGGTTGCCAGATTAGAAAATTAGAAATACAGGACACTCTTAAAATCTCTCTCTATATTATATATATATATATATATATATATATATATATATACAGTGCATCTGGAAAGTATTCACAGCGCATCACTTTTTCCAGATTTTGTTATGTTACAGCCTTATTCCAAAATGGATTAAATTCATTTTTTTCCTCAGAATTCTACACACAACACCCCATAATGACAATGTGAAAAACGTTTACTTGAGGTTTTTGCAAATTTATTAAAAATTAAAAAACTGAGAAATCAGATGTACGTAAGTATTCACAGCCTTTGCTCAATACTTTGTTGATGCACCTTTGGCAGCAATTACAGCCTCAAGTCTTTTTGAATATGATGCCACAAGCTTGGCACACCTATCCTTGGCCAGTTTCGCCCATTCCTCTTTGCAGCACCTCTCAAGCTCCATCAGGTTGGATGGGAAGCGTCGGTGCACAGCCATTTTAAGATCTCTCCAGAGATTTTCAATCAGATTCAAGTCTGGGCTCTGGCTGGGCCACTCAAGGACATTCACAGAGTTGTCCTGAAGCCACTCCTTTGATATCTTGGCTGTGTGCTTAGGGTCATTGTCCTGCTGAAACAGACCCAGTCTGAGGTCAAGAGCACTCTGGAGCAGGTTTTTATCCAGGATGTCTCTGTACATTGCTACGGTCATCTTTCCCTTTATCCTGACTAGTCTCCCAGTTCCTGCTGCTGAAAAACATCCCCACAGCATGATGCTGCCACCACCATGCTTCACTGTAGGGATGGTATTGGCCTGGTGATGAGTGGTGCCTGGTTTCCTCCAAACGTGACACCTGGCATTCACACCAAAGAGTTCAATCTTTGTCTCATCAGACCAGAGAATTTTCTTTCTTATGGTCTGAGAGTCCTTCAGGTGCCTTTTGGCAAACTCCAGGCGGGCTGCCATGTGCCTTTTACTAAGGAGTGGCTTCCGTCTGGCCACTCTACCATACAGGCCTGATTGGTGGATTGCTGCAGAGATGGTTGTCCTTCTGGAATGTTCTCCTCTCTCCACAGAGGACCTCTGGAGCTCTGACAGAGTGACCATCGGGTTCTTGGTCACCTCCCTGACTAAGGCCCTTCTCCCACAATCGCTCAGTTTAGATGCCTCTAGGAAGAGTCCTGGTGGTTTCGAACTTCTTCCACTTACAGATGATGGAGGCCACTGTGTTCATTGGGACCTTCAAAGCAGCAGAAATTTTTCTGTAACCTTCCCCAGATTTGTGCCTCGAGACAATCCTGTCTTGGAGGTCTACAGACAATTCCTTTGACTTCAGGCTTGGTTTGTGCTCTGACATGAACTGTCAACTGTGGGACCTTATATAGACAGGTGTGTGCCTTTCCAAATCATGTCCAATCAACTGAATTTACCACAGATGGACTCCAATTAAGCTGCAGAAACATCTCAAGGATGATCAGGGGAAACAGGATGCACCTGAGCTCAATTTCAAGCTTCATGGCAAAGGCTGTGAATACTTATGTACATGTGCTTTCTCAATTTTTTTATTTTTAATAAATTTGCAAAAATCTCAAGTAAACGTTTTTCACATTGTCATTATGGGATGTTGTGTGTAGAATTCTGAGGAAGAAAATGAATTTAATCCATTTTGGAATAAGGCTGCACTGCAGCATGGCTGGAGAGCAAAACGGTAACAGTGTCGCTGTCCTTAGCCAAACATAGCAACTGAACAAGTTGCAAATAGGCAGCAAACACTAGTTTCCTCATTACATTTGGGTTATTTTAATCAAGAGAATCTGAGAAAAGAAAGTATAATTACTTATAAAATTACAACTAAGTACCGTAAGAAGGTACTAAAAATATATTTTTATTTCGAAATTTGAAAATGAACTAAATATGGGACATTTGGGTGTCCCTGAAAGGTCAGGCCAGGGGACAAGATTATCAAATATGGGACATGTCCCGTATATATGGGACATCTGGCAACCCTATGCTTACAACTACCACATACAAAAATACACTGGTCACTACAGACTAGAAGAAAATATGTACAAGTGGTCTCCATACACCAAACAACCTCAACCTCCTCAGGGGTCTCTGACCTTTCTTGTACACTGCCTCTTTGTTGGGACTCCACTCAAGCCTGTCATTCAGATGAACCTTGATATATGGAATTCCTCCAGGTTTGCATATGGTCTCTTTTGACATTTGTATTTTGCATTAATAGACTGTGAAGGTCTTGCCAAGGCTTGCAGAGCCTAAAATTTTGTGAAATGATAGTTGATCTCTATCATGTCTAATTGACATTACCCTCTTTAAGCCTCATTTGACTGTTAACTATTATTAGCCTGTTACCATAACAAAACTCACTAGGGCAAGGGGCAGATATCATTTTATATTAATAAATGTTACAAGGAAAAATATATTGTAAAATACATTAATACATTATTCAGCTGCTAATGTTTTGCAGAAACTAGTACTAGTGCATCGTATCTCCAAGATACCACAGGTTATAGCTTGGTCACTGTGTGGAGTCTGCATGTTGTCTCTATATCACTTAAGCACTCTTCCACATGTATTAAACTGAAACATAAAAAATGCATTCCATTCTTTACACAAAACGCTTTATAGTACTTAAAACTGTAACTGACTTTACTTCACCAATTTATTTTGAATCTACACTTTGAACAAAGAAATGGAAAAAGAGCCATAATACTACTGAAGGGTTTCAAAATGAAAACTAACGGTCCTATTAACAGTGCTAACCAAAGTATTACTAGTGACTAATTCAAGAAATGTTTACAAATTAAGTATACTAGGCATGACTACCAGATATTACAGATTTTTACTTATTAATAACCAGTAACGGCGGACTGCACGATAACGTGAAGTGAATACACTTGAGCATTCCTAGTTTCCATACTCTTTCTCTGTACGTTTACCATTCGTTTGCTCAGAGGTTGATGCGCTTGCTGCTTCCTGAGCAGCTCTTCTTTTCTCCATCCTAGCGGCCCGCTGCTTCTCTTCTTTCGTCGGCATCTTTTCGCGTTAAAACTGATTACGTCAATGTTTGTGTTGCAATTACTTTGTACGTTTTCCTTAATTTTTCACTTAAGCTGGCACTTAAGTCTTCAATCTGCATCAAGAATAATTTACGATATGAAGAGGTAGGGATGAGAACGTCGCCCGTACGCATGCCGGCCACTGCCGAGAGATTCTACAATAAAATAAAATGAGGAATAACCTTGGATTAACCAAAAGCGGTTTGTAGACGTCACGTAGTATACGTGTACCAAATTTCAGGTCAATAGTTCAAACGGTTTGTGAGCTACAGGTGATTTAAAATCCTGGACAGACAAACGAACAGCCACGATAGCGTATTATATGACTATTCGGTTTCACTTGTGAACGGCTCTGTATGTACTTTATGACAACCTTATTTCCGTTAACTAAGGTAAATAAATCAGTCCTCGACCCAAAAACTACATTCTTTAGTCAAACTTGTTTGAATATCGCGCCTTTCACATCACGCGAACAGTACGACTCATTTTTAAAAATGCGTTTCTACACTTCGAAAAAAGATTATTTTCAATCGCTGTCGAACTACATCGCCAAAAATGAATCTAATCCAAAACAGCCAGGCTCCGTACTCACAATATAACAAAACAAGGAAAGGGCGCATCGCTTTGAGTTGACACTGACGTCAGCTTTAGCCGCCCTGTCAGCATTCATTTGCTCCCACAATTCCTTCAAACCCCGCCCTCTCAGTTGCCTGTTGGGGGCATTGTTGCCGGAAATTCAAGTAGGCAGTGCAGAATCGTTTACGGATCTTACATAGAAAGTTTTATTCGTGCATGTTTATAAAAGAAAATACTTTCTGTCTTAATCTTTTTTTCCCCTATCTCTTCAATTACTCTTGGCAAGCAGTGTATTAGAAAAAATATGTTTTCTTCCCTCGTTCTTTGTCTGTTTTCCCGGAAGGGTAACTTGCTTTTGAGTTTACAGATCCGGAAAGCGATTTTGTCAAGAAGAGATTGAAGGCGGGAAAGAAAGAGAGGGAGGGGGGGTGGATTGATCTACCAAAACAGCCTACTTTCCAGTGTAGCTCCCACCAAGTAGATCAGGTAAGTTTCTCTGTGTTTTAGACCAGATTAAACTACAATACAGTCGAGATCAAGTGAAAATGTTAGCTGATTCGTGATGTCCTCTAGCAACATTCGAACGAGTTTTGCAGAGTTTAGGAGATAGAAAAGTGGTATCCGTCAAAGGTGGCAAGTGTTATTTTCTTGAGGCAGAAGTATGCATATGTTAATATTAAACGTCATCGAACATAATAAGCAAAACGGGAAATGCAAATATTAACTGTCACACTCCTGCTTACTTCAAGTTTATATGTGGATCTATTTTAGTAACCTGTGTTTAAAAATACGATTTCAGAGACACATTCTTTTGATAAGAACATATTTATTTAAGATACTTATTTGAAATTTAACAGATAATACTTTATCTCAAAGCCACACTGGCCATATATATGCGATTATCTCTGTTTAATTGAACATGGTGGCCAGTTGATATAATCGTTCATTCCTCCATTTTTGGAACCCACTTGCTCCATTACCTCACACCTGCCTGTACCCAGCTGTTCCATTGTAGAGTCGTAGAATGGCTTAACACTTGAACTTGAGGATATACAATTGCTTGTGTCGATCCCAGTGACGGTACAGACAGGAGTAAATCGCGCACATTTCTTACTTAGATAAAAATGTCTCTGGATGTTCAAAATAACTATAAATATAAATGTTAACATTTTTGGTAAAATCGTGTCAGTGAACAGTGTTTATTGTATATTCATTAGTCCAAATTGACAATGTGCAGTATAAGGGAGCGAGGAAGATTCCTGCCATGTGTCTGATGCTTTTGGCATTGTCTCCATTGATTGCAACCACTTAAAATCAATCTAATGAGTTTGTTGATGATTGTATATACAAAAGACAATAACTAATTAAATATTATATTAGATTGTAGTTAATGTTATCATTATTAAATTGCACTGTGTGGAAGATCCTCTTTGTGCCTTAATTTATTTTATAAGCAACTTTAAAGTTTCATTACAATGCACCTTAATACTGCTCTGTAAAGCTGTTATAATTATGAAACACTACAGTGCTTGTCAATGAGAGTTTTTAGTTGGGCAGGATTCTTTATTTTACATTTGTGAAATGAGGTGAAATTTAGTGGTGTTTTAAGTAACACTGTGTCCTGCATCAGTTACCATTAGCCAGGCAGCTCAGTATATTTTGAAGACAAGCTTACAAATCTGTGACACGAAATTGCTAGCACCACTTTTTTGTCTAACTTGGAGTAGGAGATATCTAACAATGAACTGCAAAAAAGGTGGAAAATCTGAGAGTTAGAGTCTTGTCAAGGGAAAAATCATTGCAACCAGTCAAGTGTTGCCATACTTGCATTGAGCGTATGGTATTGTTTGAAGTTAATGTTCATAGAGTTACCAATTGAGTTAACATAAACAGCTACTAAATTAAATTCCAGGTTTTTTTAAACAGATAGCTAGTATTAATTGAAATGTTATTTTTAATATTACAGATATTGTTTTTAATGACTCTTATATGTGCCATGACTTGTATGTTTTTGGTTATGTAAAGAACTGCTAGATAATACTGTATTTATTAAAATGGATATTATTGCCTACTACATTTATTTGTGTTTTGTTTTCAGGAAAATGCTAGGAGAATTTGGTATGTCTCAGTGTCATCAGGAGGCTCTAAAGAAACACCGTGTTATTCTGGCTAAACAGCTGGTACCTGGAGAGTTGCTTCAGCACTTATTGGCAGCTGATATATTAACGGATGAGATGGTAGAGAAAATTATGGTAAGGTACTTATTATTATTTAATTATATTATTATTATTAGAATTATTTTAAAGCAAATGAAGTGATCTGATTAGAGCAAATCAGACTGAAATAATTGTTCAACTATTCGTTATAAATTTATTATTGTAACAACTGGTAAAGGAAAAAAATACATACTAATTTGATGATTTCAAAGAGTCTTTATCTGATTAAAAAAATTTACAGTGTTGGCTAAACCACACATTGTTAGGGCTTTGAAGTAGCCCCTAGGTTTTGGTGTGAGACAACTTTTCAGGCCAATTATGAGGCATATTTTTTTTAAGGAGACATAAGAGTTTGATTGTTGCTCTGACAAGTAAGGGTGATTTTTCACACTCTGCACAATCGATCAGTGCTATGATATTTTAAATACACTACTGTCACAGGACTTGTGCTTGAATGTGCAGTAGTATCTTCTATAGTGTCATATATGTTAAAAAAAAAAAAGAAACATACAGAAAGGAAACCAATGCAAATTTTTCAGCAGAACTTTTTGGGACTGGTTGCCTTGGTTTTGAGGTGGAGGATACCTCTTTATGATATTCATTTAGATAATAGTTGGATTAAGCGGGAACATTTTCAACCATGTCTTTGCCTATTTGCAGAATACATACCAGAGACAGTTTGTAAGGGCTCTTCCATTAACCCCTGTTTAAAACCACTATATCACAGTAATACAGGGTGAGCCACAAGTACCACATTTGAAACGCTTATTCTACAAAAACGCTACAATATAAAATGCATTGCATTACGACACAAGAAAGGTTATACAAAATGCATTTTTTTCACTGTGTGTTAAAAATGATGTCTTCAAGTTAGTGGCCATCATTAGCGAGACAATCTTCAAGACGATTTCTGAACACTCGTTTGGCCATTTCAAGGGGAATAGTGGTGATTTTGTGGTGAATCGCGTCCTTGGATTGCTTCGAAGTTTTGTGGTTGGTGTGTGTATACCTTCGACTTAAGATAGCCGCACAAGAAGAAATTGCACGGAGCAAGATCAAGTGAACATGAAGGCCACCTGACATTGCTGCTCACGGAGTTCAGCTTCCCTGCAAACATTGCCCAAAAAACTTGCATGGATCTCCACACCGTATGAACTGTTGCTCCTTCCTGTTAAAACCAGGCATCCTCCACATCCACTTCTTCCAGTTGGGGCCGCAGAAAGTTCTCTAGCATTTCAATGTAACGTTCTGAAGTGACGGTGACTGTGGCTCCCCCCCCTCAGAAAAAAAAAATAAGGGCCTACAATGCCAAATTCTGCAACGATGCACCAAACTGTGACACGCTCACTGTGCAGGGGTCACTGATGAATTATGCGATGGTTGGTTTCAGCCAATAGTGAAAATTTTGCTTATTTATGCAACCATTCAAATGGAAATGTGGCTTGTTGCCGCACATGACGATGGCATGTCGATGAACGGTTTGCAGAACGTTCATGCACAACTCTCTACAGCTCTCCCAGTATCTCTCAGTGAGTTCCTGCAATATTTTCATTTTGTGTGAATGTAAATTAAGGTCCTCATGCAAAATCCTCCTCAAAGACGTGTTACAAATGCCTGAGGCATAAGCATGTTTGTGCGCTAAATGTAAGCATGTTTGTGCGCTAAATGTCTAAGAGACTGCAAAATTGATGCCCTTACATCTTGGATGTTTTCAGACGTTCGTACAGTCAGAGGACAGTCTGGAGTTTTTCTGTTTAATGTTGCACCCATCCATCCATCCATTTGCCAACCCGCTGAATCCGAACACAGGGTCCCATCTGTCTAAATTTAGCCACCCACTGAAGAACTGTTTTCCGATTTGGGACGTTGCCATTAGGAGGAATACTGAACTGCATTCAGAAGGCACATTGCGTAGTGATAATGGATTTGTTGTTTTTGGAGAATGCTTTGACATTGTAAACTACAAGGGATCACCTATCAAAAAACCTACTCTGCTGCCTCTACCTCACACAGTGATCTTGAGAAATGAAGTACTTCATTTTGGCTCACCCTGTATAAGGGGGCAACATGGTGGCATCATAATGTAATTTGTTAATTTTATTTTCAAACTGGATTGGGTATACAGTAATTAGCTTGGAGTAGTGCAACTGATGTGTGTCATTACCAGCTTTTCCTGGCTTTTTTACTTAGCCTGGTGTACTACTTATTTGAATGTTTGGTTTTCTTCAGCAAAAGCTCTATGGTAGTTTCCTCAAAAAAAGTATGTACTTTCACCCTAGGGCACAGAGAGGTTAGGGAATAGTCTAGATTTAATAAAAAAAAAAACAAGAATGCTGTTTGAAGCACATTCCCATGGTGCAGTGTATTTTTCCCATTTTATTCAACTAAACTTGGAATGTTTAAATCCTAGCAAAGTAGGCAAAGATTTGTTACTCTATTTATCATGGAAATTAACCTGTCAATTTCATATAGGTGCTTTATAGCACCCCACAGACTTGATGTCTCAGACGAATCTGCCAGATCTTTTGGCCCAACAAAATATCAAACCAACAATTATACAAGAAAACAGTCAATGCATCACCAAGGACATTACATTAAGACACTTAAGATGGCTTGGACTTGTGTTAAGGATGGAGCAACACCGCATCCCAAGAGTTGCCTTAAGATGGACACCATCTGGAAAAAGAAAAACTGGAAGACCCAAAAACTCCTGGCGTAGAACGGTGGTACAAGAGCTTCAAAAGACGAACCTGTCATGGGGAGAAGCACAACATGCTGCAAAGGACCGCAGGCGATGGATGGAGCTCATTGAAGTCTTATGTCCCACAAGGGACGAAGAGGATTGAAGATAGCACCCCACATGTACAGCTTTACCTGTGCTTCAGCAACTACCTCAAACAAAGGGGCCTATTAGCTTGGCCAGACCAAATGGTTGTCCTAAGACCTGAGCTACACCTGTGCCAATTGCCAAAGCAAGTGCCCCTTTACAGCACTGGTACTTCTAAAAATGTCCTTTTTCAGCCTCAAAAATAAGAAATATATATTTTTAAGTGATTATTTTAGGAATATTTTCTATAAGGATACAATGATGGTGAAGATGGTCTTTAAGTTTGGGTGAATAGCTGCTTCAGAATTTTCTTCAGTTTTCAGTTTCGTATCTTGCCAGTTTAAATGGAAAATGCAGAAGTCTGGATGATGATCTTTTTTTCTTGTTGTTTCTGTTCTTTTCCTTTGCAGCAAAAACCAGACTTTAAAGGTCTCTCTTCACATAGATTTAACAATGATAACATGACTAATCAAAAATCTTAAAACCATTGTTTTCCTTTCATAGGCTGATTGTCCATTCTGATACTAATTGCTCTGTGCTATAATTTCAATAAATATGTCTAACAGTCAATCACTTCTATGATTCTAAAATAATGGTCTGAAAGGTACAAGGTTCAAATCAATAAAGGTGAAGAGTTTTAAGTCAAAATGTATCGGTTTCAAAGATGTAACTATTCAGATGGCCTAGCAGTCTACAGTTTATGGTTTGTTCAAGGTGATGGCAATCTGTCTTAGGTTATAGCAGTGACCCCTAGTCATACCAAATATACTGTTGTACTGTTAAGTTTCATGGCATGCCGGTTTAATTATAAGTGTTTATCGCAAGGAATGTTATGCAGACAACATATTACACTTTTCCAGCAACCACCTTACATCGCATAAACGGAGAGTGTTAGGTCTTTGTTCAAAATGATTAATTAACACCCATTGCACCACAATGGACACAAAAAAGAATGAAAGACGTTATGTTTTTTGTCTGTTCACATCAAACGACTAACCCAAGACAATTATTAAACAATGCCTGTATAGGAGATGCCCTATATATCAGCAGTCAACTCCAAGTTGGTCCCTGACTGCACTTACCACAATGTTAAGGGAGAGTGTGGTATGTCAGAAAGTACAGCACGCATCCTGTCCAGATCTTGGGTTAAGAAGGCTCGCAACTGGCAAACACAATGCCTAAAGCAAAAAATCGACCTCAGGGACAAGAAACACATTTCACAGCATTCCATGCAATGGGACAAACATCTAAAACACTCACCAACATGAGTACAGGCTTTGCAATTCATTCGTGTCAGAAGGAAGGACTCATGGTCTCTGATATACACTCATACAAGTTCCACCGGACACACGTTTAACTGGGATGCTGTGAAACTAAAATTCAGGGCCAATACTAAGAGAGCCAGAGAGCTGGCTAAATTGTGGCTGTCAAATGAAAACGCCATTGAGGAACACTTGGACTTGAACCCATCATATGCAGGATTAAAAAGAAGAACAGCCAAATAATAAAACAAGGGTTTATGACCAACACCTCCCCAACTCCACCTTATTAATCCATCCCATCTAACAACCCCCATTCCCACCACCACTCACTTGCTATATATTTCCTTTGATTCCTGTTGGTTGTCGAAAGCTTAGGAATAAAAAAACTATTTTAAGACATGATTGGACAATCTAAAAGAAGTCAGGAAGAGTATTAGGCCATCAACCAGGCAACCTTGTTGAATTGGCAAGAAGAAATAAACAGAGTGCACAAAAAAGTTGTCTTATTTCAACCTGCAGAAGATTTCTGTCACCTGGAACTCTTTCATCACTGAGGGTATGGTCATAATGAGACACCACCTTGTTGGCACCCCCTGTTTTTATAGTGTGTCCAGTCGAAGGGGCAGAGCCTACTCTGGGCACTATTGGTGAGGTTAAGCATCCTCCTTGGGTGTCTTCTCAGAACTGTGGGTGAAAGAGAAGATACAATTAGCGACAGTGCCCGGAGTGGTTTTGCTTATGTCAGCAGTGCCAGGAAGATAATCTGCAGTCACACATGCATAACGATATATATTTAATTCATAGTTCAATATTATGAGTTTGAACATTTGTTAAAATAATCTATGTATTCACCATACAGTATTACATCTAGCACAAAAAACCTTTGACTCCGTTTATCCCACATAAAATTTTATATCTCCGAAGTCTTCACAGTAAGATTGAGAATACTCAGTTAATGCTACATTGTTGAAGTTTATCTCTAGGTACAGGCTTGTGAGATGAACCCTTGCGTTTTTAGTAGAGCTTTAAACCTATAATTGAGACTGGAATGTCTCATATTTAAAATATTGTTTGGGTGTATACGAGTCTGCATTTAAAATTCTTGGGGCTAAATAAATTAAATGCTGTCATGAGATACTATTAAAGTGATACTTTCACACAAAATTATTTAACTTTCATTTGCACCCCTTTTTTGCATTTTTTTGAGTTATGCAAATTCCCAATTGGTTTTAATCTGCTGGTCAGTATTTATTATAGTACCATTCACCAGTAACTTGGCACTACTGGGGGAAGGGTTTGGATTTTATTTTTGCAGTGTGTTTGCTGGCTGGATGTACTATTTCTGCTTAGGTCTTTGTAATTTCTAGCGGAAGCTAAACTTCACAGTTTTAACATGAAGGTAAATGGGTGTCTTTTTCTGTTTGAGTGCTACATCCTTTTCAGGTTGCTGGTCTGAGAGGAGATATAGTAATCTTTTATTGTAGAAGTGTCACCAATACATAATTAAATAATTGCATCAGTAAATAAGTAACACTGTAGCTGCATCTTTTCCAGGTTCTCAAAGTCGATCAGTTACTGAGTTGGCAAGGCAGGATCCAGCAGGAGTCAAACATGCAATAAAATAAATTTTAGTTCAAAATGTTTGTTTTAAAGCTATAGCAAAAATTTAAAAAGGAATAAATCGCAAAAATTAAGAAAAAAGTTATTACACATGCAGAGTAAAAGGGAAAAAGGTTTCTTCTCTGTTTTATTACAGTCTTAGCTCTATCCTGTTGTAAAAGTTACTTTTTGTACTTAAAGATTGTTACTTTTCTATGGCAAACTTACATAGGCTTCACTTTTAGTACTTCAGTACATTCAATAAATTTACTATGGTTTGAAACTGTTTGCCCTCTATGACCTATCAACAGCAAGGCCGATCTTAAACTGAACTAGTCTGTATTCAGAATGACAAGAAATTCCATTTTCAGCTTAGCTTGTTGGGGTTATAATAGAACCTCCCATTGACTATGCACTAATATATAGGCAAACGTTTTAATGTAACTAAGAAAATACTTCTATGTAACATAACCAAAATAACTAACAAATGGCTCATGCATATCTGGGCCTTAATTGTTTACATTGAGGGCAGAGACAATTACTATAACACTAAATTGGTAAGAGCCTTAATTGATTCACTAAACTCTATCGGTTTAGTTTTTGAACACCTCATTTTTTGAAATGCAATGAATGACATAAAATGGTGAAAAGGTAAGCAGTAAACTGCCAGAGTTTTAAATGTATAGTTTAGGTTAGCAAGAACTGAAGAAAGGAAAAATACAACCTGCTGATGTTCTTCGGCAATTAAAGTAAATTAAGCCTTACAAGCTGAAACAAACAATTTACACAGGTGTCTCAACTTCTGTTGATTACTTAAAAACCCTGTCTTAAAGCAGTTGGAACAGACTGTGTTACTGCACCCTCTGAAGTACTACTTGAGAAATATGCAAGTGAAAATGGCAAGTAACCTGCAAATAACAAATGAAATGAGATGGAGCATTATTACCCTTAGAAGTGTGGCCTTTTATTTAGAGAAATTGCAAAAAGAAAATCGGTACGGTGTACTACACAATCCAAAAGCATTTGGAAACTGGAAGAAACTCTTGATAGGAAGAGATCTGGCAGGCTCAAAGACACAGCCCAATCAGAAGACATGTTCCTGATGGTCACCATTTTGCCTGATAGGCACCTCACAGCACAGCAGATTCAAGCACAGCTTAACAGTGGTGGAAAACAAACAAGTCTCAGTTTCTACTGTGAAGAGAAGACTTTGTGCTGCAGGTTTGACAGGACAAGTGGCAGTAAGAAAGCTATTCCTTTAAGGACAACATAGGGCTTTGAAATACCAGCAGTGGACTACTGTAGATTGGAAGAAAGTCTCATGAACCAATGAATCAAAATTTGAAATCTTCAGTTCATCATGCAGGGTGTTTGTATGCCATTTAGTTGGTGAAAGGATGGCTCCTCAGTGTATGACACCAACTGTCAAACATGAAGGAGGAAGTGTGATAGTCTGGGGTTCTTTTGCTGGAGACAGAGTTGGTGACTTGCATAGAGTGACTGGAATTCTGAATCAAAAGGGTTACCACAGTTTGGCTGCTACATCAGCAAAAGGTGGCTACTTTTCGTTAATCAAAAATTTGAATAAAATTTGGTACACTTAATGATTCCTTGACATTTCTTTTTTGCCTTTGTTTATTTGTGCTATAACTTGATTTCATGAAGCATTAAGAAATTAAACTGAGTCCACTTCCATAAAAACCGAAAAACTGAGGTGTTCTACAACTTTTGACTGGTACTATAAATGCACAAACACAATTTAAGCACAGAAAATTTAAGACCTATCATTTCAGTTGCTGTTTCTTGGAGCAGGCAAAACTTGTTTACAGGTCTTCCAGTATGCTGGTTATGGTCTGCGCACAAACTTTTCTGACTGCACCTTTGGCATCTGGCATTGCCTTGATGACTCGACCCATTACCCAAGATTTGGGAGGTGCAGCTTCATCTAAAATCCGAATTATGTCTCCTGGTTCAAAATTTGAACTTTTCATTTGAATTTTTGTCTTTCTTGAAGTATTGGTACTAGGGTGTTGTACCATGTTAGCCATTATGAATGTAGAGAAAAGCCACGCAAAATGACACCTTTTATTGGCTAACTAAAAAGATTACAATATGCAAGCTTTCGAGGTAACTCAGGCCCCTTCTTCAGACAAGATCATCTTTTCCAAAACAAATCAGCAATGTATTGTACTTGTTTCTAGCATCCTTGTGTATACTGGTAATTTTTAGACAAAAGTCATGGAGGTATACTGGGTTGAGTCTTGAGTAACAGTAAGTGTCCATCCACCAATTTTTCGGACTCTGAATCTATATGTATCTACCTAATGTTTTCCTGTGACATTTCTTCTTTCTCCCCACAGCTGTGCTTGTTCTGTTTCCATTATTGACACACAACAGGCTGTATATACAATACAATACAGTTTATTTTTGTATAGCCCAAAATCACACAGAAAGTGCCGCAATGGGCTTTAACAGGCCCTGCCTCTTGACAGCCCCCCAGCTTTGACTCTCTAAGAAGACAAGGAAAAACTCCCAAAAAAAACCTTGTAGGAAAAAATGGAAGAAACCTTTGGAAAGGCAGTTCAAAGAGAGATCCCTTTCCAAGTAGGTTGGGCGTGCAGTGGGTGTCAAAAGAAGGAGGTCAATACAATACAATACACAGAACAGAACAAATCCTCAATACAGTATAAAATAGTTTTTTTTTTGTTTTGTTTTTTTTGAAGTAAAAAAAAAAAAAAAATTTTAGAAGTACGGAGCAGAATTTAACAGTAGATGATATCACATAATAAGATTTGGATATTTTTAGAGTCAGGGAGACCTCATCCATCAAGCTGCCTCCCCCATTTGGCCATTCCATGGGTGAAACAGTGCTGGGCCAGCCAATCTGATGAAAGGACCCCTCTTTCCCACGATTCCTGCGATTCTCCATCAGGGATGACTTTACCTTAGGCAGGCAAAACAACTTGGCAGGTGGGCCGTGGCACCAAGTGCCACATTTGAGTACCGAGAAGAGAAACAGAAAAGGTGAGGGTTAGTATCCAGTTATAACTATCATGTTACTTATGCGGTGGCGCAGTGGGTGGTGCTGCTGCCTCGCAGTTGGGAGATCTGGGGACCCGGGTTTGCTTCCCGGGTCCTCCCTGCATGGAGTTTGCATGTTCTCCCCGTGTCTGCGTGGATTTTCTCCGGGCACTCCGGTTTCCTCCCATAGTCCAAAGACATGCAGGTTAGGTGGATTGGCGATTCTAAATTGGCCCTAGTGTGTGCTTGGTGTGTGGGTGTGTTTGTGTGTGTCCTGCGGTGGGTTGGCACCCTGCCCGGGATTGGTTCCTGCCTTGTGCCCTGTGTTGGCTGGGATTGGCTCCAGCAGACCCCCGTGACCCTGTGTTCGGATTCAGCGGGTTGGAAAATGGATGGATGGATGGATGTTACTTATGTTTTAGTGCTAATGACTAACAACAGAAATGCAGTATGTACAGTTAATCAGCAATCTTTGCAGTCTTTCATTATCTGACCTCTTTAGTAAACCATTAACAATCCATCCAAGTGCCGTCTTCATGGCATAAGGATGTTCATCTCTGCCGTGTATGACTTAGATAGATAGATACTTTATTAATCCCAAGGGGAAATTCACATACTCCAGCAGCAGTATACTGATACAAAGAACAATATTAAATTAAAGAGTAATAAAAATGCAGATAAAAACAGACAATATCTTTGAATAATGTTAACGTTTACCCCCCCCGGCTGGAATTGAAGAGTCGCATAGTTTGGGGGAGGAACGATCTTCTCAGTCTGTCAGTGGAGTCTGTCGCTGAAGCTGCTCCTCTGTCTGGTGATGATACTGTTTAGTGGATGCAGTGGATTCTCCATAATTGATAGGAGCCTGCTGAGCGCCCATCGCTCCGCCACAGATGTCAAACTGTCCAGCTCCATGCCAACAATAGAGCCTGCCTTCCTCACCAGTTTGTCCAGGCGTGAGGCGTCCTTCTTCTTAATGCTGCCTCCCCAGCACACCACCGCGTAGAAGAGGGCGCTCGCCACAACCATCTGATAGAACATCTGCAGCATCTTATTGCAGATGTTGAAGGACGCCAGCCTTCTAATGAAGTATAACCGGCTCTGTCCTTTCTTACACAGAGCATCAGTATTTCCATAGCTTCTTGGCTTTAGAGACATTTGTACCTATTAACAACCCCAGTTCTGCTTTTATCCGTGCTAGATGCACATCCTTGAGGTAAAACCATCTTGCAATATCCTCTTGCCTTGGAATGTTCTCCTTTTTCATTTGAATGAAGTTTAGTATGCAAACCTTTGGCAATTTAATGAATACATTTTTGTTGACACCAGAAACTTCTTCAAATTCTCTTTTGGCTCTAAACTGTGCCTCTTCCAAATCTAGAGTCTGCTGCCTTTTTAAGGCTTCAGCGGAAGTGAGTAGTACTGCCTGTTCCACATCCTGCACCTTGAGCGCATTGATGGAAGTTACAGATGAACTCACTTGACTTGTTGTTTTTACCAAGGCTTTGGAGGCACTGTTTGCAGGAGTGACATCACCAGAAATTCTGAACTCACTGAATTTCTTTTAAAAGTTTTTTTTTTTTTCCTGTACTGCAAGGCATAGTCGAGAGACTTTTATTTTGACACACTAGAAGGTGGTTGTGTTTTCCAAACCCAGTCTATTGCATCAATAACCATAACTAGCCAACCCGCGGCGTAGCATACGCTGCATAATTATGTATTGATGGGTGAACACTTCCTGAAAGACACAGTTGTCCAAATGGGGTTGGTTTTGAGGATACGACTGTAAGTGAATGAAAAGATGGAACTCTGGTGAGGGCAACATACAATACAGTGTTTTACACGCTGCATACAGTGATTCACATCGAAGCATAGACACTGCTAAGACCATGGGATACCCCTCGCAAACTGTTTTACACGCTGCATATAGCGATTCACATCCGCGACAAACAAATTGTTTTATACGCTGCATACAGCGATTCACATCCGCGACAAATATGATTCTTCTTAGATGGTCCTGTCGCGTCCACCCTCGCTCTCGAAGCATACACACTGCCTGGTCATGTGCCCGCTCGCAAGAGCAACTAACAGAGATCCGCCCACCAACTGTAAGACCATGGGATACCCCTCGCAAACTGTGTTACATGTCGCATACAGCGATTCACATCCGCGACAAACATGCTTCTTCTTATGGGGTGGGTTTGAGGATACGACTGTAAGGGAACTCTGGAGAGAGCAACATACAATTGTCCGTGACTGAAAACTGGAGGACCGCCGCCGCGCCCCCACCTCCCAGAGCGAGGGACGGGGCTGGACGGCAGTCGCACGCGGAGGGCGGAACGAGGTGTGAGGGAAAGGACGCCTAGTGAGGACGATGTATTGATGGGTGAACAGTCATCTCTTAGTCATCATTCAGTATGCACTGCCTGCTCATGTGCCCGCCCCCAACTCCTCACCTGAATTGGTTTCATTTGTGTACAGTCCACATGCACTTGTGAGTCATGTTGACTATTCATTTTCCAAACACCGCCTCACTCAGTCGGTTTCACATCTGCTACAGTCCACATGCACCTCTGAGCCACGTTGACTTTTCATTGTTCTGTTTGTCCGGGCCGGGTGAGGTTTCCCGTGTTGAGTGTAATTAAGCCAAAGGATCCACACGTGGTGGTGCTCTTCCGTCAGTTCCTTTAAGTTTCATCTTTGCAACCATACTCCCCCTGGAACCCAAAGACTTTGGTTGCCCGGCGGATCATGGGAATAACGCCGCCAGATCGCCAGTCAGCATCGTTTATGGTCGGAACTACGATGGTATGTGATCGTCTTCAAACCTCCGACTTTCGTTCTTGATTAATGAAAACATTCTTGGCAAATGCTTTTGCTCTAGCGCGAATTGTTGGTGGGCAGGGCTCTGATGTGCGTGTGCCATGGTCGGCTGCTTAGTGAATTGTTGGTGGGTGGGGCTCTGTGAGTTTGCATGCGTGGCTCTGTCGTGCGTATCACACAGTCTGTCTTGCGTGCCCTGGTTGACAAACAAACTGTTTTACACGCTGCATACAGCGATTCACATCCGCGACAAACATGCCAGCTGCCCAGCGGGTCATAGGAATAACGCCGCCAGATCGCCAGTCGCCATCGTTTATGGTCGGAAGTACGACGGACGGTATGTGATCATCTTCGAACCTCCGACTTTCGCTCTTGATTAATGAAAACATTCTTGGCAAATGCTTTTACCCTCGCGCGAATTGCTGGTGGACGGGGCTCTGTCGTGCGTGTGCCATGGAGACGAAAGCGACTTTCGTTGTGTTTGTTGCCTGGAGAGCGAGGGTGGACGCGGGCCGGGGAATAAGGAGTATTGTGTAGACAAAAGTTTTCCGTGTTCCTGCAGGACCATCTAAGAAGAAGCATGTTTGTTGCAGATGCAAATCGCTGTATGTAGCATGTAAAACAGTTTGTAATGGTGGACGCGGTCGTGCGTCATAACCGAAAAGTCAACGTGGCTCAGAGGTGCATGTGGACTGTAGCAGAGACGAACGCGAATGATGGCGTGTTTTGTGAGTTGCTGCGTCTGAGTTGGTGGGCGTGGCTCTGCGAGTTGTCGTCGTATCCAGTGGTCTTAGAGTTGGAGAGTGTGGCTCCATCCTGCGTGCTTCCATGAGTGTCTTGCTTGCGCTGGCGGCGGCTTAGTGAATTATATATATAGATGTTTAAAGTCTTTAATTTAGCCTCGAGACCTTTACATTCTTTCTTTTCACACTTCCTCTTCACTTAGCAAAGAAAATATCTCATCATTTAGCTCAGTATATTTTCCCTGCAGAAACTTTTATTTCAACAATCTTATTTTTTCACAATTAAATTGATCCTTCTTGAGGTTTTCTATGTCCTTCATCAAACTGGGTAGCTGCTCATATTTTTCTTCTATGGCCTTCAGAAAGAATGTTATAAATGCCTAGGAGTCTGGGAAGGGATTTAAAAAGCTCTCCAAACAATTGGAAATTAACCATTTCATAGTCTGGAAAGTCAAGATTTCAAGTACAGTGGAAACTCGGATCACGACCGTAATTCGTTCCAAAACTCTGGTCCAACCCGATTTGGTCGTGACCTGAAGTAATTTCCCCCATAGGATTGTATGTAAATACAATTAATCCGTTCCGGACCGTACAAGCTGTATGTAAATATATTTTTTTTAAAGATTTTTAAGCACAAAAATAGTTAATTATACCATGGAATGCACAGTATAATAGTAAACTAAATGTAAAAACATTGAATAACACTGAGAAAACCTTGAAAAGAGAAAACTAACTTTGCAAGAGTTCACGCTACAGCCTTACGAACCGCTCTCTGTAAACACTTTTTTTTAACGAGTTTTAAGCATAGGGAAAAAATGAACATTTGAAAAATCCGTAATTTATACAGAAACTAACCATAAACAACCAAGAAAACTAACCTTGCATGAGTCGAGTTCTGGCATGAAGGAAGTGAGGAGGAACTGGGTGGAGAGGAGATTACAGTCTTGAGGTAAAGTCCCTCTGCGTGATGCACGTATGACTGAGAACAATGTGCTGTACAGGGAGAGACTGAATATGTGCGTAAATCACCGGCGCTTACAAACCGGAAAGGAAACGAAATAGAGCACAAAAGAGTTCACAGCGAATGCATAGGGAGAGACTGAACATGTGCGGAAATCATCTGTGCGTACGAACCGGAAGGGAAACTGGCTTGTTCGTCACCCGAGTGTGTGGTCGTAAACAGATGCAAAAGGTTGGTGAACTTTTTGGTCGTAACCCGATTTGTACGTGGTCCGAGACATTTGTGACCCGAGGTTCCACTGTAACTGCCCACTTCAACAGACTAGGCTCCCGCACCAAGTTTAGCCCAAGAGCAGAATGCAAGGTACTGAAAGAAGTCTTTAAGAACCACAGAATTTCATCATGGGACATGCATGTAACTCACTGTTGATGTCAAAGTGCACAAGTATATCAAGCAAAGATAGTTATTTGGCCACAGTACTAGAAGACATACAGTATTTGGCAAAAACCAAAGGGAGCATTTGATCAGGAGAATCTGATACAAGCTGTAAAGCATGGTGGTGCAAATGTTGTGGTTTGGGGCTAAGTTGATTCACCAGAGCCTGAGCATCTCACCTTTACAGAATCCATTGTGAACTCTTCATTGTGCAAGAGGGTTCTTGAGTATAGTGTGAGACCATTTGTCAGAAGTCTGAATTCAACCAAAGAGGACCTCACAACATGAATATGATCCTAAACATACTAGAAGAAATGTAGGATTTTGAAATGGCAAAGTCAAAGCATGGATTTAAATCTCATTTGATGCTGTGGAGGGGATTTAAAACGTCTTATACACAGAAGACACCCTTCAAACATTGCACAGCTGAAAGAATTCTGCATGGAGGAGTGGGGAAAAACTTCCTTCCAGTTGATGTCAGAGACTGGTACACAGTTAAAGGGAATGCCTACTTGAGTTTGTTTCTGCCAATGGGTCAATACCAGTTTAGCAGCGTTTGTGATGGGTGTCCACATAGTTCAAAATTGTTGAAATGCAGCTACCAGAAAGGCATTCCAGGAGTAGTATGAAACATTGTACAAAAAAAAAAATAACATTTCAGATTTCTTCATGTATAAGATTTTAGTGAGATTCAAAGCGAACATTCCACACAAAAAAGAATAAAAGGTAAAAAATACAAACAAAAACAAGGGAAATTTCCTGGCTATGGTATTCCACTTGAGGCTTAAGTATGTAGGTTACGTTTCTTAAGGATTCTATCTTATGTTATTTACTGCATATACATACATATGATCAGAAAACTACTGTATATAAATAAAAGCCTTAAAACTTGGCATGCAAAAGTTTAAGATGTATGTTGCTTAAAATGCCTGTTACTGTGAATAGTAAAATAGGCCCTCACATAGGCTTTCGTTATTGCCACTTTCATCCCATTATGGAGTTAGGTCAGAAATAGATGACCTATCAGATGTGACTTGTAATTGTTTAACTTGTAAATGACAAGATTAATTGCTTATTAATGCCATGCCCCATACAGTTATAACAAAGGAACGGAGGCTTTGCATTAATTCTCTGATAGGACATCTGCAGATGTCGAGCCAAGTATTTGCACATATCCACAATTACTTCTACAGGACTGTTATGTGAGAGGAAACTGCATATTCGCAGTACTAACAACAGTTGTAGCAAGTAAAAAATTGAGGCAAGTTTTAAATGAAGTGGGTGTTTCACTTGTATACACAAACAATAAAATGAGCTGCTGTTTTTGTTGATACCAAGATTACTTGTTTTAACACTGAATACTGGAAATGTGTGAACAATACTTGTCAATTACCAACCATGTTTAGTCCTTCATGTGCTGGGAAGTAAATTGCATCCTTCCTCTGTGAGTAATCTTGAGACATTTTTTAAGTGATTATTGTCTAGTTGTCTATAGATCAGAGACAACAAGTAATATCTGGGTATCAACATTCAGTAATGTGAATAACCATACTTAAAGACAACCTTTAAGTATTTGCGACCCGAGTTTTCATAACAGTTTTAATCGCGCCCCCCTAACATTTTTTTGAAAGGAGCCCACTAATACCAATTTGTTCTTTTTTAATTAATGGTATATCATAGATGCATATTTTATTATACCTACTGTACTTAACTTTTATCGACATTTATCTAACTCTATACTTATTTTTCTAGTATCAGAATGTAGTTTAAGTTAATTTGTTTTGGTTTCAATAGATGTATTTTTCATATTTTTGATTCTTGTTTTCTTTGTTTCACATCTTCGCGCCCCCCTTTTTGTTACTTCGCACCCCCCTAGGGGGGCCCACCCCACAGATTGAGAACCACTGCTTAAAGACAATTTTCGAGGTGAAAAGTGTATGTTGTGGGAAATTGCACCCCTGGAGCTGAAAGGTTGCTGTGGAAGAAGCCAAATAATAATGTGAAGTGCAAAGCCAATCTTATTTTAAAATGGTACAGTCTCACAAAAATGTGTTGCTTTTTCATTTTCTCTTTTGTAAAATTACATAAAAACACTATTTTTACAATATGAGTGCATTCTCAAGATGCAGTTTTGGTTTGAAATATGTATATATTTGGTAAGTTTTGGTATTTTATTTTCATGCTTAGACCATAGTACTGTTGTATGGCACAGGGGCAGGCCAAACACATTTGCTACAGTATATCTTGCACTACATGTACCTTCAGCATCTTTCCTTAGTGTCTGAACCTCTCTTGACAGGCGTTCTCATATATTTGTAAAATAGGTTGGATTATGAAATCAATAAATGCCCTACAAAATGGGGATTTTGAATTTCAAAATGTCGGTGGTGATAGTAGAAAAAGCAGTAGTAGTATTGTCATAGAATTTTTTACTTTCATGTCCACCCACATTCAACACATCACCATTCCCTTGTGCCATGATAAAAGATTTTTTTAAATGCGTAATAACTTAATTGTATTTATAAAAAAATATAAATAACTCACTTCCTGAAACCCTGAGGAAACACCCTCACTTCAATAAATATGTACATAAACACTAAGCTCATGGTTGGATATAAGAAAATAAATGGTTTATTGAAATGTGTGGGTTTTTTTTGGATAAAATTACATTAATACTGAATTCTGAACTCAAAAGTCCTGAAACCTCATGTCAAATAAAATGTCTTCAGTGAGGCATTTGTCAGGTTTGATGTAGACTGTCAGTGGATAGCTTTTTCCAGTCCCTCCATAGATGTTTAATTTGGTTTAAGCCTGGGCTCTGGCTGAGCCACTGAAGGAGAATCACAGAGTTGACCCTGTGTTGTCTTTGCTTTAAGCCTACGGTCTAGAGTCATTCATTGTCCTATTGCTCTGGGATCCATAGCACTCTAGAGCAGGTTTACATTAGGAATACTGCTGTACTTTGCTCCAGTCAACTTTCCTTCAGCCCTATGTAGTCTCCCAGTTCCTGCAACTGAAAAATATACCCACAGCAAGATGCTGCCATAACGATGCTTCACTGTGCTGTTGATGAGCAGTGTCTGGTTTCCTCCAGACATGACACTAATCTTAGTTTGATCAGCACAGAGATTCTTGTTTCTCACAATCTTAAGTCCTTCAGGTGCCTTTTGGCAAACTCCATGCAGGCTTTAATGTGTCTTTTACTGAGGGGATAATTCTTCCTGACCGCTCTGTCTTAAAGTCTAGGTTGATCGAGAGTTGCAGTGATGGTTTTCCTTCTGGAATTTTCTTCTATCACCACACAGGACCATCTGGTTGTTGATCACTTCTCTTACCATGGCCTTTTTCCCATGGTTGCAAAATTTGCCCAGACAGTCAGGTCTAGGAAGAGTTATGGTGGCTCCAAATTTCTTCCATTTAAGAGTTAAATCTGTGCCTCAACAATCCTGTGTCTAAGCTCTTCAGGCTATTCCAGCAAACTCGTTACTTGGTTTTTGCTCCGATACACAATTGTCAAGTGTAGGAACTTCTATAGACAGGTGCTTGTCTTGCTTAATCATGTCTAATCAATTGAATTAACCCCTGGTGGACACCAAAAAAGATGTAGAAAAATTTCTGTGATGATCAATGAAATATGGCTCAGGTGCATCCCCCATTCTAAGTCTTATTGTAAAAGGCCTGAATACTTGTGTCAGTGTGACATTTCAGTTATTTAGTTTTAATAAATGTGCAAACATTTCTAGAATCCTGTTTTTGCTTTGTCTTTCAAGGGTATTAAGTTTTGCTAGAGGTGGATACTTAGAGCAAAAGGAGC
Source organism: Erpetoichthys calabaricus (assembly GCF_900747795.2). NCBI lineage: Eukaryota > Metazoa > Chordata > Cladistia > Polypteriformes > Polypteridae > Erpetoichthys > Erpetoichthys calabaricus. Next base: position 96,249,366 of record NC_041402.2, on the reverse strand, counting down.
AGTAGCTCATTCACACTCAGCCCTTTTCCAAGTACATGTTATTCCTGAATTCTTCATCATTTGGCTTTAAACTCACAAATGCACCACGTCTGTGTTGCCTTTTGATTCATAAATGGCTATCGACATATGATCAGCTTAACTGACACCCTCTATCACCTGACTTTGGATATTCACTTCCAAGACATGAACACAATTTGCAGCTGGGAGAGGTACCTATTTAACATTATCCATCAATTTATCATGGTTGCAGTTAATCAATTTATCATGGCAGGTTGCTCAGACAAAATATATATAACAAACTCTTTTAATACCTCCACAACGGTGAAGGCTTTATTTTGTTTAGCCAATATCCAACTTTAAGGAAGGCACTTGTTGCTCATCATTTTTAGTTAATGGGTGTATTCTTTCTGCCCTTATAGTAGCCCACTTTCAAGGCCTCAGGTTTCCTTCACCTGGCCCTCAAACAGTGGTGTATAATATCAACTGAAAGTGTCATGTTTCTGAAGATAGTCGTACCTCACATTGAGTTCTTTTACAGTTAGGTCCATAAATATTTGGACAGAGACAACTTTTTTCTAATTTTGGTTCTGTACATTACCACAATGAATTTTAAATGAAACAACTCAGATGCAGTTGATGTGCAGACTTTCAGCTTTAATTCAGTGGGGTGAACAAAACGATTGATAAAAATGTGAGGCAACTAAAGCATTTTTTTAACACAATCCCTTCATTTCAGGGGCTCAAAAGTAATTGGACAAATTAAATAACTGGAAATAAAATGTTCATTTCTAATACTTGGTTGAAAACCCTTTGCTGGCAATGACAGCCTGAAGTCTTGAACTCCTGGACATCACCAGATGCTGGGTTTCCTCCTTTTTAATGCTCTGCCAGGCCTTTACTGCAGCGGCTTTCAGTTGCTGTTTGTTTGTGGGCCTTTCTGTCTGAAGTTTAGTCTTCAACAAGTGAAATGCATGCTCAATTGGGTTAAGATCAGGTGACTGACTTGGCCATTCAAGGATTTTCCACTTCTTTGCTTTAATAAACTCCTGGGTTGCTTTGGCTGTATGTTTTGGGTCGTTGTCCATCTGTATCATGAAACGCCGCCCAATCAATTTGACTGCATTTAGCTGGATTTGAGCAGACAGTATGTCTCTGAACACCTCAGAATTCATACCGGCTGCTTCTGTCCTGTGTCACATCATCAATAAACACTAGTGTCCCAGTGTCACTGGCAGCCATGCACGCCCAAGCCATCACACTGTCTCCACTGTGTTTTACAGATGATGTGGCATGCTTTGGATAATGAGCTGTTCCACGCCTTCTCTATACTTTTTTCTTGCCATCATTCTGGTAGAGGTTGATCTTGGTTTCATCTGTCCAAAGAATGTTTTTCCAGAACTGTGCTTATGAGTGGCTTGCACCTTGCAGTGCACCCTCTGTATTTACTTTCACGCAGTCTTCTCTTTATGGTAGACAAAGCGTATACAGTACATACTACTCGTACCTCGCTCGTTTATCAAGTGAAAATTTATTAAAAATTTTTGCTCATCTTGTAAAACACTCGTAAACCAAGTTACTCGCAAACCAAGGTTCCACTGTACATACCTAAATATGACACTGAAATGTACAAAAAATGGATTTATTTGAATGTATTATAGGACACAAAGTCTCTTGGAGAAGAGAATCTGCTGCAGACCGCAAGGTCACAGCTGTCCAATACAGTAGTTTCATTTTGGTTGTTTTTTTTTTTTTTTTTTTTTAAATTAAAAGCTTAAATTTAATGTAAGCCAACGAAGTCTTGCAGTTTTATGGCTTAATAGTCATTTTTAAACAGTATCAGTAAATGGGTCTCATTTGATAACTAATTTAGTGTTACATTAATTTGTCTGCCAGGTATTCTTGTCTAAACTGAATGTAATGTTGTAAAGTTAATGGGGAAAATACTGTATATTATGCCGAAGTAGGTGTAGATGGTCAAAACTGCTTTAAAATATAAAAACATTTATAAAAAAAAAAATCAACCACACGCACAGTGTCTGGTTTCACAAAACATTTGTTTTACAGGCAAGTAAACACTGCATTGTGTGGGATGCTATTGGACACACTGTGGGGTCAAAAGTCATGAGTGATCCATAAAATGTGTATCTGTTAGAACATTAGAATGTTTTTGATGAGAATCCTATAAATGTAATTTTTCCAAAATAACATTGTCATGTGTTAAAGGTCTTTTAATTCCACCTGTTTACCACACCACTACTTATTCAATGTATGTATAGTTCTTTGTGAGCAAATTACCCTTATCATGTTCCATCTGTGTCTCATCCTATAAATGTAATTTTTCCAAAATAACATTGTCATGTGTTAAAGGTCTTTTAATTCCACCTGTTTACCACACCACTACTTATTCAATGTATGTATAGTTCTTTGTGAGCAAATTACCCTTATCATGTTCCATCTGTGTCTCATCCTATAAATGTAATTTTTCCAAAATAACATTGTCATGTGTTAAAGGTCTTTTAATTCCACCTGTTTACCACACCACTACTTATTCAATGTATGTATAGTTCTTTGTGAGCAAATTACCCTTATCATGTTCCATCTGTGTCTCTGTGTTCTTGTTGAAAAACTATTCAAAAATTTAAAAAATGCCATTGGTCCACACTGTACTACTTCCCTTCATAATTCTGAACACTTCAATCATGTTACCTCTTAATTTCTATTTCTGCCTAAATCCCAATACTAGAGTCAATTAAAACATCAGGAAAATAACTATGCAACCTATCTTTGGTGATCCTGAGATATTGCTGGTAGCTTATGTGTTATGTTTATACAAGGGGGCTCCGCCACCTGCTCGCTTCGCTCGCCTACCCCCGGCGTTTTGAACCCGTGCCCGCTGGGCAGCCACGTGTGAGGATGACGGACGTTTAATACAGAGCGTTCGCCCGTGTCACTCTGGGGCCCCCCACTGTTAATACGGAGCTCCGTCCGTACTATTATGCGGTGCATTGTGGACTACTGCGGACCCCATAGTGTTTCCCGTTTCAGTTTGTATCTCGGTCAGTCGAGCTTTTGTTTTTGAAGCTTTTGAATTCCGGTCTTCATTATCTGTAACCTGCTGTCCATGTGTTTGGCCCCCTCGTTTAACCTGTTTATGACGTTTTACTTTGCTTTCTACTCTGTCTTTCATTTCTGATCTCACTTTATTCTGCTTTTGTTTCAATGACACCTGGTCCGTGGTGAATATATTTTCCCTTTTTCGAGTAATAATTTTCATTTGTTTGCGATACTGTGATGTTTATCGTACTGTTAACTAGGGGGCTCCGCCCCCTGCTCGCTTCGCTCGCCAACCCCTGGTGTTGGGAATGACAAAGAGCGTGATGTATGAATGAGATATAGAATAGTGTGACGGTGTAGATGATGCAAATAGAAAGCAAACAATAAAGTGTGTGGCACAGTGTAAAGGTTTATTTGAAAATTTCTTTGTACACGCTGTTTAAGTGTAAAAGGTAATTCCAGCTCAGAACTTGTAAGGTCATTTAAGATGGTTATTGTGATCAGAGTCAAGTTTGTCAGAGCTTAGAAAGAGTTGTGTCTCTCCAGGAAGTAATGGAATGACTTGGGTATTTATGTTTTCCACATTAATATTTTTTGGACATAATATAGTGTGTTGTGTTAAAAGGGGCATTTGGTCTAATGAGATTGCTGTTCCAAATCTCTCTGTAACTAAGTCGTCGCAGATAAAGGCTTGAGGAATTATAATAATATGTGGCTGAAGTCCATCTGTATTGGTGAGTGTACCATCTCTCAGTTGTAATAAGCAATTGTTATGATCTGGTTCTGGACATCGTATCTTTTTTACTAACTGTATCTTTTGAAAGCAATGCCAATTGTCTGCGTATTTTAAGGTGCACTGAACAATAGCTGAGTGCATGGCATCTGGAAGAATAGCTAATCACTGTCTAAAATCTCCTCCTTATAAAAGTACCTTTCCTCCAAATCGAATATTATTATTCATAAACGTTTATAGAAGTTTATGAATGGTGTTGAGTAAGTGACTTCATGCCATTGAACATTCATCAATAAACAACATTTTTTCAAGACGGATGTCACGTGCAGTGCCACCGTTAATGTTCATAGTGGATACCGATTTGTAGGATCTAATGTAGTTGATAAAGATTTCACTTTCAGGTACATCGTCAGTTATAAGCTTCTGTAGATATTCAGTATATGAATGTAAAGAAGGCAGTCTAATTTGACCCTTTTGACAACAACGTGTAAATGTATAACTTGTATTGCCAGTTGTTTCTTCAGGGAAGTGAACTGAATGACAATGATTGCAAATGACATTCATTAATCCGAATGAATTTTCCTGGTGTATGTTTTGCTTGTGCCGTTTGAGAGGCGCGTTGTTGCATGTGTAGTATTTGGGACGTGTTGTTTTGGAGCTGTAATCGATTTGCCTGTGCTGTGTGAGAAGCCCGTTGTAGCCTTCGCTGCCATTAACGTATGTCTGAGACGGGAGGTGTTTCGTTTTGAATCCGTGCCTGTTGCGATGCAGCACTTTGATTGATAGTTTGCGTCATGTGGATCTAGGATGTAGATTTGTGAATATTTGCGTTGTTGATTTGTTTCAGGGTGCACTGTTCCAATGCGATGCAGTATTTGTGCACATATGCGAAAGCAGTCTGATATTTACTCCGGTAGATGCAAAAGCAAATGAACTATTGTAGGATCTAATGCAGTTCATAAAGTTTTTACTTTTAGGTACATCGTTAGTTAGAAGCTTTAGTTGAGCTTTGCGTTTTTGGAGTCGAGACATTTTTTCTTTTAGAAATATGGATAAGTAATAAGGAGTATTGCACTCACTGTTAATATGGAGCCTTTTCTGCGGTTGAACGGTTAATAGTGCCTTATTGTAATGAGATCCACCTATGCTGCATAGCCGTCTATTTTGTTGTTTCTTTCGTGTTCGTGTGTTTGTTCCTGTTATCCTTTCCTTTTCGTTTTGTACCCGTGACCGTGTATTCATGACTTGTTTCTTTCTCAGCATGCGAAATATGGATAAGTAATAAGGAGGATCGCAGTCACTGTTAATATGTTTCCTTTTCTGCAGTTGAACGGTTAATAGTGCTTTATTGTAAGGAGATCCACCAATGCTGACACCTATGCTGTCTAGTGTGAAGGTGTTGATGTTCACTTTAGAAAATGTGGCCTTGGGTGTCACTTCTTATGGATGTGTGTGTGTGTGTGTGTGTGTGGGTAGGGTTGAGGATTGTTGTCGCGCGAGCGTCTTCTTTCTTTTTGTGTTCCTGTGTCTTGTTGAATCCCCCTCTTTGTGTGTGTCCCGTCCCTTGCTTGTAGGGTCTGTGGGGTGGTTTTGTGTTCTTTTTTTTGTGTTCCATGGGCTTGTTGAATCCCCCTCTTGGTGTGTGTCCCGTCCGGTGCCTCTAGGGGGGGGTGCCTTGCTGTTGTGCGCGAGCCTCTTTTTTTTTTTTTTTTTTTTTTTTTTTTTTTTTGGGGTCTAGTTTTGTGTGCAATGTGTTTCGTGCTTTGCCTGCGTTTGACTACTTTTTTATGTGCCTTTTCCTTTTTTCGGTGCTCGTTGCGCCTCATTTCTCCATTTTTCCTGTGCTCCCTCCTTTTTTCTGTGGTCTTGTCCGCCTCTCGCGGCCCCTCATCCGCCTCTCTCGCCCTCTTTTGTCCGCCTTTCTCGGCTCCTCAGCCGACTCTCGCGGACTCTTTTTGCGCCTGCGCAGTACGTCTTTTTGCAGCTACAGCCCATTGCCGGATGTGCCTGCGTCCATCATTCCATCATCCGGTTTAGCATTCTCGGTTAGTAATACGGATAATGCATCACTGTAATGTGATTCACCTATGCTGTATAGTTTGGATGTGTGAGGATGACGTATGTTTAATACGGAGCGTTCGCCCGTGTCACTCTGGGTCTCCCCAGTGTTACTACGAAGCTGTTTCAGAACTATTATGCGGTGCATTGTGGAGCACTGCGGACTCTGTAGTGTTTCCCGTTTCACTTCGTATCTCGTTTAGTCAAGCTCTTTCTTTTTGGAGCAGTGCCTGCCTGGTCTGCGGTATTTCAGACGCACGTTGTAGGCGCCTGCGTTCATTAATTATATCCAGGCAGGCGTGTGTTTGTATCTCGGTCACTCGAGCTGTGTCGTGTTGAATCCGTGCCTGCTTTGCCTACGCAGTTTGAGACGCGCGTTGTAGGTGTCCACGTTCATTAGATCTGTCCACGCGGGCTCGGTGTCGAAGCTGTGTTAGTTGTTGAACTGTTTGGTTTTGGAGCCGAGACAGTTTTGCTTCCGCGGTTTCAGACGCGTGTCCGTACCATCTCGGGTTTGATGTATGAACCTTTGTGGACTCCGTAGTGTGTCCCGTTTCACTCTTGGGCGGGGTGTTGACTCCTCTTGTTTTACTATGTCTCCTCCTGCGCCTTCACTACACATTAGTGCCACTCACAATATGGCGGCGACGCCTGCGTCTTCCGTATTATGTCGGTTTTTACCATGCTGTGCAGGCGCCTTTACCTTTTGTACTTTATCGCGCCTTCCGACAAACGATGTAGGCGCTTGCACCTTCCGGGTCCGCCTCCGCTGTGTGGTGTGGACGTTTAACTTTCGTTGTTTCTGCCTTTATATTCTGTATCTCGGTGTGCATGTGTTTTGTGCCTAGGTTTTTTTGAAGTTGTTGCATTCCAGTTTTCATCATCTGTAACCCGCTCTCCATGTGTTCGTCCCCGTTCTTTAATCACTTTATAAAGTTTTACTTTGTTTCCTACTCTGTGTTTTATTTCTGACCTCGCTTTATCCTGCTTGCGGTATGTCAGACGGTTCGTAGTCTCTCTCGTTTGCGCTTGCACCTTCCGGGTCCACCTCCGCTGTGTGGTGTGGACGTTTAACTGTCGTTGTTTCTGCCTTTATATTCTGTATCTCGGTGTGCATGTGTTTCGTGCCTAGGTTTTTTTGAAGTTGTTGCATTCTAGTTTTCATCATCTGTAACCCGCTCTCCATGTGTTCGTCCCCGTTCTTTAATTCCTTTATAAAGTTTTACTTTGTTTCCTACTCTGTGTTTTATTTCTGACCTCGCTTTATCCTGCTTGCGGCATGTCAGACGGTTCATAGTCTCTCTCGTTTTACTCTGGGAAGGGGGGCTTTGTTCTGTAACCTGCTGTCCAGTTGTTTGTCCCTGTTCTTTAACCTCTTTATGATGTTTTACTTTGCTTCCTACTCTGACAGTTCGTATTCTCTCCCGTTTTGCTCTGGTGCTTTGTATGGGGCTTTGTGTGGCGCCTGTGCACGTGCGTAGTCTCTCCCGTTTCACTTTGTGTGGCACTTGCGCACTATGTCTTTTGCGTCCACGGGCAGGTGCCTGTGTCCATATCCGGGGCTTTGTGTGGCACTTGCGCACTATGTCTTTTGCGTCCACGGGAAGGTCCCTGCGTCCATATCCGGTTTACCATTCTCGTTTAGTAATATGGATTACTTGGTCTTGATGCTCATATCAGATTGAGTAAGAAATACAATCTCATGTCTGTGCTGTTTTCTTGGTCTAGATGTGAACTGAATATTTATGTACTCATTCATCTTATGTTCTTATGTTCATTCATCTTATGTCACATATTTGGCCTGCACATTTGCTGTGAGATAATGACACAGTTGAGGCATAAACATGGATCCTTACATGTTTTTTTTTTCCTTCCTGTTGATGTTTTTTGCATTCCTAAATTTTAAGAGCAGACATTATTTTCTAATTATGTTGAGTCAATGCCTCAGAATTTCCTCCATGATTTCCTCCACTTCCATTCAGAGTAAAGGCATTGATATACAAGGGGAGTCACGAGTGGGGGGGACTATATTTTTACTGCTTTGATGAATTCTAGTGGTGAATGAGAGAAATAACATTTTAATTGCTATGCAGTCATCTCTCCTTTTTAATGGGTTTCATATTGCACAAAAATGCTGTAATTAAGTCACATCTTTGAGCAAAAATCCAACCTGACTGTTTAACTCAAATCGGATATGGACGATCAAAATTGAAACCGAATTCTGTACTACATTCAAAAAGTAACTTCTGTCTGTTCTAAAAAAATCAGATACCGGGTGGTTTTTGAGTGTTTACACCAAATCCAACTTGTGTCAGATATGTAAAAAAATCTAAATCAGGTAAAATGGTAGTGTATAGTAATGGTAGCATTAGATTGGATATCAAACTGCACAGAGATATAGTATTTCAGAGTGCATATTTTAAAACCATCTGTCAACAAGTAACATGCCAGGTAATTGTGAAATTGTGCCACAGCTAAACTATATCAATAGTCAAACCTTCTCTAATAAAAACTGTCCTTCTGGTCTTTCTGAGCCCTGGTACCTTCTTCCCATTTAAAATTAATGTTAAAATGTCTCCTTAACTGCATGTTTGATGATAACTTAAAATCTGTGCCCATAAGTAAAACAAATTATGGAGCCTGTTGTCAAAGAGATTCTGTTCTTACCTTGTCTATGTTTTCCAGTAGTACTAGAATAAGAATTCATTCTCATTGGGTATTTTTTGACTTTTCCAAAGTTTGCACCACCAGATATTCTAAGTCCCCAGTCAAATTTGTAACTTTCAAGGAGCTAGCTATCCATAACAAACACACCCAAGGGGTGATTAAACTTATCAAACCTATTTAATCTAGTTCCGATTTATATTGGCTAAAGCCTATCCAAGCAGCATCAAGTACTGTACAAGCCAGGTACCGCCCTGGACGAGTCATCAATCCATTATGGGGCATGCGCTAAATCATGCAAATTTACTCATTACAAGGCAATTTTGAGTTGGGATGTGGAAGAGATAGCTCCAGGACAATGGGTACATACATATCTTGATTCTGTCAGTGTGTCACTGATGTTTGCAGGTTTTATCTGTTTCTACAAGCGTCTTTCTTCAGGTTTTTCTCCTACATCTTTAAGAGATGTGCGTTAGGTTAATTGTCGACATAAAATAGATTAGTTTTATTAAATGGTTTTGTGTGAGAGTTGCTTCCTGAATTATGCCTTCTGCTGCTGGGATTGACTCTAACCGTAAATTTTAATAAGTGACATTCAAAGTGGATGAACAGATTGACTTCTTTATAGATCCACAAATGTAATAAATAGTGAATGTATATGTAGAAACATTCTCTGATTTCATGATGGAGGACCTTTGACGTTTTAAGACTTCTGTTTCTCATTTAAACTGCTGCCCCATCACAATTGGAAGACCCAATTGGAAGCCTTCCTGGCAGAATCAGTGTTTATTTTTTTTTTTCTCTAAAGAAAGTTTTTGAACTTGGTTTCACTTTTGCAACACAAGTGTTTTGGGAAAAATAACTATGTCATTACGACTGTTAAAACTTCAACAATGAAGTGCTTTATTAAATAATTAGATTGAATATTACTCATTTTCTATGTTCAATGTTAGTTACAATACCATAATATTAATTATTTATTTTAGACTTTAATTAGTATATAAAACATTGTAACATTATCACATTTGCTGTTTCTAATGATTTTGCAATAACTATACACATTCCTTCTCCTCTTCTAGTCAAATGGAACTACCTATAGCCAGAATGTGGAACTTCTATCCCTTTTGCCAAAACGTGGCCCTTCAGCATTCAAAGAATTCTGCTTAGCTCTGGTGGAAACTAAACAAGAGCACTTGGAACATATGATCCAGATGCAAGCCAAGTTTAAAAAACAGGTGTGCAGTTTTTTTCATAACTTCAGTTAATTTTTAGAATTGAGAAAGTGCTTACAGTACATTTCTTTGTGTTCACTTTTAAACAAGAACTCTGCAAATCATTAGAGGTAATGTAACATATCTTAAACAAGAGTCTGTTTTGTAAAGCTTTAGAACTTTGTTGATCATTTCCAACCTTTCACCACTGCCATGTAAAAGTTATTTGTATATATGAGCTCCAAACAAAGTTAATAATGTACCTGCCTGTTATAGATATCAGATCTTCCATTGCCAGTTCAAGAAGAAAATGGCCATCGACCCAAGAGAGCACGTAAGGATGGTAAGAAAAAAATGACATACACTGAATATTTAAACAAACTTTCATCTTCAAAATGTGCCACTAACTTGTTACTTCTGTTACAGTGGCCATGGAGTTCAGTTTGGATAGTGGAGATGGCCCAGTACCCCATTTTGTTCAGCCTTGCACTGATGGTTTTTATCAAAAATTACACAGACAGGTACTTGTCTTTGCTGTGGCTCTTACTGTTGCATCCTTTTGAATATCTTTTGCTCACCTTATTTGAGTTTTTATATAGAGTGTAATTTTTAATCAGTTAATAATTTTAATGCTACAGCATTTTATTTTGGCAGTAAAACTACCAGAAATGTTGTGCTGTCTTCAGAGTACAGTATATATATATTTTTCCCCTTCCTTTTGTCTCACTTCAGGCATATCGGATGCAGTCTCTGCCTAGAGGTCAAGCTCTTATTCTAAGCAATACTGATTTTGACACTAATGTCACTGAGCTGGACCCACGACCTGGTGGAAAAGAGGATGAATCAACTCTGTGTCATTTGTTCACTGAACTGAGCTTCCAAGTCACATTGATTTGCAATAAGTCTTCACAGGTTTAAATTACTTATTGCTTATTTCCTTTCCCCACCTATAACTGATATGGTTTATTCATTATATGGTCTTATTCATTTCCAGGATATGAAGAACATTTTGGTTCAGTTCTCAAGACATAAAGATCATCAATCTGCTGATGCTTGTATTGTTGCACTTCTCTCACATGGAATAGAGGGGGCAGTTTATGGAGTGGATGGTGAATTGCTAAAGGCAAGTGTACATTTTTTTATTAATTTCTGTTCCTATTTAGTGATATTCTACTGATAAAGCCACCTGCACTTTCAAATAAACATGAAAATCAAATATACTGGAGGTATTAAAGAAAGGATTTTTCCATTTTGTCTTTCCTTTTTTAAGCTTGATGATGTGTTCAGTTTTTTTGACAATGCAAGCAGTCCTAACCTGCAGAACAAACCAAAAATGTTCTTTATCCAAGCTTGTAGAGGAGGTAAGGATTTGTTTTCCTACTCCTTCTGTTTCACAGGTGTTATGACATTGGTTTAAATAATGTGTAATTGTCTGATATTTGTAGAAATGCCTGATGTAGGAGTAGACCAATTGGATGGTTCAGAGCGAGCAGAGTCACCAGGCTGTGAACAGAGAGATGCTGGTATATCAAAGCCACAGAAACCTCGCCTTCCAACACAGTCAGACATGATTTGTGGATATGCTTCTCTTAAAGGTTTGCAGTAGATTAATTCCTTAATCTTGCACATTATTTTTGTATTTCCCTGTACGTCTTTATTTGGTTATTATACCAATGCAATTGCACAAAGTACATGGTATGCGTAACAGTAACCAGGTCATGAAATATTTAGTATAGCAACTAGGAAATACATGTAATATTTAAAATAAAAGGAAGCTTTTAAAAGGTAGTTCTAAGCATTATTGTGCAGTTATTGAATTAAGAATTTCAGAAGAACAGATGGTGTACAAATTAAACACTATCCATGTGTAACATAAATAAAAAAAATACAATTCAGAGTTGAGTGTGATGAAATTCTGGATCTGCTGCTAGCCCAAAAAGCACCATTAGTTAATTGCCGTCACTCTTCATTGTCGTATCTAAAGAACATGTTTGATTGTGATTACATGCTTTTTCCAAGGATATAAAAGATTTCTTTTAGAAAAATGTTTAAAAATCCATTTAAAATGCCTTTACATATCTCTGCGTTGTAGTTTTTGGTATTCAAATGTAACATTAGAGTAGCAAATTTAAAAAAAATTCAAATAAAAAAAAAATCAATACTCAAATGTCTATGGGCTGGTCAAATACTCCGCAAAAAAGGCACATTAAATAACCAACAATGGACAAAAATAAGGAGGAAGGGTAGTGCTTCACTGGAAGAAAATGTTTTACTTTATCAGGTACAAAACACATTCCATGCTAAATATTTCAAGCAATACCTGCATGTGCCATATTTTTGGCTTTCACATCATTCAGGTAAAAAAAAAAGTGTTAGAAGTATTCTGCTTCTACAAGTAACATCTTTTTCTACTCCATTAGAGACTGAAAAAGTTTGTAATTTTTGTTGCATATTCAGAGAAAATAACAATATAATTTTAATTTGTATTGTAACCAGACACTATGACCATTTGCATATACCTAATGTGGAATTTTGCAACTACTCAGTCACTTACTGTGGCTATTTTGGAAATTTTTGGAAATTCTAAGTTTATTTACCTTTTAAAAAGTTACATTTTCGTCCTGCGGTGGGTTGGCACCCTGCAGGCCCCCGTGACCCTGTGTTTGGATTCAGCGGGTTGGAAAATGGATGGATGGATGGAAGTTACATTTTCTATTGTTCCTTGAATAGATGCATGTGTTATCTTAGTACAAAAATGCATACTTTTTAAAAACTCCATAGTATCTATAATAATAAAAGGCAAAGCCCTCACTGACTGACTGACTCACTCACTGACTGACTGACTCACTCATCACTAATTCTCCAACTTCCCATGTAGGTGGAAGGCTGAAATTTGGCAGGCTCATTCCTTACAGCTTACTTACAAAAGTTAGGCAGGTTTCATTTCGAAATTCAAAGCGTAATGGTCATAACTGGAACATATTTTTTGTCCATACACTGTAATGGAGGAGGCGGAGTCACGTATCGTGTCATCACGCCTCCTACGTAATCACGTGAACTAAAAACAAGGAAGACATTTACAGCTTGAGTCACACGCGGGAACGAAGGTAAATGACGTTAATTTTTGACTGTCTTTTAATACTGTGTAAGCATACATATTAACACATGTGCAATTAAACGTGTGCATTTACGGGGTGATTTCTCAGGCTTAAAAGCTCACCTTTTATCAAACGCGGGAACAAAGGTAACTGACGTTGTTCACTGTCTTTTAATACTGTGTAACCATACATATTAACACATGTCCAATTAAACGTGTGCATTTACGGGGTGATTTCTCAGGCTTAAAAGCTCGCCTTTTACTAAAAAGGTAAATGCAAAACTATTTTCAATCAGTTTATTGAAACGCTCCCGTTAAGGATTGCAATAACATATTCGCGAGATAAAAGAACGAAGTAGGGGGAAATGGAGGAACAGCCGCAAACAGCGAAGAGCAAAAAATTAATTAAACAATTGAGAACGGAGCGAGTTAAGCATACAAGCATGTTCATAAGGGAAACAAAGCACGGTGTAAAACGTAAGTTTAAATTAAGTTTATAGAAACGCTCCCGCTGCGGATTGCAATAACATATTCGCGAGATAAAAGTTTAATGAGAAGACACGAGGTATAAACGAACTACACGCCGTGGCGCAACGTTAGGGGCAACAGTTTCAACCATTCTATGATCTGCTTCTCGCAACTGAAAGACGGCACATGGCGGATGTTAGCCGACTTGCTGACCGCAACGTTAGGGGCTTCAACTATGGCGCTGACGCCACATCTCAGTGCCAACACTTTGCAGACTGTACTTAACTCTTTTAGGGCGGATGTCGACTTTTGTCGACAGGAGGGGTTGAAGGCGAATGTCGACAAAAGTCGACATCCAGGGATAAAGGGCGACAATCAGCTGTTAATGGCGACAAATCTCACTGTCACGTCACAGGCATTCCCTCTGTGCTTGGAGGAATGCTAGACTCGTTGACTCAGCAAATAAACCTTGCGTGTGCGTGAGTTGCGAAATGTAAACAAAGGCAAGATGGCACCGACATGTGAAAAGGCAGCGAAGCAAGTGCAGAAAAGAAAACACTTGGCAGACTTTGTTTTGTGCATTACCGCGGAGTCGGACTCTTGATTTTTCAGAATCGGACTTTATTGGCAGTGATCAGGAGATCGAGCAAGAGAGTTAGAAGCAGGCATCAGCTGATCAGACACCAGCCGATGCCGCGCGAGCGGATCTGCTGCCAGTTGAGTGCCTTCGCGCAGCCGATGCATCTACGGCAAGGTTCGCATGGGATAAATACACATACATTGAACCGTTGAGAGCCGATCTGGCTACCGGAATTTACAAGACGGCATGGCTTGCTTTTGGACACGACAGATCACCAGCTGCTGTACTTCAGGCTGCTGTCTCCTGATGCTGCTTTTCAGCTACTGTCAGACAAGACAAACAGGTAGGCAGAGATTTTTTTTTGAATCGCGGGCTGCGTTTGCATCGCATTCTCGTTTTTCAAAGTGGAAACCCACAACGAAAGACGAGATGAAGCGCGCTGTGGCATTACAAATAGAGATGGGACAGAACTGGTGATATAACTTCAGGGAGCATTGGTCCAAACGTGTTTTGTCCCCTGGTGGCTTAGGTACGTGCTGCTGCAAAGTTTTATTCACTTCTGTAATAAACAGAAGCAAATCCCATGGGGTGAGCCAGGCTATAATGCCATACATAAAGTTCATAAAGTTTCAGAAGATGAAAAGAGGTGACACTACGGTTTTCATGCAGGCAGAAAACTTGGTGGCAGTGGCATGGCACGATGGCAAATGGGTGACTTGTCTCTCTACAGTACACACTAACAATATATGTTAGAAAATGCAGCAACAGACAATTGAAAAATAGGCATCAAAACAACACATATTGTAAGGAGTGCAATGTGGCAATGACTGAAATTGGCTGCTTTGAGCGAGATCAGACTGTGCTGTGTAAAATGTATGTGATATGTATGTGAAATCATAGAGAATTCAGGCTCATACAACATGCAAGACAGTAACATTTGTCAAAAGTAAATATTTTTTGTTGATTTGATATGTTAAACAATTGCTTTGTGTTCTTTTTTAAAAAATGTTAGTTTTTGGAAAAATATTCAGCCCTGGGAGAAAAGAAACAAAAAAAAAATTAGCCCTAAAAGAGTTAAAAGACACGCCCTCCTCACTGGACAGTTAAAAACACCAATCAAACTAACGATGACATCAAGTATTACCCAATCAAAACTAGGAAAGGAGGCATCTTCATAAAATGCGTGTGGGATGATTTGCATGAGACGCTGCTTTAAAAAAAAAAATTATAAAAAAAATACGGGATAAATCCCGTCCAGTATTGATTCAAAACGGGACGCGCAATTTCATTCTCAAACGCGGCACGATTCCGTATTTTAAAGGACGGGTGGCAACCCTACAGTGCCAGGTAACCACCCATACAATCAGATTGTGATTCACACTAGGAATGCAATGAATGTAATTACCCCGATCTACATACAAGGCGAAAGTCTTGCAACATTCAAAGATGATGGTTTGGGATAAGTACACCATACAACATAAAAGAGCTTATGAAGCCTTGAACCGAAAAAAGCAAGATCTCAGAGATCGTAAAAAAAAAAATAGGAGGTAATGTCGTTTTACTCGCTGTAGATTTTAGTCAAACATTACCAGTTATTCCACGAGGGAGACCAGCAGATGAACTCAACGCGTGTTTAAAATCCATGCTTCTCCCACGCTCTGTTATATGTCGCGTGTTCTCGGGTAGGTGCACCAAAAAATTTATACATTTAAGCATGTAATGGGCAAACAAAAAATGAGGTATACCCGAAGGCACTGCAGTAGTACTTAATGTAACTTTACTTCTTAAATGTTAATGTTTTACTGTTTAATAATTTATACGCTTTTTATATGTTGTTCAAATTCTTTTATCAAAATACCACTGACAGCGCAATGCACGATAACATGGAGTGAATACACCATACGCATCCGCACACGGCTGCCCTGCTGTGCGCAGATAGGAGTTGATTCTACAATAAAATAAAATAAAGATAAAAAGAGTAAAACAATCATCACCCATAAAGCGTGTGTGTGTGTATATATGTGTATATATATATGTTGATATGTGGATGTGTATATGTATATATATATATATATATATATATATATATGTAGATATGTATATATATGTGTATATGTATATGTATATATATGTTTATATGTGTGTGTGTGTATTTTATATATATAAAACACAGCAACACTCATAACAATGACAACACAATTACATTGACAATCATGTTACGTTATTTTTAAAATGTTTCCTTTACTTTTTCATAACCTCTTTAACACACTACTTCTCCACTGCGAAGCGCGGGTATTTTGCTAGTCAAATATAATATGGAAATGACAATTCTTTACTGAGGACAGCTATCACCTCATTATCTTTAACATTTACTTAGTGGATTTCCTGCACAGCACAGTCTTTTCAGGCAGTTTCTATTCTAACTACAGGTTAGCAGCTGCTGTGCACTGTGCTCCTCTGATAAATACAAGCAACCACCAAACTCCCACTCTGTGCTGGGCATGCTTTGGACGTCCTCTTGATTCAGTGTTTTTTCCGAACACGATGCATTTTGATGACAACTGTAAATGTAATAAGTGAAGTAAAATATAGATACAGTTAAGATTTGAAGCACATCTTAATTTCAGGTGTAAATCATGAAGATGCTGATGTTCTTGTAAGACGCATATTCTGGTCCCTGATCTATAGTATATTATAGGTGGTATCTTTCATAAATAGGACGAAATCACTTAATAAATGTTCAAGCAACTAACTTTTTTATTTTACTCTGTAATCTGTATTTTAAAGAGACCATAAAACTGTTGATAGCGCTATTTCTTCATTCAGCACATTTCTGTTCCAAATATTGTAATGCCCATTGGTAAAGTGCATATAAAGCCACCTCTTGTGCCTGTGAAGCCTCTTCTGCTTTCTATTCCTCACTCCTCAAAGTACCATCATTAAATCCGCATTTTTGTGTTATAGTGAACATTATTGTAAAAGGAGAATCAAAAAATGCCATTTCCCAGAAAGTGTTCAGTTCTCTCATCAACCAGTTTAGTGTGCATATAATGTTTTCATCAACAACAACATTTATTTATATAGCACATTTTCATACAAATAATGTAGCTCAAAGTGCTTTACACGATGAAGAAAGAGAAAAAAGACAAAGAATTAAAATAAGAGAACACTAATTAACATAGAAAAACTCCAGATGGCTGGAGAAAAAATAAAATCTGCAGGGGTTCCAGGCCATGAGACCGCCCAGCCCTTTCTAGGCATTCTACCTAACATAAATGATCAGTCCTCATTGTGTTCAGGGTTTTCATGGAAGGACTTGATGATGATAGTCACATGGACTTCTGGCCTTTAATCCATCAATGTAGGGACATCATGATGCTTTGATTAGGTGGTGGTGGCACAGGTCGCCACCACAGAAAACCGGAAAGAGAACAGAAGAGAGAGTAGGGGTTAGTACGGATTTTGGAGCCACCATGAATAGTAATAATAATTAATTGAATATGCAGAGCATCAGGATTAAGTTAAAATGAAGTTATGAGAAAGCCATGTTAAAGTAATGTGTTTTTAGCAGTTTTTTTAAAGTGCTCCACCGTATCAGCCTGGCGAATTCCTATTGGCAGGCTATTCCAGATTTTAGGTGCATAACAGCAGAAGGCCGCCTCACCACTTCTTTTAAGTTTAGCTGTTGGAATTCTAAGCAGACACTCATTTGAAGATCTAAGGTTACGATTTGGAATGTAAGATGTCAGACATTCTGATATGTAAAATGGAGCGAGATTATTTAAGGCTTTGTAAACCATAAGCAGTATTTTAAAGTCAGTTCTGAATGACACAGGTAACCAGTGTAGTAACATCAAAGCTGGAGAAATGTGCTTGGATTTTCTTTTCCTAGTTAAAATTCTAGCAGCTGCATTCTGCACTAGTTGCAATCGATTGATGTCTTTTTTGGGTAGTCCTGGGAGGAGTGCATTACAGTAATCTAGTCGACTGAAAACAAAAGCGTGAACTAATTTCTCCGCATCTTTCAATGATATAAGAGGTCTGACTTTTGCTATATTTCTTAAGTGAAAAAATGCTGTCCCAGTGATCTGATTAATATGCGATTTAAAATTCAGGTCACAGTCAACAGTTACCCCTAAATTCTTTACCTCCGTCTTGACTTTTAATCCTAATGCATCAAGTTTATTTGTAATAACCTCATTGTATCCATTATTGACAATCACTAAAATTTCAGTTTTCTCTTTATTTAGCTTGAGAAAATTACTACTCATCCACTCAGAAACACAAGTAAGACATTGTGTTAGTGAGACAACAGAGTCGGGGTCATCAGGTGCTATTGATAAATACAGCTGTGTGTCAGAGAGCTGTGTTTCAGGCCGAGATAATCTGACCTAACGGAAGCATGTAGATCGAAAAGAGCAGCAGACCCAGGATAGAGCCTTGTGGAACACCATATAAAATATCATGTGTCTTTGAAGTATAATTACCACAACTAACAGAATTTTCTACCTGCCAGGTAGGATTCAAACCAATTCAAGACACTGCCAGAGAGGCCCACCCATTGATTAGATAGATAGATAGATAGATAGATAGATAGATAGATAGATAGATAGATAGATAGATAGATAGATAGATAGATAGATAGATAGATAGATAGATAGATAGATAGATAGATAGATAGATAGATAGATAGATAGATAGATACTTTATTAATCCCAATGGGATTAAGGTGATTACTAAGAATATTGTGATCAATGGTATCAAATGCAGCACTCAGATCTATGAGGATGAGAACAGATAAATGGCCTCTGTCTGCATTTACCTGCAAGTTATTTACTACTTTAACAACTGCAGTTTCTGTACTGTGATTTGTTCTAAAACCCGACTGAAACCTATCAAGGATAGCATGTTTATTGAGGTGGTCATTTAGCTGCATAATGACTGCCTTCTCTAGAATTTTACTTCAGAAAGGCAGGTTAGAAATAGGTCTAAAATTTTCAAAAGCAGAGGAGTCAAGATTATTTTTCTTTAGTAGGGGTTTAACTACAGCAGTCTTAAGACAGTCTATACAAATAACAGTACAAATAATGTTGATAACATTCTTAAAACTGCTTAACCCAATTCAGAGTTGTGTGGCTTCCCAAGCAGTACTATTTTCCGTTTTTCTGTATAGGTTATTACAACAATATCAATGAAATTGTTTAAATTCTATTAAAAAATCAATTGGTAATTTAATATAATTTTTTTCTTACCTGCTATCCCATCACTTTAAAATTTACAATGCCCAGATAGCCTAATATGCACATTTGTTTAAATGTTTCAGAAAAAATGCGGATACACACAAACTCCACACAGACTACGACCAGGAAGGGGAGTCAAACTCGCATGGCCTGGTCAGCAAAGTATCAGCAATAACCAATGTGCTGCCATGCCTTTGAATTTTTGTTGTTCTTCTTTTATCCTTTTCTAAAAGGCAACATCAGCATGACACCTGTGCTGTTTCTACCAATGCACATCTTTAACACAACCCAGTTGTCAGAAACAGAGAATTGCACTGCTTAATGTGACCAATCTCTGACCTTACGAGCTATGGTTAGAACATCATTTATGACTTGTCATTGACAAAACAAAAATTATCTTTTATCAGTGTTAATCATACAGGTCAACATTCATTGAAAACACATTGAATGTTGCAAGTAGAAATGAAACATTTTTAAACAAGCATTTATAGGCTAGAGTTGATACCCCTTTAACTTAGGAAAAAAAAAATGTAATATCTCAGTGGAAGTGGAAGGAAAACACACGAAGAACATGTAAATTCCACAAAAAGAACCACTGCGCTCAGGATTCATACACAGAAGTTCTAACCAATGTGCTTTCAATTCACCTAATGCTTCCTGTGTACCTAATTTGCAGTTATATAAGAAACAAAAAGAAAGTAATGCTTTAAAGTAACCAGGTAGTTCAAAGCCTTACTAGTCTATTGACATTTACCACTATAAAGATAATGCAAGTTTTTAAAAAAGAAGAAAGTACAGTAACGTCTGTTCCAAAACAATCTCCTATTACGACATGATTCTATATTAATATTACTATCAACTTCCGATTGTAGTAAATCAGTGCATGTTTTACAATAACAGCAAGTTGTGTTCTTACTATAGTACATTACATACAATTATAAAATCATAAAAGTGTACACAGTAACTTTTTATAAGTTATGGTACAGCATTATAAAGAAGGTTAAAAAAGTTTATACTGTAACTTTAAACTTTATATACTCTTACCCTTTGTACTGTGCCTCACAGCGTTAAAGGTATTGTTGCATGAAATGTTGATATGTGAATATAATTTTGTACATTTTTTGTAGAGTATTTATCTATAGTATTGCTGGCATCTATGGTTACGTAATTTTTTTTTTTTTGGTAATGTGTCCTTGAGTGTTATGAAAAGTACAATTTAAAGAACTATATTATTATTGGTGTGTTTATTATTTACTACAAAAATTCGCTCTACATTTTCACTATGTGGCAGTAAACTTGAAAATGCATTACATTCACAAACTACAGTACAGTAACAGTTTTAAAAGTATAAAAGTCAAAACAGGGTACAAATTTAATTCTACAGTTTGAAGAAGATTGTCGCTTATCCTTGATTGAGATTTGAAACTGCTGTTTTTCTGTAGAAGCTCAAATACTCCACAAGCCAGATCATGCTTTCATTGCTAGTTTTATGAGGTAGTGTAGTCACATTATTGAAACGTTCTGAAGGTCTGCGTTTCTGTATAGTGTGCAATAGCAGCATGACTTGCGAATTTTGAATGGCTGAATCTGTAACATAGCCACAAAATATACCAGCTAAGATCTTAGTTTATCAGAGCAAGAAACTTATGTATAATAAATGCCAAAAACAAAAAAAAATCTTGTATAACCAAAAAAAAAGTAATTCTTAGCCATCTATCAAAATTGTGCAAATGAACTGTTTGTGGTACATCCTGCATATTTAAATGCAGCAAGGTGGCAGTTTATAGCTTACAGTGTAACAATAACTCATGTATATCAATCTCCTGCTTATCTGTAGTTCATTTGAATTTTTGTTCTTCATCATCTGGATGAACCTAATACGAGTTACAACATTTTAAAAGTACAGCTTCATATGGCTTAACTAAATAGCTGTTTGCATCATAACAACTCCCCTAAATTCTTGGTACCTTTAGCTGTTGCAAGAATATTTGCCATTCGTAAGATTTCTATTAATCTAGTTTCTGATTAAGCCTTTTCCACAACAAGCTTATGGTGATATGGAACTTGTTCCCTCAGCACTAGTGTCCTCGTTGAACAAAGCTAATTTACTTATGCTAACACAGTTTAGAGATGATTGATCTAACTTACCTTTAAACTATGTATGTGAACTAGTGGCCTTGCACTCAGACTGTGTGATTATTATTTACTTATTATTTTTTGTTGATAAATTCTTTATTGGAAATGTACAAGAATCATAGTCTAACAGACAATTACTCAAACATTTTCTAGAGCAGCTATCAAAAAACACTTTAAGGAACACACAAAAATACAGAGGTTTTGGAAGTAATTGATGATTGCTTTTCATTACAGTATATTAAGTCACCTATACAGAGAGAAGCCGGTCTAGATTTAGTATTTTGTAATAATCAGGATACAATTCAATGTAGTGGTTGGACCATTTTACACCTTATTATTTACACTAGTTAATCCTGTCCTACTTCCCGTGCCCCTCTTTCCACAATCTTTATTGTCTTTAATTCCTGCTAGTTGAGCTGTTGCTCCACACCTATTTTTCCACCTCTATGATCTCTATAGCACTTATTAGAGGTAACTTTTAAGACTCTAGCCAGAGGTCATTTTCATGTAATACCACTCAACAATTTCTTAAGTCTTGAATGTACTATTAGAGTCCCAGTGCAGACAGCAGACATTCCAGCAGCCTTAAGTCCCAGCTCTCCCTTGAAAGGTCAGGCAAGTTGCAGGTAACATGTCCACCATAATAGAAAGCATAACCAAACATAATTTAACTGTCCCACCTGCTGCCACTTGTCATGCTAGGGAACTTCTTTTAAATCATAAGTTCTTCTTCATTACCCTTGTTCTTGAATCCATGGACTAATTACTTCCAGAGCAGTATTTATGTAAACCTCCACAGTAGTAGTGCTATAATTTATTTTCATTTAACCAAGATGTTTTTTTGGCCCTGTCCTAATCTATAGCACCCACTGTCATGTCAGATCTCCTGGCACCTCGCTATACCCATAATATGTTTGGCTTTGTGCAGAAAATAATGTTTGCCAACAAATAAACAATATTTTCACCCATGTATTTCACAGAAAAGGAAATGGTACTGAAATTTTTCATTTCTTTGTTCCTGCCGCTGAATTGAAGCAGAAACAAATTTCAGTTTGTCTTTACACTTCATTTGAATTATTTGGAGCATGTTTTTATCTTTCTTCCTGTTGCAGATATTGTAAGTAAAACAACAGATTTTTTAAGGGTGATTAGTTTTTACTAAAGCCAGTCTGTATTATTGTGTGTGTGTGTGTGCATGATTGCATATACTTATTGTATGTTTTAATATGCTTCAGGAACTGCTGCTCTTAGGAACACAAAACAAGGATCGTGGTTTGTTCAGGCACTTAATATTGTGTTTTGTCAGCGAGCAAAAGACAGACATGTTGCAGATATGTTAGTTGAGGTGAGTGAAGAAATACATTTTAACACATTATAATATGTCATTGTTGCAGATTATAAATGACTGTATTTTGGATATAAAAAAAATTTAAAGCATTTTTGTAACAATGTTTAATTTAAGGTTTGCATTCATTTCATGAGTCTGGTTACTGGAAATCTCATTTGGTGACATATTTATTTCAGGAAAAAAAAATAATATGGCATATGTATTTCTAAAAGTTTTCACCACAAGGTGGCACTTGAAAGCCATTTTGAGCTTGTTTGTAATAGTGACTGAATAAATTGTAACCATAATTATTATACTTGCACCATTAAACTGGCGATGGGTGGCATGGGAAGACTAAGTCCTGCTTTTAAGAATGTCCAGGAATTTAAAGTGGATACTGCAGTTTTTTTTTTGTGTTAAGTTAAAGCATGTTTTGTTTGTCTATTAATACAGCAACCCATGCAATACCTAAGGGTTTAGAAACGGTTTTTTTGCAACTATAGATTGCCATTTGCTATTTACTCAATGTTTCTACAGTGCTGCAGAGTTGAGTGTCTGTTATTTGAAGTACTGCTTTAAACTACACAGAATGCATTTAAAAGTATTTCCTAGTCCTTTCTTAATTTTAGATGCTTCTTTCATGTCACCCCTCAATTTCTGAATATTTTAGTTTTAATTTCCATATTCTGTAAAATAGTAAAACTAAATATCTGCTGTTTGAGGTTGACATGGAAGACATACTTGAAGTATACAGTGACCAAGGTTCATTGTCATTGTATGTTTAAGAAGCTTGATCAATGTAATAGATACCATGTTGAATGCTTATAGCTATAGAGTGAAACATAACAGTAAATGAATTAAGTTGTAGCTTCAGATGCTGAGTTCATGTATTGTTTTGCAAACTTGTGAAATTGTAGCATTATTATTTAGTGACCCACCTTCACATTGTCTTGTCAAAGTGTGAAATTTAATCTTGATATACATAGCATGAATAATCAGTCAGTTAATCTTTATCTTATCTACTTCCAATTAAAAATTCTTTAGAAGGCCAGAAATAGCACTAAAATGAAACTACAATTCAAAGGAAATGTGATTAGTTAAATTAAAATGTATTGAAAGTTATAGTGCAGGAAACAATGAGTGTGAATAAAATATTCAATGAACTGAATGAACTTAATAAGCACATCAATAGTTCAAGACACTGGACAGCACTGTAAAGTATGGATGGCATTATCACAGTGATGTACAGGTGAAAGCTTTTTAAAGGAGAAAATGTTGGAATAGCACTTTAGAAAAGAAGAGATAACTGGTATCCCTTCAGGCACAATATATACATTATTACAGTGGACTTTTAAATATTGAGAATGGCAGCATTAGATGATCCTGACTATACAATAGTCTTATAGAGCTTAAGCAGTCTAGACTGGTATTCTGGAGTTAATGGACTTTACAGCTTTTTAAGTTACCAGCAGAATTTATACAATTATGTCAAGACACTGGCAACAGCACCTTTCTGAACCTGTTTTAATCAACTTACACAGTGTGAATAACCATTGAGAGTTTAAGTACTTGTTTATAGCAGAGATGTTTTAGATTGGGACTAGATTAATAAAATATGTTGAGGTGAATTTTATTTTATTTTTTTTGCTTTTTAGCATCTTAACTGCCTGCTTTTCAAATCAACCTTATGAATTTTTTGTAAGAGTGTTGTATGCATGATTTCAGTTATGACTTAATTAGCAGTGCCTCATGTTGTTAACCAGATATCAATAATGTTATCAACATTTTAAAAATACCATCCCTAAACATCTACTTTTATTAATGTGGTAAACCAAGACCATTTGATGGACTTTGTGTTTGCCTTACCTTATGCTGATAACACATCAGTTTTTGTGCCTGCTCTGTCTATCTCGCACCAGCACATTATTTGGTGAAAGCTGGGCATGTTTGCTATGGCTAATTATATTAACATACTTCCTTTTTGTGCTTAGTGCTCCTGTATGGTACTTCTTACTGTACACTGATTATCCACCCATCTAGTAGCCAGCTTGTCCTCTATTTGCCTTGAATTTTTCTAGGTCAGACTGCATAAGTTGCAGAAAGTATCATAATATAGCTTGCCCATATCATTAGATTAGATGGTGGCAACATTTTTTATATAGCATGTTTGCATGCAAAAATGTAGCTCAAAGTGCTTTGCAAAGTGAAATAAAAGGAAGTTTAATATAAAACATAAACAAGATTAGATGGTAACATTATACAGTGCGTAACAAAGAAAAAGGTATGGTCGAATGGCCAGGATGACAGAAAAAAACAAACAAAACAAAAAACTCCACTTAGGCTGGAGAAAAAAATAAATCTGCTTGAATCTGCAGACGTCTGCTCCACAGTGTCACCATTGCACAGCATTGCTAATACTGGGTAAGATGGATCCTAAAAATGAAGAGGTTGTTGGTATAATCTTTTTCTGCCTTTAGCATGAATTGAAAGCAGTTCATTAGATCAAAGTTTTACCCTAGTTTTCTACTTGGAAGGTGTGGATTCAGTGGACATATTGAAACTTGAGTGTGCCATGAGCAAATTCCTTCTGTGGTTCTATTCCTTTACCCACATTGCTCTCAACTTTTAGTTGACTGGCTGTAGCCTGTCTGTTACTTAGTATATATTTTGTCAGTCTTTGTCATGTTTTATAAAAATGGAATGTTAATGACCACTGGACTACCTTGATGTGAACGGTGGTTCATTCCTTACCACATGTGATGCTGTTGTGTGTGTGTGTTACTTAAACTAAGTGCAGTATGTATACCAAATATACAGTATAACATTATATTCTCAAGTCCACTTAATTCATTTCATAGTCAAGAGAGGGGCAGAGCCAACTCCCACCGCATCAGTCCCAAGGCAGTAACCAACTCCAAATGGAGTGCAAGTCCATTGCAGTAAGCAACTTATGTACAAATCTGCTCTTGCACTCACACTGGACCAATTTAGAACTGCCCTGTTAACCTGACAATTCTTTGTGAATTATGTAGGAAAACTGGAGTACCCCTAGAAAATATGTGGAAACCCAGGTGCTGAATGAGGTATCATAAATTAGCACCAATAACCATCATATGTGTGTGTGTGTGACAATCTGTCATACCATCATACATGTTGTCTAACAACGAAGAACATTTCATAAAGTCTGGTTAGTCATTTTCATAAGCTAAAGTCATTTTTGTAAACTAAACACATGCACTGTAGATATGCCTGTATTGATATTTTATTTTGAGAAAGAAAAATTCTCCCCAAAGCTTACCTAGGCAGTTTAGGATTGTATTTCAACCTAACAGGCATACAAAATCTGCATAGTCAGAAGTTATGATGGAAACTTAATTAGCATCCCTGGAAGTGTGAGGCAGCACTGATAATCCATGCAACACCTTTGTTTTTTTTTTTTTTGTTTTTTTTTTACTGTTAATCATAATGCAATATAATTTAGAGTTCATTCAATATGCTCTTAATATTAAGCATTTGCATTAAATCTATATTTTATTAGACCGCTTGAATTGAAAATGATTATGATATGTATGAAAACTGAGTTGTCAAAGTATGAAATTTATATTTTGGGTTGGAAACAACACATTTTTTTAATGTGAATATTTACTCTTCATTACAGATATCTGCACATTGTCATGCAGAAATTATATAGTCATTGAATTGTAGTGAAATGTTGTTTGTGAACTTGCTTGACCTAGGGAAATGGACATTATCAAAATTATAAGCAGTTCTATTGAATCAAAATAGTTTACATATCCGGGCAACCCAGGCATCACAAATGCATATCAAATTCCAAATTGTGGTGTCTAGTTTATATATTAGAATCAGTGCAGCAGTGGTTATGGTGTACAAGCTGTTGAAATTAAAAACATTTTATTTGTACACTTATTCCAGTAGATACAATACCACAAAAGTTGGTGCTGCTGCAGAGATTTTTATACCAAATGCCACGTTCATATTTAAGTATTGGGTTGAAGTGTCAGTGTTGTAATTAAGAAAGGGCTTTCATTTAAACATGTAATTTGCAAGCTTTTTTTTATTATTAAAATCAAGTAGTTGAGTTGTCAGCCCAACTACAGCTGACTTGAGGGCTTATACTAAACTTGGATTACAATAACGGACATAATCAAAGAGAAGGTTTAGAAGGCAGATAACTTAACTGGAAGTGCACCTCACAAGATCCTCAGTACACTTTGCTTCCATCGTTATTGGCAAAATAAATCATCTCTGCCTGAGCTGCAACAAAGTTCTTCAAGCAAAAGAAAAGAAAACTAATGAATGTCCCTAATAAAGTAATTGATTGCAAAACATCATGATTTTTTTTTCCTTTACCTGATTAAACTGGATCTTCCATCAGGATTATTTTGCATATTTTAAAGTTTCATAAGTGATTAAGAATTTCATGGCAATCTACATTTATGTAGCCTCAATATTTAAATGCTTATATGCAGATATTTAAACAGTATTTAAAATCTGAATCATTGTAATTTCAATTATTTCAATTCAATATTCAATTATTGGTTGACTGTTCAAATAGAAATATAAGGAATAATCTTGCTTGGATTTACCCAGTGCAAACCTCAGATTATGTATCATTGTCTTATGTAGTGTAACTAAATTTTTCCAATAATAATAATAAGTAAGATAGATTGAGTCAAGGGTTTCTCAAATCAGATGTAATAAGTTCGTATTTTTGCCGGTAAGGGTAACATTTTAACTTTACTTAAATGAAAAAGGGAATTATTTGTGGTATATTATAGACATGCATAGCAGTACTAAATACACTGAAACACATAAAAATAACTGTAATATTAATGTATTGTGACCCAGGTATAGTTGAAATCATCTCATTGTATGGTCCCTGGTAGTTCTTACTTTTAGTAGTAAATAGCTATTGACTGTTTGCATAATTTTATTTCTAGTTTATTGGACACGGCTTGAAAGTTCTGTTTGTTTGGTTTTGAAATGGAGTTTTTGTGCTGCATTATTTTACCAAACACTTCAAATGAGTAGCTGAAGTATTATCAAATTATTTTTTTACCTTCTTAACTCAATATTAGAATTATTGTAACATCGAAAGAGCAACAATACTGTTGCTTTAAATTTTTTTTGTTTGTTTTTATAGAATGTTGAACCTGAGTCTAATTTCACTATTTATGAAATGGTGAAATAATTGTCCCAGTAACCCATTACAGCTTAAATTCTTGTATCCAATATCCAATTAAGTAAAAATGCTATGTGTCATGTGTTTTAAAGTGTAGCACCATATGCATTTTGATTTTTTTTTATCACATCTCTGTAACATTCCTGTGAAAAGAGAGAAGCCTGTGTATAAGTAAGATAATTGTTAGTGAATTTGTCAGTTAATTACAAAATGTAAATGCCTTCTTTATAGATAGATAGATAGATAGATAGATAGATAGATAGATAGATAGATAGATAGATAGATAGATAGATAGATAGATAGATAGATAGATAGATAGATAGATAGATACTTTATTAATCCCGATGGGAAATTCACATTGATTGTCTTGTGCCTTTTTGATACTGTAAAGAGTACTGAGATGGGAGATACACTGAGACACGAGTTTACAAGTTGAGCATCCCTAATCCGAAATTCCAAAATCCAAAATTTTTTGAGCCACAATTGGAAAATGGCCTCACTGGCCTATGTGGGGCTCTGACCAATGTTCCCTCTGAGATATATATATATATATATATATATATATATATATATATATATATATTTTAATAGTAAAGAGAGGATGTGTATGATATACAAACCAGTGCTTACCATTTGTGACTGATTTCTTTGATGCCCCTTTTGAATAACAAGTGGCACACCACACCACGAACGATGAGAGAGGATAGAGCCACAGGTGCATTACCAAAGGGTGAAAGACACGACAACGGCTGCACAGCACTTCCAAACTGCTGTGCAAGAACTGGAGTGAGTGGCACAATTCAATGTGATAACACCCACACAGCTTAGAAGAAACAATAGGCCCTGGTCCTTTGTTGGCACCAATTTGTTATCAACCACCATTGTGGCCACGCCAACGAGCATTACTCACTGTGTTTTTGTGCTAATTTTCTGTGTGCAGTAACCTTTTAATCAAAACACAGCATCCTAGGTTCAGACTAAAAGCCTGCCATTGTTTGTTGTTTATCAGCTTATACATGTATTCTGCTAATGCTACTGTGCGTGAACATTGTATTACAGTAATCCCTAATCGCAGGGGTTGTGTTCCAGACCCACCCGCAAAAGGTGAAAATCCGCGAAGTAGAAACCATATGTTTATATGGTTATTTTTATATTGTCATGCTTGGGTCACAGATTTGCACAGAAACACAGGAGGTTGTAGAGAGACAGGAACGTTATTCAAACACTGCAAACAAACATTTGTCTCTTTTTCAAAAGTTTAAACTGTGCTCCATGACAAGACAGAGATGACAGTTCCGTCTCACAATTAAAAGAATGCAAACATATCTTCCTCTTCAAAGGAGTGCGCGTCAGAGAGAGAGAGAAAAAAGCAAATAGTCAAAAATCAATAGGGCTGTTTGGCTTTTAAGTATGCGAAGCACCACCGGACAAAGTAGCTGCAAGGAAGGGAGCAAGCATTTTTCAGCATTTTTTAGAGGAGTGTCCGTATCCTCTAGGCCAGTATGCGAACAGCCCCTCTGCTCACACCCCCTCCGTCAGAGAGAGAGAGAGAGGAAAGCAAACAATCAAAAATCAATACGTGCTGTTTGATCTTTTAAGTATGCGAAGCACCATGCGGGAAGCATATCGCTTGCAAAGCAGCCACATGTAAGCCCAGCAAAGAAGGGAGCACTGTGAAGGTAATCTTTCAGCGTTTTTTGAGGAGTGGCCGTGTCCTCTAGGGGTGCGAACAGCCCCCGTGCTCACAGTATATTTGAGGAGTTTTATTTAATACATAATACGCGCTGTGGTTGGGTAGCTTCTCAGCCATCGGCCAATAGCGTCTCTTGTATGAAGTCAACTGGACAAACCAACTGAGGAAGCGTGTACCAGAAATTAAAAGACCCATTATCCGCAGAAATCCGCGAACCAGCAAAAAATCTGCGATATATATTTAAATATGCTTACATATAAAATCCGCGATAGAGTGAAGCCGCGAAAGTCGAAGCGCGATATAGCGAGGGATTACTGTATGTATAAGATTATTAAAAAAAATATTGTATGAAACATAAATAACTCCTGTTTAGACTTGAGTCCCATCCCCAAGATATCTCATTATGTATATGCAAATATTCCAAAATCCAAAAATATCCAAGATACTTCTGGTCCCAGACATTTCAGATTAGTGAAGCTGAGCCTGTATTTATTTGTTACACAGTAAGTACTCCATGTAGCTGGTCCTATTAAATTAATAGGTGCTCATCCGATGGCCTCATGTTTGCAGGTGTTTGAATGGTTAAGTCTTTTTAACTTGCAAGTACTAAGGTTTTTTTATGAAGGGTTATTTGTGCAAACTAAAAGCCTCTTTTTGCTGGTTTGTATGTTTGAATGGTACAGTGTTGCTAATGTAAGTCCTGCAGTTTAATTGTTTAACTGCTCAGTTCATGTTTACTGTTACTGCGTATTGCCTCCTTAATAAGAAATGGAAAGGACATTTAGGTGGCATCCTTGTACTTTGCTGTTGGTACATATGTGGGTACATGGGTTTAGAAAGTATTGTAAAGCTAAAGCAATTAGTAATATGTTACTTTGCCTATTAAGTACCAATTCAAGTAACCCTGTTACAAGTTGAGAGAAGTAATTAAAGAAAGTAATCCTTTACAAATTATTGAGTAGCTACCTCAACTTACCTGCAGTTCCATAGTCCTGGTTACTTTTTTTATGGAAGGATTGTTCATGTGAGTTTTCTCTGGTGGCTTTCATCGTATTTATACATACAGCAGATGTGCACTTTAGGTTACTTATCAGCTCTGAATTATCTGTTTGATTTGTACATGAGTGTACCGTATGATGGAATGGCACCTAGTCCAGAGTTGGTTTCCACCAGATGCCTGATGTTGTAAGGATAGATGGAAACACATTCCCAATATGTATTTTGGAAGAGTGATTTGAAGTAAAACTGCTACAGACAACCAAATTTCAAGCAAAATTTAAATTACTTTATTGCCTTACTATATTTATACTATAAAATTGATATTTTTCTCAAGATGTAATTAGCAGTTAGGCCAATCTGTTTTTTATAGGTATGCACAACACTACACGAATACCATAATGAAAATCTAGCAATTCCCTCAGTTTTTCATTTGTTTTAAAATTCCTTGTATTAAATGACAACAACACAATTTAGCTCATGCAAAAGTTAAGATGCAGTTTGGGAATTTTAGGCAAGATTTTTGTAAGTAAATCATATATGGAATTTGTAATGCTAACACACATTTCTTTTAGGAAATTATAAGTATACAGTATATGCCTTCTGTTTTTAATGTTTTTTTCCTTTCATATTCTATTTGTATTATATTTACAGCAGTGTGCTGTTTAAAAAAAAAAAAAAAAAAAAAAACTTGGTTACTTTCTTTGCTTTTTACATCTGTTATTGTATTTTTAAACAGGTCAATGCTCTAATCAAGAGCAGAGAAGGATATGCTCCTGGAACCGAGTTTCACCGTTGTAAGGAAATGTCAGAGTTCACCAGCTCCCTCTGCAAAGATCTCTATCTGTTTCCTGGACATCCCCAAGCCAACAGTTAAAAACAAATAGGAATGGACACTTGCGCATTAAGTGACTTTTTTTGCATATAGGAACCTTTCTAATTCTCTTGCTTACAGTCTTTTCATAGCAGTGAGTAAAATCAATATGCGTGGAACCACCTCCTTCTGCCTCCACTGCGGTGCTCCACTCTGTGCAGTATCAGGAAACAATCATTCTCTGTTGAGAATTACTATAATCTTTTAGACTCCGATTCTTAGCAGTGACACGGTAGAGTATGTGTAATTACTGGTAGTTTCTATTTTTTTAATGTTTTTTTAATAGTGTCACTTTTTTCTTTTACTATGCAGAGTGTATAGTTTCTGCTGCTATTCCAAAGTTTTTACCAACATGTAGTACCATCTGTTCACCAGCAGATGTTGCTGTGTGCCATGGAAGCAAAGTTATACAAAAAATGTAAATGTGTACTCCAATATTGTGGGGCCCTCTAATAGACTTTCATTTTGTTTTTAATTATTAATACAACATCCACTATAAGAAAGCTTTACAACATACAACATTGAAATTTGTAGTTTCTTAAAAAATATATAATATTTAAATGCAACATTTTCTTAAGTATGTTGCTCCTCATCATGTCAGGTTTTCATGTATTACTAGTTTTTGGTTTTTTTTCCTATGCTAATTGCATTACATATTCAAACATACAAATTTAAGTTCAGACACATACTTGGTGGCCCCGAGAGTTAATTTTACCATTGAAAACCACACATACACATTTAGTAGCAATCCCCGACTTCAAGAAACATTGGATTGTTCATTCAGAATGATGTATTTTTTCAGAGTATTACTCATTTTGCTTCTGATTAGTATTTTTGGTGGGATTTCATAACACCAACTTTGACACTGCCATCTGTAAATTATCACTGCCAAAATTGTTTTTTTTTAATAAAGTTGACTTCATTTTTCTATTTAATTTTTTTTCATTATCTGCATTTATAATGATTACTTTAGCTAATAGTTTTATCCAAAGAAATGTGCACATCACAAGGACTTAATACAATTTATATTTTTTTCAAATGATGCATTGGTAGGTTAAGTTGCTTGGTCAAGCTCATATGGAGCGGCTTGGATATGGGCTTTTCAGTTGAAAACCGTACCTACAATATCGGTCTGCACTGATTCATGGACAATTCCATAAAGTTGAATTCTTACTTTAGCAAACTCCTACGTATATACATTACAATTTGGACTCTTGAATAGTGCAGAAGGTGTCCTTTCTAGTTCACGTGAAAGTGTGAAGTATTTGCAGAAATACAATCGGTCAAATGGACTACAAAAGTATTGATCAAAATGATAGATACTTTATTAATCCCAAGGGGAAATTCACATACTCCAGCAGCAGCATACTGATACAAAAAAACTATTAAATTCAAGAGTGATAAAAATGCAGGTAAAAACAGACAATTGGTGGAATTGAAGAGTCGCATAGTTTGGGGGAGGAACGATCTCCTCAGTCTGTCAGTGGAGCAGGACAGTGACAGCAGTCTGTCGCTGAAGCTGCTCCTCTGTCTGGAGATGATACTGTTTAGTGGATGCAGTGGATTCTCCATAATTGATAGGAGCCTGCTGAGTGCCCGTCGCTCCGCCACAGATGTCAAACTGTCCAGCTCCATGCCTATAATAGAGCCTGCCTTCCTCACCAGTTTGTCCAGGCTTGAGGCGTCTCTCTTCTTTATGCTGCCTCCCCAGCACACCACCGCGTAGAAGAGGGCGCTCGCCACAACCGTCTGGTAGAACATCTGCAGCATCTTATTGCAGATGTTGAAGGACGCCAGCCTTCTAAGGAAGTATAACTGGCTCAGTCCTCTCTTGTACAGAGAATCAGTGTTGGCAGTCCAGTCCAATTTATCATCCAGCTGCACTCCCAGGTATTTATAGGTCTGCACCATCTGCACACAGTCACCTCTGACAATCACGGGGTCCATGAGGGGCCTAGTCCTCCTAAAATCCACCACCAGCACCTTGGTTTTGCTGGTGTTCAGGTGTAGGTGGTTTGAGTCGCACCATTTAACAAAGTCCTTGATGAGGTTCCTATACTCCTCCTCCTGCTATATATAATATGATATGAAGGGGACAAGTTGGTACAAGGCTTAATGTGCTGATTTATTCCGAGAGTGGATAGTGTGTAAAGCCAAAAAGAAAGTTTTCAGTTAATAAGCAGAAAAATATCCATTTCCAATCTGCTGGTGAAAAGGGACAACTCCAAAAACCAAACTGAAGAACTGCACAATTCTTTTAGTTTTGATTGTTTGATTGATTTGAAAGAAAACCATTTAGAGAAAATTCTAATTTTACTCTTCAGCTGGATCATTCTGAAGCAGATGTTGTTAAGTAGAGTGAAGTGAAGTAAACCCATCTTCTTTATTGTGAGTTGGAAAAAGATTACTTTCACATGTGGGCAGACTCCTAGTTTCCTCAGAAGTGCAATTTATTTTATATTGTTTTACAGTATCCTTCAACACACTTAACCAAATAAGTAGAAATATGTGTTGTTTTGCTGCTTAATTATAACTTACACAAAGTAATTCTCACCACAGTAACATCTGAAACATTGCCCCAGTACACACATAATTGCTATGTTTGCATTTCAAAACCTCACTAATATGATCCTTATCATAAGAGCAGTCCATGCACTGCCATACGTGCTTGCATCTCTGATCTTAGCAGTCAGTCATTTCATTAGCTGTCACTAAAATGGTGAAGTCCTTGGGCCATAGCAACATCCCAAACATTGTACTACTTGCCAGTATGTTCACTGACAATAGCTTTGCAGGCCTCGGAAAATCTTTACTGAATAATACTGTGTAATTTGTTAAGAACAAAATGATGTAGCAGTGGTCATCGGAATACAATCTTCGCCATGAAATGTTTTCTGAGGTGTTTGACCATCCTTTTCATTATCTGGACCAACTAGTTTTGATAAAGAATTAATTATGTTTTCCGTTGCCACATTTTCAGTTGCTTCCAGTAAGATTATTTAAACCAGCCTTTGTTAACATACTTGTAATTAAAGACCAACTGGTCATTTTGGTCTCTTGAATTTGTGACCATTACAAAGGGTGAAGCTGTGTGGGCATTGTCCACTCATCCACACACATTCAGACAAATTCTGGTCCTGAGGTGCAAGAGGAATATCCAACTTTGGTGCTTTGTCAGTAACACAGAAACTGTCCGCTCTTTCAAACTAGTCACACAGCACTGGTTGCAAGTTGAAGAGTTGCCACCTGTAACAGTTCTTCCTTTGCCTCCTTTATTTTATGTTATCCTAGCAATTCATGTTTCAAGATCACATTTGTGATGTGTGTTGAACTTTACAAAGGAACGCATTCACTTTCTGCCTTCACTGTTTTATCACCGCTCTACACATGCACATTTCATTCAAGTAATTCTGAAATCAGTGCAGCTTCTTTATAGGAAATTAAATCTCCCATCACGACTCTGCTGTGCAGTAACTTTAGCTAGGAAACCCAGCCGTTTACCTTTACAGCCTTTACGGCTCTTGTTAAGAAAGCGAACGCCATTTGGTTGTTTCACAATAATTATATAAGTATGTTTCACATTTCTGTTATCATTTTAGCCCTAAAATAGTGACTTAACATCAGGGACCTATTTTATTGACCTTAAGGTTAGTGTTTGGGCAGGGGAAGGCCGTCTTAAGTGGCGTCCGCTTTCTGAACAAGACCCCCGTTTACATCTACTGGTTCTACATCTTCGATGATGTACACTTTCGCTCCATTGTCTCCAAAAATGTTTATGTGCGGATAAAATGGTATCCTAGATCGCACACTGACATAAATTATCAATCAATTACTTTGCAAGTCTGTACATGGCTTGTCTTCTTGAAATAAAGGGACACTGTTTTCCTTCCTTAACAAAAGACAAAGTCCATGAGCGATTTCCGATTTTGTTTTACATCTTTTCCATCTTTTAAAAAAAAAAAAAAACTTCCGCAGTTGGCATTGAATTTATTTCTAACCCAACAATTAGTGCTTTTAATAAAGTATTGAACAACACTGAACGATTTACTTCAATTTTCTTCTTTTCAAATATTGTGAGCTGTGTTTTCACTGATGAAGTCGTCGTTTCCACTTCGTCCAACTCTCCCAGCAGTGGCGTTCCATCCCATGCCGTTTTATTTCCGATACCCGCTAAAATGAAGTAATCGAGTACTGTACACTTTAACCAAAGAGACTGCGCTACTGTGCAGAAAACAACTCGTTGCCTGTAAACTGCCTGACTTGCTGAGCACTGTAGGTGGCTGCCGACATTCTCATTTCTCTTAATTGCTGAATAATCTACTTGAGCTTCACCAAAGTTGGCCAAAACTCGACTGTTAGGCCACGTACATTTTTCAGACTTTCATTATCTATTTTACTATGGAAAACGTATCTTGTTAATTTTGAATAAATTACAGTTGAAGCTATTTTTACGTACATTACTCAACACTGTCTTCCCCATCAACCCAAATTGGTAAAATCCACAGTATTATTCCCACTCCTAGTGTTTGTCTGTATTTACCCACTTTTACTAATTCAGATTGTAATCTCTTATGGTCTTTATAATAAATTATTGACTAACAAGTTTTTGTTTTCCTTTAATTTGAACCTCAGTAATCGCTACCCAGGAGCTGTCGATCTTTTTTACCTACTTGACTTCGGAGGAGAAAAAACTGCCCTTCTCAAACTCCTTTGTATGTGCATTACACTTCTTAAAAAAATCTTTTGTAATTTTTCAAGATCGTGCACCTTAAACGAGAAACAAGACGCATTTTCCCATATTCCTCTCATTTCCTCTCGATCAAACGAACCGCTAAGGTTATATATTTGTCTTGTGTATCATTCACTTTGGCACTAGCGTTTTGAAAATACTCGCGCATAATTATTATGTCCACATTATTATGATCATAACATCTATGGATCCACTGCTGCACTATTTCGTAATTCTAACCTTAGCAATAAGGTAGTACATCAGCTGTCACAAAAACGGCCAAAACCCACAAGCCATAACAACACCTCATACACCGCAATACCTTCCTGTATATGCACAGATCATAGCATTGCGAAAAAGCACTGACTTCCAAACCCCTCTTTCGGAATCCCCCAGTCCAGGTTTTCTACAGGTGTTTGGTGTCTGTGTGAGTGAGAGGCGATATAAGTGCGTGCGTGCGCGCGGGTGCACATGTGTGTGTCTGAGAGAGGTCGACCCTATTTTGGGTCAGTCAGAAAGTGTCGATGGCTGCAGATGCTTCTTCGAGGAAGACACTGCACTATCAGCAGACTGTGGTAAGACTCCTGCGTCTCTTGAACCGTCCCGTCTTCCTCCTTTTCTAATGTTGCTGCTACTATCGCCATCCCTGTCTTCTTTAACGGCGTGGCCCAGTAGTGTGACCGCTAGGAAATCAGCTGCGTCCGTCTGTCTCTGAGTAGTTGGTGCATGAACTTGCATTATCTATCTATCTATCTATCTATCTATCTATCTATCGTTCTCATATGGCGCTGTTATTTTTTGCTTATCTGTACTTTATTTAAAACACTACTTTAATTATATTAATGTCAAAGATTTTTTTTACTTCCACCTAAGACCTATCAAGACAGTAAACGTTATTGCTGTAAAAAATAATAAAATAATGCTTTAAGAGGTAGAGCCTCAAACTTTAAGAAGAGTTCTGATGGCTACAATATTCACCCATTTCACTATTTTTGAGGCTACTGTGCTTATGGGAACACTGAAAGCTTTATAATTTTTTTTTTTTTTGTTTGGTACTTTTGCCCTCATCTATGGTGGAGGTCTACAGAGTGTTATTTGGACTTGTGGCTTGTTTTTTGTCCTGACATGCAGTATGAATTGTGAAACTTTACTTTTAAATAGTACAATAATTGGTATATCACTAGAGTTAAAAAAAAAAAAAAAAAAAAAAACAACTGTGTTCTACCTCATGTATAAAATGCAAATGCACATCATTATAAAAAGAAGATGGATTAAAATGCATGGATAAAACTAGATTGGTGAAAACGTATATTTGTTCAGTAATTGTAATGCTTTAATGAATATAATAGTTTAC
This sequence comes from Erpetoichthys calabaricus, assembly GCF_900747795.2. Taxonomy (NCBI): domain Eukaryota; kingdom Metazoa; phylum Chordata; class Cladistia; order Polypteriformes; family Polypteridae; genus Erpetoichthys; species Erpetoichthys calabaricus. The sequence continues at coordinate 96,211,949 of NC_041402.2, read as the reverse complement.
ATGGACCCATTTTGCTATTCTCAATGGCAAATTACTGACTGAAGGGTATAAGCTGTTGTTCAGTTAGAACAAAACAAGGAAAAACCTTCCCCAGTATCAACTGGATTATAAAATATGCCGTCTGTCAAATAAAATTTCATCCACATTGCTAACAGAGGTACAGATGAAGCCAGTAAAAAAAGTGGCATCGAGTAGCCTCCATTCGTTTATTGTTGTACACTGTGTGTAATAATGTTTGCTGGAAAAAAAATACATTTTTACTACTTGCCAGTATGTTCACTGACAGTAGCTTTGCAAAAAGCACTGACTGTAACATTCAATATCTGCAGTGATATTGATTGGTGATCAGAATTTTGAATAATTTAAAGAACAATTAACTCCCAGAAAGAGGTATTCAGTTCCCCTCACCAGATATAATGTCCATCAAATACACTAACAAAGAAGTGGACTGTAATATCCCACTAAACTTCCTGATACACAAAATATAAGAAACCCTTAACATTACAATTATTTCACAAGAAATTATACTGGGATCTAATTCCCAATTCAGTAGGTCTCTCTAGGCAAACACACTGCTGAAAAAAATTAAGGGAACACTAAAATCACACATTGGATCTCAATTAACGAAATATTCAAGTGGAAAATCTTTACTGAGAAAAACTCTAATTCATTAAGAACAAAATAATATAACTACAGTCAATGGAAACAAAATCACTAATCCCTACAGGGCTGGATTCAACATCACAGTGAAAATAAAGTCAAAAATTGAAATCACACTCTGATCCAACTTGTGAATTTCATCACAGCCACTCAGTGTGACTCAGTAGTATGTATGGCTCCCACATGCCATTATGCATTTCAGACAGCATCTGGGTGTACTCCTGATGAGATGACGGATGGTTTCCTGGAGGATCACCTCCCAGACCTGTATCAGGGCGTCTTTGGTGGCATTGGATGCACTGATACATAATGTCTCAGAGGCTCTCAGTTAGATTCAGGTCTGGGGAATGTGCAGGCCATTCAATGGCATCAATGCCTTCATCATCCATGAATTGCCTACACACTCTGGCCACATGAAGCTGGGCATTGTCCTGCATTAGGTGGAACCCAGGGCCCACTGCACCAGCAAAATGTCTGACGATGGCTTGCAGAACTCCATCCCAGTACTTAACAGCAGTCAGTGTACTGTTGCCTAGCACATGAAGGCTTGTGCGACCCTCTAAGGATATGCCTCCCCAGGCCATTACTAACCCACTGCAAAACCTGTAATGCAGGATGATGTTGCAGGCTGCATAACATTCACCATGGTGTCTACAGACTCTTTCATGTCTGTCACATGTGCTCAATGGGAGCATGCTCACATCTGTGAAGAGAATGGGGTACCAATGGCGGAGCTGCCAATTGTGGTATTCTCTGGCATATGCCAATCGAACTGCACAGTCCCACTAAATGATGTCAGACCCTCATGGAGTCTGTTTCCTAACAATATGGTCAGAAACATGCACACAAATAGCCAGCTGGAGGTAATTTTGAAGGTTCTGGTAGTGTTCCTCTTATTCCTCCTCGCACAAAGAAGTAGATGCCAGTTCTGCTGCTGGATGGATGCCCTTCTATGGCTCTGTCTAGTTCTCCTCGTGTAACAACCCGTCTCCTAGTATCTCTTCCATGCACATAAGACTGTGTTTGGAGACACAGCAAATCTTCTTGCATTGGCACATATGGATGTGCCATCCTACAGGAGCTGGACTACCTGTGCAACTTGAATTGGCTGCAGGTACCGCCTCATGCTACAAAGTGTGACAAGGACACTAGCAAAACACAAAACTAGAGAGTAATCAGTCAGGAAGGATAAGGAGAGAGCAATTGTCTGTGGCCACCACCTGTAAAATCATTCCCTTTTTGAGGGTGGTGTTGCTGTTGCCCCTCCAGTGCATGTGTTGTCACTTTCATTTGCACCAAAGCAGGTGAAGTTGATTCACAATCGCTTATGCTTCCTAACTGGACAGATTGATATCCCTGAAGTTTAACTGACTTGGTGTTAGACTGTCATGACTGAGTGCTCCCTTAATTTTTTTGACTATGAGTGGCACCTGTCCTTGCTCTCAGTTCCTGATTCCACCCAAATTTGGGCAAATTATTATACCACATTAAAGGATCAAGACCTGCCAGTTTGTTGTCTCGTTTCATGTGAGGCTTTTCGACATGCAGCCAGAATCTGCTTAATATCTTCAAAAACAGTTCTTTGCCCTATTCAATATATGCAATCTTCTGCACAGCATCCTGTTCTAAATTTGAGGTAAATCCTCCTCATTAAATGTTTTCAGATGTGTTTGACCTTCCTTTTCATTTTCTGGACCAGCTAGTTTTGATAGAGAATTAATTATGTTTTCCCTTACCACATTTTCAGTTGCTTCCAGTAAGATTATTAAAACCAGCCTTTGTTATTCACAGTCGTGTCTCTTACGCCCATTTTTTTACAATGCCTTTCACAAGCTGTCACTTGCCTGACAGCACAGTGTCCTCAACATACTTGTAATTAAAGACCAAGTGGTCAGGCTGGTCTCTTGAATTTGTAACCATTGCAAAGGGTGAAGCTGTGTGGGCATTGTCCACCCATCCACACACATTCAGACAAATTCTGGGCCTGAGGTGCAAGAGGTATATCCAACTTTGGTGCTTTGTCAGTAACACAAAAACTGTCCGCTCTTTCAAACTAGTCACACAGCACTGGTTGCAAGTTGAAGAGTTACCACCTGTAACAGTTCTTCCATTGCCTCCCTTACTTTATGTTATCCTAGCAATTCATGTTTCAAGCTCACATTTGTGATGTGTGTTGAACTTTGCAAAGGAACGCATTCACTTTCTGCTTTCACTGTTTCATCGCTGCTCTACACATGCACATTTCATTCAAGTAATTCTGAAATCAGTGCAGGTTCTTTACAGGGACTTGAATCACATCACGACCCTGTTGTGCAGTAATTTTAGCTAGAAAACCCGGCCGTTTACATCTACTACTGGTTCTACATCTTCGATGATGTAGGCCTACACGTTTGCTCCGTTTTTTCCAAAAATGTTTGTGTGCTGGTAAACTGGTTTCCTGTATGAATAAATCGCACACTGACATAAATTATCAATCAATTACATTGTACATCTGTACATGACAAGTCTTTTGAAATAAACGGACAGTGTTTTCCTTCCGCGCGATTTTCGATTTTGTTTTAAATCTTTCCATCTTTAAAATAACTTCTGCAGTTGGCATTGAGTTTATATCTAGTCTATCAATTCGTGCTTTTAATAAATCATTGAACAATACTGAAGTACTGTATTTACTTTCATTTTCTTTTTTATTTCAAATACTGCGAGCTGTGCTTTCAATGATGAAGTTGTCGTTCCCACTTCGTCCAACTCTCCCAGCAGTGGCGTGCCATCCCGTGCCGTTTTATTCCAAATATCCGCTAAAATTAAGTAATCGAGTACATTTTAATCAAAGAGACTGCGCTACTTTGCAGAAAACAACTCGTTACCTGTAAACTGCCTGACTTGATGAGCAATGTAGGTGGCTGCCGGTGTTCTATCGAAATAAGCAACCGTTCAAAATATCTCTAAAGCTGTTCTGCGCACGCGCAGTATACCTTTATTCTTAAGTCAATACATATTTCAAATATTTTAAATAAATAAATAAAATTAATTTAAACAGACCCTACTAACATAATTTTTGTCGCTTAAGCCATTATGTGCAAACATATCCAATACCTTGATCCAATGCCTTTCCCATTTCAATGTTTTTGTGTCCAGTATAGTGGTGATTGTATGTCCAACGTGATTGGTTTGTGCAACCTTAGAAAAAAAAGTTGCCTGATGGTGAGTAATACCATAAAAATCATATGTTCATTTTGACGTTATGACTTTTCGACGTGTAAATATTTGCATGTGTAGCATATTTTGACACGGCTGCAGAAATCGTCATCGTTTCTCTTTATTGGATGTTTGTCTGTATTGGTTACCCACTTTTATTAATTCAGATTGTAGTCTCTTATGGTCTTTATAAAAAATTGTTTGCCACCAAGTTCTCGTTTTTATGTAATGTGAAACTCCGCTGTCGCTTCTGCTGTGTTCCAGCCTCGAATTCGAAACTTCTTCACGTACCTGCCTGCGGAAGAAAACAAAACTGTCCTTCTCAAACTCCTTTATAACTGCATTGCACATTTCTAAATATTTTGTAACTTTTACTAGATCACACACCTTTAAACGAGAAACGACGCATTTTACCGTATTCCTCTCGTTTTTTTTTTCGATCAAACGAACCGCGAATGTCATGCACTTGTCTTATAAATCATTCAATCTGGCAGTAGCGTTTTGAAAATACTCACGCATAATTACTATGTCCATATTTCAAAACCTGACTATCGTAATCGTCATCATACTAGCTATGAATCCACTGCTATACTATTTCGTAAGTCTGACCTTAGCAATCAGGCAGTGTCACAAAAATGGCCAAAACCCACAAGCCATAGCAACACATCAAACACCGCAATACCTGCCAGTATATTCACAGACAATAGCATTGCGAAAAAGCACTGACCTCTACACCCCCCCTTTTGAATCCTCCCACCCCATTCCCTCCCCCGACAAACCAATCCCCCCAGTCCAGGGCTTCTAGAGGTGTTTGGTGTCTGTGTGAGTAAGAGAGGATATAAGTGCGTGCGCGCGGTTGCACATGTGTATGTGTGTGTCTGAGAGAGGTCGACCCTATTTTGGGTCAGTGAGAAAGTGTCGATGGCTGCAGATGCTTCTCAGAGGAAGGCACTGCACTATCAGCAGACTCTGGTAAGACTCCTGCGTCTCTTGAATCGTCCCGTCTTCCTCCTTTTCTAATGTTGCTGCTGCTGCTGCCGCCATCCCTATCTTATTTAACGGCGTGGCCTGTTAATGTGACAGCTAGGAAATCAGCTGCGTGGCCGTCTCCATCATCAGCTGTGTCCGTCTATCTCTGAGTAGTTGGTGCATGAACTTGCATTATCTATCTATCTATCTATCTATCTATCTATCTATCTATCTATCTATCTATCTATCTATCTCTTATATGGCGCTGTTATTTTCTGCTTATCTGTACTTAATTCAAAACATTACTTTAACTACATTACTGTCAACAATTTGTTTACTTCCACCTCAGACTTATCAAGGTAGTAAACTTTATTGCTGTAAAGTAATAAAACAACGCAGTAAAATAATACAATGATTAGTGTACGTCTAAACTTAAGAAAACAACAACTGTGTCCTACCTCATGTTTAAAATGCAAAGCATGCAATGCAAATGCAATCATTATACGTAAAAAGAAGATGGATAAAAATGCATGGATATAATTAGATTGATGAAAATAGATTCTATTTTCAGTATTTATAATAGTTTATTGAATATAATAGTTTAGATGGATTCCTATGGATCCATTTTGCTATTCTCAAAGGCAAATTACAGACTGAAGGGTATTAGCTGTTTGTTCAGTTTAACAAACAAGGAAACAAATTCCCCAGTATCAAATGGATTATAAAACATGCCATTTGTCAAATAAAGTCTACATTTTTGCAGTTTTTAAATTTTCACCTACACTTTGCTAACATATTGCATACAGAGAAACAGATGAAGCCAGTAAAAAAGTGGTAGAGAGTAGCCTCCATTCATTTATTGTTGTACTCTACGTGTTGAAATGTTTGCTGGGAAAAAAAAGGTATTATATTTTTTTAACACAGCCAGAATTTTAAAGAGATAACGATGTTAGAAATGTTGAAGCATATATTTTAATGTAAAATTATTAAAATACACATCTGCCAAGAAATCTTCAAGAAATTGTTTAGCAGTGTGTCAGTTCTGACTCCAGAAAGTACATTCAAGTCAAACAAAATCCTAAAAATTAAAAATGCGATCAAATTAGAAATCAACCAAAAAATGGGTGACAAAAAGCACTCCAGAAAGCCGTGTTAGTTTGTGCATTTTTATTTTATTTTTTATTTTTTTATTGAATTTATTGAAAGCAAGTAACATTCCATACAAACAAGTCAAATTTAACAAAACCAAGGTGGTGCACTTTTTGTTGTAACAGAAGGTCTGCTATGCCTGTATACTCCTCCTTGCATATTTGAAATTTTATTTGTAGTAATAAAGAATCATCTTATTTTATTACTACATCCATATCTTTTTCTTCAGTAATTATCTAATCACTGTGCATTGAGCAGAGCATATTTTAAATGTGGGTTACTCAATACCATGTAACAGCGCACCTTGTGGGTCACTTTAAACTCGTCAGTCAGCCTAACATATATTTGTTTGGGTGTGTTGTTGTATAAAGGAATAAACCCCACGCACGCAATGGGAGAACATGCCAAATGAACAGATAGTGACCAGTTGCTGAATTACACTCAGGTCCCAGGAGCTGTGAGTCAGCAGAGTGGCACTGAATCGTTCTTAATAACATGTATTTTATCAATAACTAAATGCTTGAAATAATGTTTGAATAGTTTTTTTGATGTTGTCACCTAAATATATATTTAACTGGTAACATTAAATACACAAACCATTCTCAAGTCCTTCGAGTCCAATTGAGGATCACAGGGTCAGGGAGCCCATCCTAGCCACATTTGGTACAAGTGAAGTACATTAAAAAGGTGTAATAAAATCAACAGTCACAAATCTTGAAGATTAGCAGGCATAGGTGGAACAAACACTCTTCCTTTAATGTACCCCTTTAGATAAAAATCACAGGGGGTAAGGTCTGGAGACCTGGGAGTATATTGACGATGAGCAAGATCTTGTTGTCCACCTCTTCAAATCCATCATCCTGGAATGGTGTCGTTCAGGTAACTCCGGACCTCCAAGTGGAAATGAGGCGGGGCACCATCTTGCATGAAAATGAAGTCATTTGATTCTTCTTGAAGTTAAATTTTTAAACTTTGAACTTTACTCTATGCAGTGATGTGTGGAATGTGTTTCTGTCTTAGACAGTTTGTTTAAAATACATTTTTGATGTATCTGCTCTTTCATTTTGAATAGCCCTTCATGTATTTATTTAAAGGTATCTCATCACACACACACACACACACACACACACACACACACACACACTCACACACACACACACACACACACACATATATATATATATATATATATATATATATATATATATATATATATATATATATATATATATATATATGTACAGAGAGAGAGAGGAGGAGAAAGATGTATTGCCTGGATCCTGCCTTGCAGCCCATGCCTGTTGGGATAGGCTCTAGCTTTGGATGCAGTGGTTTTAGAAGATGGTTGGAAGGATGGATGAATGCTTATAAAATATGTAAAAATGTGTATGTACATCTGTGAATATGTTTTGTGTACAGCTCTTTATATATTTATTGTTTACATAACTAAGGCTGATGTGGCTTCCACCTTGGATTGAACTCCAACATTTACTCTCTCTCACACTTTCACATCCTTCCTCTATTCATCCATTTTCCTAGCCCACTTGTCCAGGGCAGTGGTGCAGGGAAGATGGAGCTTATCCCAACAGTTATTGGACACAAGGCAGAAACAATGGGTCACCAGTACATGACAGTGTCAACACACTGTCCAGTTTAGTGTCACCATATCTTTGGAAGGAAACCAAAGCACCTGGAGTACATGAGAAGAACATACAAACTTCACGCTGGGAGTGCTCAGGACATGAACCCTTGTCTCCTTTTCACACGGCAGCAGCACTACTGTGCTGCCCCTTTTGTATCTTTGTATCCATCTATTTTTCTGAACTTGCTTTGTGCATTACAGGGTAATGAGGAACAGAAAGGAGCCTGTCCTTTCTATATCTGATAAAAGGCAAGAACCAACTCAGGATGGGATGCCAGTCCAATGCATGACACAATTACTCATATATTCAAATATTAAAAAAAACAATAAATAAACCTAACCAGCATGTTTTTGGAATGTAGGAAGATCACTGGATTACCCTAAGATCTCTGATCCCTAAAACTGTGAGGTGATAGTGTTACTGTTAGTCTCTGCACCAACTTACCATTTCTATAAGATTTATGTCAGTGTGTACATATGTATATACAGTATATGTGTGTGTGTGTATGTGAATATGAAATGATGATGTGTGGCCCAAAGTAGGAATACCCCATTTAACTGCAATAATTGAATAGGGTTTAGTATAGTGTAGCCTAAGGATAATAGGATAACACCAATGCTGCCTGCAGTGGCTTTTTTGGGTCAGGTGCACATGAGGTCAGAAGATGACAGAATGCACATACACAGAAGGCATTTAGTGCAGTGGAAAGAAGATGAGAGGGTGGGTGGTGCTTTGCTGGGGCCAAGGAACTCCTTCCGGGTTGACTGTTTCCTGACTGTGGTACAGAAACAGACACATGATTCTCTGTACTCATACAAACATTGTACCCTGGTGTTTCTTTGAAATTGGCCTCAAAATCACCTCAATTGTAAAAGTGACAAAACGATCACAAAAATACACACTTTATATCAATATCTTCTAGATAGATAGATAAACATTGTTTGCATGTTCTTTTAATGTTGCCTGTTTTTTTCTCCCACAGCCCAAAGTTGTGAGTGTTTGTTTTATTGGCAGCTTTAAATTTCACTAGATGAGAGTGGGTAGGTGAGTGCCTGACTGAACTCCTATGAAGGACAAATTAAACGAGTTATTTAGTAAATGAATGAAAACTATAAACTAAAATAACTTCTTTTATCAAACACATTTCAGCAATATTTAGTAAACTCCAGTACTCTTGAAATGTGTTGTCTGTTTTTGTATCCTCTTTTTTCAAGTTACTCTTGAAATATCTACACTATTTATTTATTAATTGTTTGTTTTTTTTTATCAGTTGATTGATTGATTGATTGATTGGATGCATTATTTTTTCTGTGAGTCTGTATCCTTGCTACTTTATGCATCTGAATTTCCCCATGGAATCAATAAAGGTTATTTAATCTAGTCTAATCTAATCTTCACTGCTATATTTCTGCTTCTAGCACAATTTATTGAGCACATTTACATTTAATAAAAGATGTAAAGATTCCAGTGCTGCCGTAGTGTTAGATCTAAGGGCCAAGGAACATACCTCAGCTAGTGCCTGTTTGCGTTCATGACCACAGACCCTCACATTCCCTCTTTTTACATTTTAAACCTTGATAACTAAGAGATGAGCTGTTCAGCAAGTCACATGGACAACTGGTGGAAAACCATTGCAGAAGGACACAGACCACATAGAGTTAAGTATAAGGAGGCCCAAGAGACCTATTAATTTCAACTGAATGCTACCCCTGTCCCCCCAGTCACTCTCCCCACCTACGTTGTAATCAGCATGTGAAGATCTCCAAGCAGAACCACGTGGCACCTATATTTAAACTGCAGGGCTCGGGTTTCTGTGTGCATCTCTCGATCTCCCTCTCCCACTCTGTCCCTCTCTCACAGCCCCCTCTTTTCTTCTCATTTATGATTTGCTTTTTGCCCCCATCTGTGTGGGAAATGCTCCCACCCTATTTCATCTTTCTCTTTATATTCCCTACCTTTTTTTGGACTTGCAGTCCATGTACATATTCTACTAACCACAAAGTTTCACTTTCTTTCTCCAGTGTTCAGTTCTATGTCTGTGGACACCATCTTTGACACCAGTGACCTCATTTTACTTTTGTTTATTTGCTATATACAGTTCATGTATGTTTAATTTGTTTTTCATCATCTAAACAAATTCTGCTGCAAAGCTGCTCACATGCAGCAGGAGACAAACAGCACACAGCTGTTGCAGTTCATATTCAGTAAGAAGGTGCCTGTCTGCAAAGTCTGTGGGCTGCACATACACTTTACAAGTGGCATCAAAGCCGAACAACTTGGAAGTTGTCATATTTGTGCTTTCCAGTAAATTATGTAGAAATGGCCAGAGGAGACCATTCAGCCACAAACAACATAATACAAAGAAAAGACAGAAATAAGTTTAATTTCTTACACAAGGTGATAAATATTGCTTAATGCACTGTCAAGCTTACTTTGTTCAGCACCTTTAATAAGGAATGTTTGTAAATCAAATAGTAGAACTGCAATATTGCATTTTAATTTTGAATAGGGTTAGTGTAGCACACTGGCACAGTGGTCATTGCTGCTGCTTCATAGCTCCATAAGGCAGTCCAAATTCTGGATATTCACTGTTTGGAGTTTGCATATTCTTTCCATGTCCATATCTTTTTCCCCAAGAGACTCAGATTTTTGCCCCTACATCCTAAACACAATGTGTGTTGTATAAACTGGAGTCTGTAAATTAAACAAGTGTGAGTGAATGATGTATGTGTGCGTTTAGCAATGGACTGGCACTCCATCCTGGTTTAGTTTTTTTTTCCACTTAATATAGCTGGGATAGTCTCCAGCCCCCTACAAACATAAAATGGACAAAGCAAGCTGGATAATAGATGGAATGGTGGACATTTCATCTCTCAAGACTGCAAAAAGATAAATATTGTATAACATAATATGATATGATACCATACAACTGATCAGAGAATGTTATGTTATTACACAGCTCTCCCAATTTCTGTAATAAGTGTTTTCAGGTTTGACAGGTGCAAGAGAAACACCAGGATGCCACAGGGCAGAGATATGTCCCACAATACATATGTGGAGATGAGGGAAGTGCCACACGAGCCTCAGGAGGGATCCTGCTTATTACAGTATGGAAGTACAGGGGAAAATTTGGCATGTTATGCTGTGTACATATGCGTGTGTGTTTTGTTCCTAAGAAGTGCAAGAGATAGGGCCACATACCAATAAATTTAGGCAAATGTGATAATGTGGACAGAAGCATGTTTTAGCAGGACACTAGGAACCAGCAAAATAGCAGTTTTCTCTCAGAGACAGTAGTACCAAGGAAGGAAGGCAAGAAGCAGTAAAATCTCCAGGCGAAGTGAAAATACTTGGTCCCATGCAGTAATGCTTAGGGTGCTATTGTCCTGTACATGGAGACTCAGCTGCTTAAGATCAACAGAAAACTGATGGGGTAATGGACATTACAGGTCACCAACGAAAGTATTAACAAGGTGTCCCTGTAGACAAATGTAGCACCGTCACTGTTCATGAAAGTATTTACAGGATGGAATATAAAGGTTCTTCACAGTCAAAGCCAAAATAAGTCTAGAGTTGGGAAATAAGTTGGGGTGGAGGCTCAACTAGCAGGAGGAAGAGTGGCCACGTAAAACAGAGATAGAGAGAAGGGACAAAATTCAGTGCTTGTGTGCAGTTTTGTTGTAAGAAAGTGTCTGAGCCACCTTTTTAGACAGACAGGGTGCCAAGACCTGTACAGTTGGGCCAGAGGACCCTTGTATATATTTATTTCAGGATGGCACATAGCTGTCACTCATCTTTTTCATGTTATTGTTTATTATTGGTTCATAATTAGTCAAATGTATAAATAATATTCACTCCCTATACAAAAGTACTTAAGTATGTAATAATTAAAGATACACAAATAAAAATAACTACTGTACTACCTTTGTTCATTGTTGTTGACTAATTATTTTACTGATTGCGAATAAGGACTATCTATCTATCTATCTATCTATCTATCTATCTATCTATCTATCTATCTATCTATCTATCTATCTATCTATCTATCACCTCAATTCAAAATTTTGCTTTTTCTTTCATTGGTGGATTACTTCTAAAAGGAGGTAATTTTTTTAAAAAATTAATTTTATTGTAATCATTCATACAAATCAATCAATTTTTACAAATAATAGGATTGAAAAAAAAAAAAAACAAGTCGACCCCCACCCCTGAGACAGAGAGAGCATGGCCAACGGGGTAAAACATAAGGCTTGTAGACATACCTAAATTGATTAGTTTAATAGGCCAGTAGAGATGAATGGAGAGGAAAAAGAGATGCGGAGATAATTGCTTCCTCGGTGCTTTAAGAGCTTATTCTAAAATTTTATTGATTATATCCTGTCAGGTTTTTAAAAAATTCTGTACAGAACCTTTAACTGTATATTTGATTTTTTCCAATTTCAAATAGAATAAAACATAAGTTACCCACTGACTTAAAAGAGGAGCGTTAGGATTCTTCCAGTTTAGCAAAATAAGTCTGCGTGCCAAAAGTGTAGTGAATGCAATCACAGTTTGTTTGTCCTTCTCCACTTTAAACCCATTTGAAAGAACACCAAACACAGCTGTTAATGGGTTAGGAGGGATTGTGACACCAAGGCTGTCTGAAAGGCACTTAAAAATTTTGGTTCAAAATGGTGTTAAGTTGGTGCAGGACCAAAACATGTGACCCAGTGAGGCTGGGACTTGATTGCAGCGTTCGCAGGTTGGATCTTGCCCTGGAAACATTTTGGACAGTTTTAGGCAAGACAGATGTGCTCGAAATATAATTTTGAGTTGAATAATTATATGCTTTGCACATATGGAGCTCGAGTGAAGTTGCTGCATTACTGTTTTCCACTCCTTTTCTGATATATTGATTAAGAGATCTTTTTCCCACTGTCCTCTTGGATTTTTGAAAGGGAGGGACTGTAAAATAATTTTATATATTGCAGAGATGGTGTCTAAGTCCTTGAAATTGAGCAATATTTTTTCCAGCGTGGATGAGGGTGCAAGATGAGGAAAATCGGGTAGGTTCTGTTTAACAAAGTTCCTAATTTGAAGATAGAGAAAGAAATGTGTAGCTGGAAAGTTAAACTTGGAATGTAATTGTTCGTAGGATGTAAAGATGTTGTCTATATAAAGATCTTTGAGCAATTTAATCCCAAATCTTTTCCAGATATTAAAAACTGCATATGTTTGCGAGGTTTGAAAGAGGTGGTTCTCTTGCAGAGGTGCCACAGATAAAAGCTTCTCCATCTTAAAATGCTTCTACATTGGTTCCATATTCTGAGTGAGTGAAGCACAATTGGGTTATTAGTATATTGCCAATACCTTGCATTTATTGGGGCACAAAGCAGGGAATATAAAGAAGTACTGCAGGATTTTACTTCTATTGCGGACCAGGCCTGTGTATGTTCATCTATTAGTGTCCAGGCAAGATTTGCCTGAAGAAGGGGCCTGAGTTGCCTCGAAAGCTTGCATATTGTAATCTTTTTAGTTAGCCAATAAAAGGTGTCATTTTGCTTGGCTTTCCTCTTAACAACATTAATTCTTCCAGCTAGAGTGAGATGAAGGGTTGACCATCTATGCAAGTCTTGCTTAATTTTTTCCATACAGACTGCGAAATTTTGTTGATAAAGAGCTTTGTGTTTACTTGTGATCTTTACCCCTAGGTATTTAAATTGATCTGCAATAACAAAAGGGAAGGTGTCCAATCTAATATTGTGTGCTTGAGAATTCACTGGAAAGAGTACACTTTTATTCAAATTAAACCAGAGATCTTTTGAAATTCTGTAAGCACTGTTAAGACTGCAGGCCCAGAATTTTGTGGGTCTGATATATACAGTACCATTTCATCTACATATGGAGAAATTTTCTGTTCCAGTCCTTCTCTGATAATCCCATTTATCTGATCAGCATTTCGACAGTGGACTGCCAGTGGTTCAATGGCGATTGCAAATAGCAGTGGTGACAAGGGGCATCCTTGTCTGGTACCACGTTCTAGTTTAAAGTAGTCTGAACAAATGTTGTTAATGCAAATTGAAGCTTCTGGATTGGTATACAGTAGTTTGATCCATGCACAAATGTTCGGGCCAAACCCAAATTTCTCTAACATAGTGAAAAGGTATTTCCATTCAATCATGTCAAATGCTTTTTCTGCATCCAAGGTAATTTTTAATGTGTAAAATTTCACATTTCCAACTCATATTTGTAAATTATCCAACATTGTAATTGTGTAGTCACTAAAGAGGGTTCAGTGATGTTTAGGAGACTTCAGGCAGGACCCATTTTGTATGCTTGCAGCCTCACATTTAATTTCAAACTCAAACGAGGGACAGGAGAATTTGAATTATAATGGCAAAGATGACAGTAGCTGTTCCGATAGCAGTCCACTTATGCAGCCAGGGCTCACTTTAGACTCAGGGATTCCCGGTAATTTGCCACAACTTAAAAGAGAGAAGTATGACACTCAATCCCCATGAGTGAAAGGAAAAAAAGGGGAATCCAAAATATAAAGATTTTAAGGGATCAGGGTGGAGGTCCAGAAATTTCTGACAGTCTTTCACTCAATTTTCAGTTGTAGCTTTTAAAGATGTTAAACTCTCTCAGGGCTTCATCCCTTTGTAAAGACAGGAGCTGCAGAGAACTAAGTTACCAGATGCTGCAGCTACTTTGCAGGGTTTGCTTTATCAAAAGTATCATCTGCTTTTGCAAAGGTTGCCTTAGTAGAAGCATTTGTCAAGTTGTTGAGGAGTTTTGTGTTGCACCTGTAGTCCTCGCTGGGCAATCCATGCAAAATATTTGGCTTTTTGGTCACAGTATGCACACTATATAATAGAACAGCATGATGGTGAATATGTGTGAAATATTGTTTGTCTTGTGAAGTTCACTAATAAGATATATGAATTACATAAAACAGCAATATATTTTCACATTTATAGTGTCCTGCGAAGCGCTGACTGATTAATGTATAGTCTATGCCTTTCAAAGCATAGCAAAAGTTCAGACAGCCAGTCATTTCTGATACACTATATAAACTGTTGATGCTAGAGATGCTAGATGTCTGTAGGCTGTATTTTGTCATATCCAATAAGATTTACTATTAGAGTGGATGACTTTATTTTGTCATATCCAATAAGATTCATTATTAGAGAGGATGAGTTTCTACAAAGTGCCAATTGGCAGAATATGGTTACATTTATACTTGGCTGTGAAGGTGCCTTCAAGCACTTTAACATTAGAGAAGGCTGACTGACTTGGGAATGTTGTTTCCCTTGACCAATGACATTAAATGAAATGAGCTCACAAAATCAGTGGTATGCTTTGAAAGAGAAATATAGTGAGACCTGAGAAAACTCCATGCAACTTAGATGTATACCTATAATGATAGTAAATAAACAATACAATAACCCAAGAGGTGACTACTTTATATAAAATCTAATAATTTGAAGCGTACATTAGGGTCAGTTGATTCTGAAGTTTAAGTTTAAACCTATAAGCCACTAGACAGAGGTAATGATTAAAGAAAACACAACAACAAAGCAAAATATCTAAAATGTCAAAATCTGAGTTGGAAACTTTGGGATCAAGAAAGAGAGAGCACAAGTCAAAAAACTCCTTTTATTATTTTCTGTGAGTCATTTTGGAGTCTTCATTGACAAGAGATGTTTTGGAAGTTTATGCATGGTAAGCAGCATACAATTTAAGGATCATTAGTGTCAAAAAAAATTTCCCTTTCACACAAATACATTTTATAACTATTTAAGAAATTTTGTACTAATGTGCAATACATTTGTTGTCATAAAAAAGGTTTTTATTCAATGGAAAATTAATTTTATTTCCACAAGTGAGGGCTGAGGTGATTATGATATTAACAGACAGATTATTGTAACAGCATTCAGTTTGCAGATTTGTACCGGGCAGTGGTGGTGAAACAGCAATTTATTTGTCAGTTTACATCTCTGTCCAAATTACATTCAGGTAATGACCAAAAGAATGAACTCATGAGCACAACTGGTCAATAAGAAGTTCCAGAGGTAAATGAGAGTTATTGGGCACAGGCTTGATAAGCTTACTTGGTAGGGTGAATAGTTGATCCATGCAGGAAGACATTAGAATATAACTCCTGCTTCTGTAGATTAATTGGAGCCAGTTAAGGTGGTTTGGGTGTGTTGTCAGACATGGCTTGGTGGGTGGGCAGGCCCAGGACATTTTGGTTGAATTAAATCTCTTGAATGGATTGAAAGTGTCTGGGAATTTTCCAGAATGACCTGGAAAATGCTCCTGAGAATTGGTTGACTTCGTCTGTCCAACTTGAAATGTTTCCACCATGATCCTCTCCAGGTCAAGAGAGTAGTAAGTGAAGTGAAATTAAGTTGAAATTTTGTAGTTGTTAAGAGAATTCCATTTGTCCTGCACATTTATTTCTTATAATATAAACTGTATATGAAAGAATTGCTGGTTGTTCAAGTACGACTCAAGCCTCCAAAACTTCCAGTTGACCTTCAGGTATAGGTCTGTTGCCACCAAAGTCTGTTTCCCTTTTACAAAACATAGAGACCAATCTGTGATGTTTTCAGAGTTCTGAAATCTCTTACAAGTGAATTCTCCAGTGCAACCTGTTAACAGGGACATCACCTTAGACATAATACAAATGTCACAAAATACTACTTTAGGTAGGACTGCTGGATCATATGACAAGAACTGGTGCCATCTATGGATCTTGCTATGACTCTAATGACTCACAGAGGCAAGACTCTATCCCCACATTTCATTGAATATTTATCATTGCTGTATTCATCTGTATTGGTCTTTGTGGTCAAGCAGCATGCATTGTCAAGAACTCCCATCAGGTCATCCTCAGTGATGAGGTCTGTTTCTAAATCAGGTTTGAGGACTACTTTATTCACATATGGAGGCAAAGAAGATGATGGTGCAACCCAGCGAATTTTCTCAAATGGCACATTATTAGCATAGTAGGTCTCATGGTATGTATTATATTGAGGGGAGACTATGACCATTCATGTTAGTCTTGGTGTCAGTTTATGTCAGGAAAGCGCAGCTGCCATCTCTCAGAAAAAAAACCCTATGTGATATTAGCACCCTTGCCCGATCAACTCTGTCCCTGGATGTGTCATATATAGAGCATATGTGGGACATTGTGGAATGCCAAATAGACTCTGAATACTTTAATGGATGATTACTTCAGTGGTAGGAGCAGTTGTTCAAGGCTTAATTGGATGTTCTATTGAAGTAGAGAAGTCTTAAATTATACTCATAATCTCCACATGTAGGTACATTCTGGACCAATAATTTAATTTCTCTGCCCTATTTCTTACTTTCAAGTCACCTGATTCATATGGTCTGATCTCTGTTTATATGTAAAGCTCTTTATTTTATTTTATCAAAGTGTATGTTTAGTTATAGTAAGTTGATACTGATGTGAATAAACTGGTTCTTGTGCTTGGTAATAATTGCTGTGGATGCATGAAAACTGAGATTAAGCTGCTGAATAAGATAACATTGTATATGTTGAGAAGAAGGGAGCAAACACAGATCCTTAAGCAGAAATGGATTTTCAATCCATGGGCCCCTTGGCTAAACAAGATATCTGGCTCCCCTGATGCTGCTAATCTGAACTAACATTCACCCATCTCAAAAACATGTGCTATTTAAACAAATGCTTATGCTTATTTGTATTTTTAGCACTTCATTATATGAGGTGAGTAGATAGCAATAACTACATACTGTAATTTACACAACAATAATTTGAGTTGTGATTAGTGTGCTTTACATGAAGAGATGGTAATTGGAGAAAAGTGCAAAAGCCTATACACATGCATCATACTCAATAATAAAAAACAAATACTGTAAAAACCACAATAACACCGATTGGGAAATTATGTGATCATCATTTGGCTGACCACTTTCCCCACAAGAGTCAGTAGTTCACTTGAATTGAAACTGTCCTTGCTAAAGCCGAGCAAATAGCATGGAACTAGATTTTGCTGTGCACTAATCATTAACATTCAGTAATTCCATAGAGCTACAAAAGATAACTTTTGGATGGTGTAGAAATTACGAAAGGTAATAATACTTATATAAGAAAGATTTGTAATCCAAATTTCATCCTGCAATAATAGATTATGTGTTTTTATTAGATTCATTTAATAATGATTTTGGCAGATTTTAAGAACACTTTCCAGTGGTATCACCACAGACAAGTGGCTTATCACACATGTTGAGTCAATTATAAGAGGAGAGGTGTGCCGTAATTAACTAGTCTCTGCTGGGGTGGCCACAAAATAAAATGAAGGGTAAGTGCTTGGGGAAAAAGAAATGAGAATGAAAATAGCAAGTACAACTGGTTAATTGGCAAAATGTAGTCTTTGTCGAAAGCACAGGATAGACAGCATCAGTTCTGTTGAATTATACAGTAGAAGGGAGCAGGACCAAAGGTTTGTGTGGAAATTCTATGGTGTAGCTATGCTCGGATCTGCTAACTTTTGCATTCAATTGGGAGAGGAGGGAGGCCACACAGGAGGATTCACAGCCCAGTGGCATCAGTTTAGAACTTCGGTGACTGACTGAGGTGGCAGGTCACCTCTGTGGGGCTCTGGCCAAGGTGGAAGATTGGGATGTGGTAGGCTGCACAGCAGGTTTTCGCTGTGATGCCCTGATGAGGGGAAAGGCAATACTGCTTGAAGGACTACTTTGGATTTGAACAGTATTCATTTATTGATATGGATTGGTTTATTTATGGAGTACTTCCAAAGATACTGTTCAATGAGTACAATTTTAAAGAAGTACTTATTGAATGATTGTGCATGTAGTGCTGCACACAAATTCTTGATTTCGTAATACAGTCATCCCTCACCTATCGTGGGGGTTACGTTCCAGAGCCCCCCGCGATAGGTGAAAATCCGCGAAGTAGCGACCTATATTTATTTTATTATTTATACATATTTTAAGGCTTTATAAACCCTTCCCACACTCTTATAAACCTTTCTCACTCTCTTGTTAACCTTTCCCACACTCTTATAAACACTTCCTATGCTCTTAAACACTTTCTACATTCTTAAACACCGCAGACCAACACTGCACACTGCACGCAGCGATCAGATGTCAATGTGTCTGCACTCGCTTTGTGAAGGGGGGCAGCTGAACTCAAGCTGAGCAGAAATGGACTTTGTGCTGCTTCTGCCAAAAAGCCTGCTTGTCGCTCTGCGCTTTCGGAAGGAGGAGGAGGAGTGGGGGTGTGTGAGGGCTGAACGCACGTTCGCTCAAACCCCCCTCCCCGGAGGTGCAGTAAGCTCCTGCCACTTCGCATTGTCAAGGGGGAGGGGGGGGCTGAATGAACGCTAAGGAGAAGTGGACTTTGTGCTGGCTTTGTGCTGCTTGTCGCTCTGCGTGTCAATAATTTAAAAGCCTGTACAGCACCTATTTTCCTATCTCACTGTCTTGTCTTGCGTGAAGTTAAAATGTTTTATAATAGTGAGATGTTACCTATATCCTTAGCCCGACATCCACAATTCATATGTGTTAACAAAGTGTGTTTTATAAGTTTACATGTGTTTAAAGCATGTGGGATGGGTATTTTAAGGCTTAAACTATAAAAATGTTTATTTATATGGTCTTTCTATATCGCGGATTTTCTCCTGTTGCTGATGGGTCTGGAACATAACTTCCGCGATAGGCGGGCAATCACTTGTATTTAAAAACCCGCAAAGTCGTGAATCCGCGAAAATTGAACCGCGAAGTAGCGAGGGATTACTGTAAAAGTTTGCACTCTTCTGAATAGAAAGTCTCCACATTTTCCCAGGTCCACCTCAGTTATGACTACTGGTGTCCCAGCAGAGGGTAATGCCCATGGCAGTGGGTATCATGGCATCATATATCCCACCTTGTATTTCTAACATTTTGTATGGTTGAAGGGGAATATCTGTTGTGTTGCTGACTCTTTAGAAAATGATTCTGAACTGATTTTCAAAGGTTTGTTTGTAAACACTATATACAAAGGTATATTTTAAGTTTAAGAGTTTTTACATTTCATATTGTATTGTACAAGAGAAAAAATGTTTATTGTACTGTATATGTATGATTTTTTTTGGGTAACATTCATATTCACAAATCAAAAAGTTCCCTCTTTTGGCATCATTGAGTTGGAGTTCAAATATTTTTATAGTCTATAAAAGCTTTAAAAATGCTAACTTAGAAAACTTTTGCATTATGTAAAATATAATTTGGTTACATAAATATTCTTTCATTCTTTTTATTCTTTATCTCTGGATGTAATTAATATAAGTTCTTTATTTTTATGAATTTTTTTATTTGTATTGGGTTAATTTATTTGTGTATGTTTATGGAAAGTTTTGTAAAATTTATTATACTTAATAGAAATAATAATAAAAAAGAAAAACTAACATTATAGCCATAAACATTACCCTTGTTTAATATCATATCTTAACTACCCAATACAGGGCAGCACCCTTCACCTGGTGTAAATAAAGTAGAGAAAAAACAGAACCACATATATCAGTTGTCCTGCCTTACAGAGGGTTCTGTCTTGCCCAAAAACTTTCAGGCGGTTCAAATTCTTACCACTTTACCTAGGTTCAACTTCCAAGCCTCAATTGGTTTAATGTTCATGACCTTAAGGAACATCACTCCAGATAAGTCACAGATAAAGGAATTAAGCAAAAGTAGTGGATGATTGCAGCCTGAAGACATGGGAACCTTATGAGCAAGTCTTTGGCAACATAATGTATCATAGCATTTTCTGTCCCACTTAATCCAAAGCAATGTCCCATGGGGCCAGAACCCACAATGGCAGCACTGGACTCAATGCAGGAATAAGCTTTGGAGAGTGCACTATTACAAGTCCCTTTTAAGGACATCCTGACATGCACATTCATATTCATACAAGAGCCAGTTTGGAATTACAAATTAAGCCTTATAGGTTAATGTTTTGAAAGATCCTTACTTCGACTTTATTTAGTGGATTGAAAAACACTGTCCATTTAAAGAAGGAGAAATGCATGGTAGTATTTACTTGATTAATCCTTGGTTTGCACAGAAGAGGCCAAGTGTTTTTGTCCTTGTGAGATGTTGGATATTGGCTTTGGAATGAATGGCGGGGTGGGTGCGAACGTATCAGTTTAAAGAACACATGTGCCTGCTGTCCCTATGCCTGCTGCCCATCAGCTTCCTCCCAGTGTCCTTCTGTTTAGCCATACAGTGTTATAATGGTGGTGCTGACAGGCCTATAAATGTTACCTATGGAAGATGAACTATGTGGACAGTGGATGCCATGAACTGCAGTAGGTACAAGGAGGGATTAATGTAGATAAAATTCAGGTTTGACACATGACCTTAAAGTTGAATGTTAGGCTCTGGTCAGGTGATATTCTAGCCTGAGATAACAGTTGGTGTGTCTGCTAATGGTGAGATCAATTTCAGTTGGGAGAGGGCTGTTCAGTCGTGAAGTTCAAGAAGTACAAGCATGATATGGGCTCATATTTAAGGTTGTGCATGTACAAGCTGAGACATTGAGCTGCTACCACACAACTTCTTTTCTAGATAGACTGATGATCCTGTTTTCCCAGTAGTAAAGCAAAGCTCGCACTAAACAACATAGAGATAGAATGTCAGTAAGAATGTTTTTTGTGAAATACCATAATTGAGCTTCTTAGAGCACTTTAAGAGGATGGATGATTTCTCTTTTTTAGATTTTTATGAATGTGTGTAATATTGATATTTGTGGAAATGCTTGTGTTTTTAATAGACATGTTTTATTCATAGATTTATTTTCATCTATTTATTGAAATACTTATAGTCAAGGGCATTTTACGACATATATTTTATGTAGTATTGACTTTTGCACAATAAATGCACTGTTTTTCATTTTGCACCTTCTGTGTCTGCCCCTCTTATTGTTCCACTGACCCTATCCTAATATCAATGTTCCCAAGGTCCTGCTAAGCCAAAAGTGAGGATATTGAAATATGACTTAGAGGAAAACTCTGCTAACAGCATGCCATCCTATATATCTCAATTAGGACAAAATTAAATGGTTATTATAAAGTACAACTCCTTTTTAACGAATGATAGAGTGGTTTAGCAAGAGAGATTATTGTAAGCAGCTGAAAGTTCTAAAAGAGTCAAGTTATAAAATAAATACCTCCACACGGGTATTGAACATTGATCTTGGTCCTTCCAGTAAAATCTGAGACCTTAGCAGTTCGAGAGCTTATTGAAATCAAATTAATATTAATAGATGAAAAGAAATATAAAGGAAAAAAACTAGAAGTGTAAAAAGCTCTAGAGAACAGTGATTATAAATCTCCAAAGTGACTGAACTAGAGGTGGAATAAATAAGTTAATAAACATAATAAGTTTTGTATTGAATCAAATAATGATAAGGGTTTTTGGAGAAAATGTTGACTACATTTAAAATTGAATCCCAGCTCAAGTGACAGGAAGAAGGAAGATACCAGATCTGAATCATACTTTAGTGAGACAGAGAGAGTTTTTTTGCCTACGTCACATAGATGAGCATATAGCACAGAGACAGATTAAAATAGATTAAAACCTGATTATAGAAACACAATTTTAGAAAAGCATGAGATTAAATAGTGAAGAATAAAGAAATGCCACATGTTTTGAGGACTGAGTATCTGAATAGTGTGTACTAAGGAGAGTTTTGCTGATGGCACTGCTAATGGCTGCTTCAAAGAGAAGTTAGGATGATTTGTTATTGTTGTTATTGTAGTACTGTACTTGGCCTGCCTTCAATGTGGCATACCTGATTACTTTTAGATACTTTATCTATTATCTATGCACATAGGATGTATGTATTTTTATTTTTAATATACATGATGCAGTATGAACAGAACAACTATACACAACTATATAACCATGCACCAGTACGTATTAAGTCTTTGATTTATTGATTTATTGATTTATCATTTGCTGAATTTTCCATCTCAGTTTTAATTGTTAATTACTGTGTTAAAAATAAGATATTTATCTTAGGAAACATTTTGAAAGCCAAAATGCAGCTGACAAAATTTCACTCTTTACAATTCAAAGTAGAGATATCTTTGTCCATGACTGCTGACATCCCTTTTAGAAGTAAAATGCTCTCTATCATTCAGAAGCTCTGGATTCAAGGGCTGTCATTCAGAAGCCAAGATAAACATTAACTGAGGAAAAAGTCGAACAACAGAATTTAAGAGGAGGTCATTCTCAGCCATAAGGGGCTATTTCAGTGCTGTAGAGTGGATTAAACTTCAGACGACATTTTCAAATGACATGTTGAATCGTCTCAGAGAAAACTATGGCTTCATATGTATTGGTAAGAAAAGTCCTATCCGAAATGCAAATAAAGTGAGAAAGAACAGATGGGTTCAGATGTGATCTTTCAGATTAGGACCTGAGGGTGGCAGGAAGAACAGAAAAGACAGATTGAAAGTGTACACATGGAAGTCATCTCCTTGGAGTATTTTAGAGGTTCTTACATCTGCACAGGATGGTTCTTGTTTTAAACTGAAGATGGAGGATTCACAGGAAATTTTGCAGCTCTACGTGTAATGTCTGGCCTGTGTTCTCAGTCTTATCTCAGTCGAGATACTGCAGGGTGTGGAGAATATTTGCAGATTCTCTTTTGCATATACTCCAAACTTTACATCATCAAATGGAGATGCTTGTTACAGATCCCTGTATTACTGAGATTTACAGTACTTCCTCATTAGCAATTTGTCTTGAAAACATGAGACTAAACTTCCATCAACCCCAAATAATTCAGTAGCTTGCTTTAGACATGTAGGAGTTTCCCTCTAATTAGCAATAATGAAGCTGGGTGATTATTATAAGTTCTCAAGAGTTGTGCCCTATTCACCATTCTTGAGGAAATGTAGCTAGTTCAGGTTCCTGAGAACTGTGCCCACACTCAGGTTTCCAAAAATCATATTTCCAAGAGTCACACTGATCAAAAATAATTATAGTTGGCATCCATAGAGAGAGGTGGCACGGTGGCGCAGTGGGTAGCGCTGCTGCCTCGCAGTTGGGAGATTTGGGGACCTGGGTTCGCTTCCCGGGTCCGCCCTGCGTGGAGTTTGCATGTTCTC
Organism: Erpetoichthys calabaricus; assembly: GCF_900747795.2. NCBI lineage: Eukaryota > Metazoa > Chordata > Cladistia > Polypteriformes > Polypteridae > Erpetoichthys > Erpetoichthys calabaricus. The sequence goes on along the minus strand of NC_041402.2, from coordinate 96,188,188 downwards.
CCCGTGTCTGCGTGGGTTTCCTCCGGGCGCTCCGGTTTCCTCCCACAGTCCAAAGACATGCAGGTTAGGTAGATTGGCGATTCTAAATTGGCCCTAGTGTGTGCTTGGTGTGTGGGTGTGTTTGTGTGTGTCCTGCGGTGGGTTGGCACCCTGCCCGGGATTGGTTCCCTGCCTTGTGCCCTGTGTTGGCTGGGATTGGCTCCAGCAGACCCCCGTGACCCTGTGTTCGGATTCAGCGGGTTGGGAAATGGATGGATGGATCCATAGAGAGAGTGTTCAGCTTTGGACCTTCACAAGTCAGACCGTGATTAGCAAACAAGTTGACTGTTTTGGGTTTGTAAGAAAAAGCAGAAAGAACACAGGAAAACTGTACAATGGATACCCTTCTGTTTGATGGTGCACTTCAAAAAAATCTACCAAATTGGAAAATTATGCATCAGAAGTTATTTTATAGTCAGGGATGTGTGATCAATCTCATGCTAGTATGGTGTCTATAAACGTGAAGGTTTATCCATCATTATGCACCCTATTTACAACCACATCTTGGCCGTTGTGGTAAAAAACAAATTATTACAAATGATGGACTAATTACAGGACTAATTACAAAGATAATTTTATGTCTCTTACACCTTGAGCTGTGGTCATTCATTTCCCCAAAGTCTCTTGTGGTCATTAGTCTAAATTACTCTGAATGAGACCTGTCAAGTGGCTTCAGCCACACAGATGAATTTTGCACCCCGGCAGCGGTTAACTGGAGCATATTGATGGAAAAAAGAAGATAGCAGTAGTCTACAGTGACCACAAATCTTTTAATTTCCATGGAAATTAAGATGGCAAGGATGCTGTGGTTAACATATTTGTCATTTTTTGTTTCTTCCTATCCATAAAGAGCTAACTGAAAAAAAAGAACCAGGAAGGTAGGCTTCCATACATGCCAGGATTTCCTTTTAATAAAGTCTTTGTTTTAAATTACAAGCTCAAAACAGGAGTCAATGTCAGGCCAGGAGAAGATTATTGGGAGCTGATGATTTCACTGTACCCTGGCACCCAGACTGCTGTTGCTCCACCTTTCTTCTCTCTTCCTCTTTACCTTCTGCTCTCTCTCTCTCTGTCTCTGTCTCTCTCTTTCTCTCTCTCTCTCTCTCTCTCTCTCTCTCTCTCTCTCTCTCTCTCTCTCTCTCTCTCTCTCTCTCTCTCTCCCCACCACACAACGACAGGTAGAAAGGAGGAGTTGTAAATATTTAGAGGCATTCACTGAAGTGATAGGAAAAAGTGACAGAAAGGAAGAGAGAAGAGAACACTAAGGATAAACACACCATGGCAGGGTACGAGTTAAAGGACCTATCTGAACAGCCTGTGGTAAGTTTGCATTGCTTTGGAGTGACCAGTGTGGCCAGGGACTAGGAAGGTCATGGGATAGAATGCAATAAAAAAACAATTAAAGTCATTACAGAAATGGACAAGATGACAGATCAGAGTTGTGAAGTGGCACTCATGACTCTTGAACTCTTTTGTGTTTGAAATTATGGCGTTTAAAAAATGCATACAATTAACATGCCACTCTATTAGGATAAAAAGAGACTTCTGTTCCTATATATTATATATTCTTGTATATCTTATCATAGTTCCACCACATACATACATTTCAGTATTATTAACACAAATACAGGATGCAAATTTTCTATCTTCAATGCATGGATTAACTTTAAGTCATGTTACATTTCATCATTTTATAATAATCCTAACTTTTTAAAAGGAATGAATGCTTTATTTCAAATAAAGTTTCTCTTTTCCTAACACTTCACCCCCATAATAAGAATATTTATACTCATGTTCTATGCTTCCTACCACCTATTAATTTTATTAGTCCCTTTCTATCATTACATGGTCAAAAAAGCCAGAGCTTGTCCCAGTTGCACATGGCAACATTTATTAGCCCACCATACAAACATGCTGACTCATGTAAATTTAGAGTCGCTAGTGCACTTAACAAGCATGATTTTGAAATTATTGGAATTTGAATCCAGGTCCCTGATGCTGGGTACCTGGAGTGTGAACAGTGCATTATTGTTCCACCCATTTTCCATCTTTTCACTTTTACAAGATCACAATTTAATTCAATGTGTTGTATTTAAGTACACTTGCTCTTGTGAGCCTAGCACATTATACACTAATTACATTTACTAATTAGGCTGATGCCTTTATCCAAGGTGACTTATAACATTTGAGAGATACAATTGGGTACATTTCTTTTGTTTTTCTAATTGGAGCACTGGCAGGTGAAGTGAGTTACTCATGGTCACACAGTGTCAGTAGTGAGAGCTGAACCCACAACCACAACCTCAACCACTGCACCACACTGTTTAATTATAGCTGTAATATTAAAAAAGCAACATAAAAACACAACACATAATGATAATGAAACACAAAATGAGAAACATCATGCAGTATATACAAAAATGAGTGACTAACTCTTTTTCAATAACCACAGGTAGAGGACAGGTGCTCACCCTGGATGTAATGTTAATCCATTTTAGATCACTCATATATTAGAGTCACTACAAGGATATACATGTTAGGTCACTCTTAACTGAACACATATGAATGATTCTGTGGTTGGTGATTTCCTCTGTGCAACCAATGCTGCTGAGAAGACACTGCATACCTGCAAACCTGAATTGGATATTTGGCTTAGCAAATAAAAGAAACAAAAGAATAATCAGACTGAGTATATTTTTCATTAGATAGGAATATGAAAAGAATACAGTCTTGGCACGACATTTCATTGGGTCAGACAACATATATATCTCTGAAAGTAGTGAGGTAAAGCTCCAAGAGGAATCACCATTCAGTTCTCTTAGAAGGGGTAAAAGATGGAAAAGAATCTGGGAATTTTTTTTTGACATTGCCAAGAGCCATCCATTATATAAAATGAAAAAACAAATATCAACTTTAGTTGTTCTCCATCCCTAATCTGCATCATATATGCATAATTTGCTGATATAGTTAGCATGCATGAAAGAATTAAAGGAGGGGGTTTTGCTTGGTAATTTGCTGGATCCTCAATAAATCATCTCAGCTGCTATGACAGGAGTGCAGGTGGTTAGAAATAAAAGCTACACGAGGACTCCTGCAGAACTCAGCTCATCTGTGTTAGCTCAACATTTCTAGCTCAACATATTTTTCTGGGCTGCTTGGAATCATTTGTCAGTGCTGATGCATTCACTGTAGTCTTTTTTGTTGGGACCTTAACTCATTTTCATTACAAAATCACTTTTAGAAACTGAGAACCACTAATTGTGTTTATCTACATATTAGTCGCTTTTCTTGGTATAGCTGGTGTAATCTCTGCATTACTTATACAAACACAAAGATGGTATTATCTCAGGGCTTACTTCTACATTGTTGTTTACTGTTGTTGTTTTTTTTTCTTAAAATATTTAATGGCGGTGACATGTGTGCTGCTCAATCATATTGTGTGTATTCTTCTGTTATCTGTTATGGGTACAAAGAAAAAACACTTGTAGAATTTTTCCAGGCTGGGATAGCTGAGCTTCTCCATTAGAACAGGTTCTTGTGATTTCATGGGGTGGTCTTCTGCAGATCCTGCTTATTTACATACTATAACAACTTGGATCCAAATTCATTAAATAGAGAAACTTGTTGCAGAATATTAGGCTCCAATGAACCCTGATGGGTGCTTCAGATACTTAAGAGGTTTACCTCAAACATCTTCAGTGAAGACAGCAAGCTGCTTCAGATTCCCTTTCTGAAAACATTGATGAAGTTGAGAAGTTGTTTCAGATTCCCAAATGTCATGCCCTAATAAGTACTGACGGAGGCAGCAATTCGTTTCATATTCATGAGAGTGGCAAAAGGATAAGCATGAAGGGAATTGGCTGTTTAAGATGAATGACTGAAAGTTATACCCTGATCATCTTCAATGGAAACAGCTATCTGCTTCAGTTTCAAAAATGACAGACTCTAGTCAGCAGTGGTGAAGACAGCTAGTTGCATTAGATTTCTGAAAGTCAGACAAGTTCAAATTGGATTGATAAATCAGACAGATAATTCAAGATTAAACTGCAGCAGAGATTAATGAAGGTTGCCGAAGGAATGGTTAAAAAATTAAGATGCCTGTTTTAAGTAAAGTCCACACAAACATTTTATTTAAGCCAAATGTAAATTCAGAAACAAAGTCAGAAATTCAACATGAGATTCGAATTTAAATTTTTCATAAATCATGACACACATTCGGTTGCAATATTTGTTTCACTACATGGTGCACACATGTGCACCGTGTTACTTGGCAAAATGATGCATCCATAGCCAAAAAAAATGTATCACCATTGAAAAACATGAAAAATTATAATATATTTCAAAAAAGAAAATATAAAGAAAAAACAATGTGAAACAAGACAAAATAAACTTCACTGATATATAATGAATTCCTAACAACCTAAAAGTTATGCAATGAAATAAAAGGTTGTCTAATTTATGTTGACAAGAGTCACACCCCTATCAGAATCAATGGAGTAGGCCGGCCACATAAAATTTCCGAAATATATATCATGAGCAGCATCGACAAATGGCTGGCTCAGATTCCTGAGAATCGAAAACAGATCAGTATAATAAGTCAGTTAGACTTTTAAACTTCTAAAAGTCATTTCTAATGAACAATGTTGGAGATGGTCGTTTGCCTATGACTGTTAAAAAAGCTCACCCAAATCAGTAATAAAAATGTTTTACTGCTTTACTTTCCCAAGAGTCACAATGTGATGTGTATTAATAGAGACAACCAGTTGGATATCAGTCTTGATTACTGCCCTCCAATTACAATCGCAGTTATCTGACTTGTTATGGTTTCCTTAAAACTGTGCATAAATCATAAATCAATTAACTAATGAAGTTAGCTAGTTCCAAAGAGCTGAATGTGAATTAGTAGCAGCAACAAATTCCAAAAATCCTGCCCTAATGAATTCTGATAGAGCTGACTGGCTGCTTCAGGTTCCTTTGGTTACGTGTATCCAGCAAACAGAATTCGTGTCATTAAAAATATCTGTTGGACTATTAAATTATGTTATATAAATATAAATAACTACTTGCTAATTTATACTGTCTGTTATGATCTACTACTTTCCTGCATTGTATGTTGTACTGGACATTTATATTTTTTGGCATTTAAAATTTTTTTTTCAGACAAAGAAGGTAGTATTAAGACTTATGTTGTCGCAATTAAATCTACATCAAAAGTAGTTGGTCTCATCATGAAAGAAATAAAATCGTGAAGAGTAATTGTATAATTTAGTCAGGTACAATGTGGGTAGCCTGAAAGAATTACTTGTTAAATAAAGACATCCAGCTGATCTGTACTGTTATGGTGGCAGACAGGAAAAATGCGAAATGAGTGAGAAGTAGACTCTGCCTATTCATTTGGGAAGTTGGTGTGACATAAGGCCACTCAGCATAACTGGGCTTCCTTTATATTGTCTTTATCTGTATGACATAGTTCAACTGCTAAAAAAAATAAATAAATGAGAAGATGTCTTCAAAGATGATAAGGAACAACACATTTTTGCCAAAGTTGTAGAGCTTGGTGGCTGATAGATGTCACTCTTTCATTAGTTTCATGAGCTGAAGTTTCATCCTGTCTTGGGGGAGTTACATTGACGTAAGTGTTTTGGGGTTTGTGGAGAGGCTGATACCATTTTGGTATTCTGGGTCACTCTTACTGAACTGTTATTGGACCCTAACTTCTACTGATGCTGGATGCATCTTATTATGATTTACTGATTCCCATTGTTTGCTGCGTACTTTGTGTAATAAATTATTGTTGGATTGCTGCTGTGTCCTCACTAGTGATGAGTGGAATAGCCAAGTTCAATTTTGCAGACAGTTTTGTAGTGGCAATGAGGCATTCAAATTCTCACTGCATAAAATATTGATTTGTTTATTTAATTTCAGGGATGCCAGGATGCCAGCCTTGACTCAATTTGCATACAGAGACATGTAACACAGATTAAATAAATCAGTTATAAAGAATGTATTAAATACTTAATGAATACAGTAACAACTAACCAAATAGCACACACTCAGAAACCCAGCCAAATACATCCAATGGTAATAATTCATTATCTAACACAGATACAAAAGAAATTTGCAAAACTCTAGCACTCCACGATAAACTAATACTCACAATACAGTCCAAAAACACAGTCTAATTTCACAGATGTGGAGGCTGATGGTGACAAATCCCCTGTGAACAGCCTCCTGAATATAATGTCAAGTTTTGTTGTATCATAATGCAGTTTGTTCAAAGATGATTTATAGAAGTTCAGAGCATGCCTTGAAATGGAGAAAGGTCCCAGTCAAATTAAACCACATAAACAAGCAGGCTCAAAACACAACACAAATCCAGTGAAAACTGTAATCCAATGACATGGGTCATTTTAATCTAAAATGTATTATTGCTGCAGGAGTGAAACGATAACCAACATAGAAGATGATCACCATTCTGCAACCTTCTGTTAAATCCAGCATCAGATTGTCTTTTTCTCATCAGCTCAGTGATTATGAATATTATATGATTTTTCATTTTTGATCCTTTTTTAGAATCAAGTCTCTATTACAATCAAGAATATTTTGACTTTAAACATTTAAACTGAAGCAAACATTTACATTAAATAGTTAAAATATTTGATGCATCTATTCTTGTTTATTGTGTATTTGTGGCTCATGAAATAAATCATTGTGGTTCTTATAAAACGCTGATTTAGGGCACCTTATGCTACTTCAGATTTCTTATGTCCTCTTTCAAAGCAGAAGGAAGTTTAAAAAGTCAAAGCCTTCAACTAGAATATGTATTGATAATCAATAACATAGAGGTTTATTTGTAGAACAAGTGACCACCTACATAAATGTCATATGAAAATCAAACAAATTAAAAAAACTTTCCAATATTTGCACAAATGTTATTTTCCAAAAAGAGTCAAAGTTACAGTAATTGAAGAGTAGGGTTAGTCCAGAATGTGCTAATATTTTATGATATATTGCTGTTTGAAGGTTGTAACAAGAGCTTGTTCTTTCCGTGCTTACAAAGCTGCTAGTCTCTTTATCCATGTATAGTAAAAACTGGGTTCATAAATTAAATTTATAGGTGAGTGGATTTTCACCTGTGAACTCAAAAGAATCACATCAGAGTTTAACATCTGTGAATTTTTCAAAAGTTAAGAAATGTATGACTTATAGACTATACGTAACACTAAAAGAAGCCTTGGATTCTCTGCTTTTAAACTTGGAAGGTAAAATTAGGGTTAGGGTTAGGATTATTATTCTATTTTCATTTCCAAATCTTTAAATGTGATTCACAGAAAAGGGCAAGTTGTTGGTGTGGCCCTTAGAGGAGAAAGTTTGTACACCACTGAACATGGGGGTTAGCATGTCAAACATGAAAAAAATCAGCCATCAGCAAACAAAAGCTGCTAGTCAATAAAGATGTTGGATAAAAAAGGAAAGATGTGGCTGTGGCTTTGAGCACATGACAGACAGGCATGAATAGTGAAATGAAGAGGTGGAGGCAAGTGCAGAGGAACTGATTGGCTACAGACAGACGGACAGATTGAGGCAGATTTCCCACTGTGGTCCTCACTCAGTGAGGCTCTGCAATCTAATCTCCTCTATCAGCTTCCACACAGAGCTGTATTGTCCAGGTAATGAGTGATTTGTGATAAATCTACATTTTGCATTTAATTAAAATTCTCTGAAAGTCAAAACAACTTTGAAATGACCTTGCATTGAGAGAAGCAATTTTAAAATCTTCGGATCTGTAAATTGTGATAGGAGAAAGGGCTGATGTTGGCCAGATAGGCATGAGGGGATGCGGGCAGGTGGTTACATAGAAGATACCAGGCAAACAGGACAGAGGGGCCAGCTTTATATTCATTACTAATCAATGGTTACTCTTGCCGTGTATTGCCAGTATTATACTTTTGCAGTATTTACAATGGAAATTTCAAGTTTAAGGAAGACAAAATCACCCATCCTCTGTTTAAAGTTTAAAAAATTGCCAGTGTCTTAATCATTGTCTGCTTTCTGTGATGTTACTGGGTTTTGACAAATTCATTCTGAGATCCATCAGATAAGAAAGGCAGATCTTTCGAGTTAGAGAGTAGGGGAAGTTATTTAAGTTAAGGGGGACAGAAACGTAAGGCAGTTATGCTCAACTAATCATAACTTCCTATTGTGGTGACATGTTGTGCTTGATTAGCACATTCAAGTAAGGATTTAACTGTACTCATTACACATGAGTACAGTATAGTTAAGTATAGTTTTAATACTATAAAACTATAATCACAGAAGTGAGTGCTTCTTTGTCATGAGGAGTGTATTTATTGGCAACAGCTATATACAGTATATTAGTGTTTAATTATGCATAGCTGACTTTCTCAATCCATAAGTATCGATTACTCAAAGCAACAGTTTATATTGTATTCTTTCATGTCCTTTTTGGTGCACATTGAGGCTGATATTATGTTTATTATTTTAGATATCATTTTATTTCTCCGATGTGCTCTCATCTTCACTTTTGCTTAATATCCTGTAATTCACAAGTGCAATGGAAGTCTTACTCACTGTCTCCACCTTAAAAAAAAGGAGATGGAGACACCAATGAAAAAAGTGCAGCCAAAACAGAAAATATATGCAATGCCTCTTATAACTTATACAATTAGTGGTAAAAGTCAGCAACACAGGAAATGAACAAAAAATACACTCATGGTCTTCTTATCATGAGTCTAAGATCTGAAACTCAACAAACTTGAAGTAGCCAAGAGTCTCTGTTGATTCTCTATCACTACTGATAGGAAGTCTTATGAAGGTGGCCACACTTCTCCAAGAAAGGGGCCTTCAACAATAATTTGTCAATGGTGATTGGATGTACTGCTAAAACAATGAGAACCCTAGTCATTTTCCCATTGTTTCCTGAGATCACTCATAAATGCTCAAATGGTGTTCTAACTGTGCTTCATATCTATTTGGAGTTTAGATCGAGTAAATATTACTTTTGCATTGGCAAAGCACACACCGTAAACAATATTATGTTTCAACACCTCTTGCTTCTCTCTCCTTTTACCATGTAAAAAGGTGTCTGCACTTCTCAGATATTCTCTCATCCTTAACTTGACCACAACTAAAACACTAATTCCACATGACATCTGATTTTTTACCATGGCCAGGTTGTGTCTCACACTGTATTTGTTACTTTTGTATTATTTTCCAAGAGGGAACTCACATATTCCTAACACCATGGCATTTTCTTCTACTTTGATGCTGTCCTATTTATGCTCTGCTACTACTTTATAGTATAGATTACATCAGTGTGAACATGAATCCTTATTCACCATTATGCCCTAATAATTCCTTTCATATATATATATATATATATATATATATATATATATATATATATATATATATATATATATATATGTATATATATATATATATATATATATATATATATATATATATATATATATATATATATATATATATATATATATATATATATATTGGAATACATTTGGTTACAAAACTGGACAGATGTTCACTCACATACACAGTGTCACTTATTCTCTTGGAAAACCGTGCAGGTTCTTCATTGATGCCATCCAAATCAAAAATAAAACTCTTACCCCACCCAACAACCAACCATCCAACCAACAGTATCTGTTGGAGCCTTAAGTCCAATGCTGGTATCCCGAGCCCTCTAGGAATTCCATCTCATTCCATCCCTACATCCATTTTCTAACCTGTTTAATCTAATCACAGTGCCAAAGGTCACAGGTCACACACATTATTATATGGCACGGATTAATGCCACACAGTGTCTTACCTCCCTGTAACTCCACAGATTCACATTAGTGACCTGGTGAGACCAACACATCATATACACAAGATCTGGAGCTGAGTTCAGCTATATAAATGCAAAGAATTATTATTATTATTATTCAGTAGTAATCAGTGAAAGGTGGGAAGCAAATTTCACTGGGCCACCAATTTACTGTAGTCCACACTCAAACACCCACACTGAAACAATTCAGAACCATCTATACATGTAACGTATATGCTTATACTTAAATTCTATCTGGATTGCAACCATATTCTAAACTGAGTTAAACATTGCCTTTAATGGAATTATTGTCCTGTTCATGGATAACTCAAATTTTAAGCCTGATTAATCCTGCTAAGGTATACTCTGGATGGATGGAAGATTATTTAAAACATTTCAAAGTGATTTCTAACACAGCACTGTTTCACCCGTGGAATGGCCAAATGGGGGAGGCAGCTTAATGGATGAGGTCTCCAGGACTCTAAAAATATCCAAATCTTATTATGTGATATCATCTACTGTTAAATTCTGCTCCATACTTCTAAAATTTTTATTTTTTTTTACTTCTACAAAAACTTTTTATTTTATACTGTATTGAGGATTTGTTCTGTTCTGTGTATTGTATTATATTGACCCCCTTCGTTTGACACCCACTGCACGCCCAACCTACCTGGAAAGGGGTCTCTCTTTGAACTGCCTTTCCCAAGGTTTCTTCCATTTTTTCCTACAAGGTTTTTTTGGGAGTTTTTCCTTGTCTTCTTAGAGAGTCAAGGCTGGGGGGCTGTCAAGAGGCAGGGCCTGTTAAAGCCCATTGCGGCACTCCCTGTGTGATTTTGGGCTATACAAAAATAAACTGTATTGTATTGTATTGTAACATGAAGTAAAAATGAACGAGTCGATACATTGATGGATTAAAGGCCAGAAGTCCACATGACCGTCATCATCAAGTTCTTCCATGTGAACCCTGAATACAATGAGGACTGATTGTGAGGTCATTTATGTTACCCAGAATGCCAAGAGGGGGCTGGGCGGTCTTATGGCCTGGAACTCCTGCAGATTTTATTTTTTTCTCCAGCCATCTGGAGTTTTTTTTTGTTGTTTCTGTCCTCCCTGGCCATCGGACCTTACTTTTACTCTATGTTAATTAGTGTTCCCTAATTCTATTTTCTAATTTATTTTGTCTTTTTTCTCTTTCTTCATTGTGAAAAGCACTTTGAGTTACATCATTTGTATGAAAATGTGCTATATAAATAAATGTTGTTATTATTGATAAATTGTGTGTGCTTACTGGCATACACGCTGTACAGTAAAGTTAATGGAACAGCATTTTGAGCAGACTTAGAACATTCTGAAAAATTTAAGTAAAGTGGCACAGATTACAAGTGTGTCATTCTTAGTGCCTTTGAAAGTGAAGCATTTTATATTGCAAGGTGCTACATACAATAAAAACATGAACTGATTCAGTACAACTGAAAGGCAATGTTTGTTAGCTCAAAGCAGAAGTAAAGAACAATTAAGAATGATTATCTTTCTTTGCTTTAGCCAGAATTGCTTACTTTCACACATAAATCAAGCAATCATTCAAAACAGTTTTTTAGTCAAAAGGTAATGTTTTCTGTTTTCTTTATCAGTATGTTATGATACGTAAGGTGACTCAGATGCTATTTGGGCAGAATGCAGTGCTATCTCTCACACTGCGTTAATAATTAAAGCCATATATTTTTACAAGGGTCTCATTTATTATGACTTATGTACAAACATGAGAGTGGGAAATGGAGGATAACTGAGTAAAGAGCACTTCCTCCTCTACTCGTTCCCACACTTTTGTAAAGGGTGAGGACTCAGAGAGGCAAAACAGAATGTGAGAATTTCAAAAAAGCTGCGCATGTCCTTGACGCCTTTGAGCGTCTTTACGGCATGGCTCTGACAGGCTGCAAATCAACCTTACAAATGTTTAGCCTCTCTGTGTTCAAGCTGGATCTTAATTCTCGTGTAAGACCTGTGGCTGACGACACTACTTTTGAGTCAGAGATAACACCAAAACACTTTTTCATTCTGTCTCTCTCTTTTTCCTCTCTCTATCAATCTATTTCTCTCTCTTATCTGAAACAAATTAAACTTCTTGGCAAAGATTATGTGCTGAGAAGGTTTAATTAAGATTCATTTCTAATTAAAGATGTCCCTGTGGTTAACAGGAAACCATATTCATGTGAGAATGCATTCTTGAGTGTAACTGAGAGGAGAGGTGCACCAGTCCAAAAATAATGGTTAAGCACTTTCAGAAAAATAAATAAATGAATAAAGTTGTACTTGGAAGGTCATTTTCCCAGATGGAGTTGGGGTGCTACATATCCGGATCTGACTTTAAATGTATGAATGAACTCTTGTTTTCCTGTTTTATCTGTTCTCTCTGACAGCTGTATGGACAGTACACCGAGCACCTTGGCAGCTTTGCAAAGAAGGAAGCCACTCGTCTGCTGAGGGAAGGAGAATGGAAAAAACCAAGAGTGCCTGGCAAGACATTGCCCAAAGAAACCTTCACCCCTGAAGTCAAGAAGCAAAGACCTTATTCAAAATGTCAAGGTCAGTTTTACTTTTTGGCAGTGTGAGGTCAATCTCTACTTTGCTTCAGACAAAGGCAGAGGGAACTGTTATGATTCTAAAGCGTTTTCATTGTTTACTGTTTTTGATCATTTTCTAGAACATGCATTTCTTACCCTCCTCTTTTTTATGTAATTGTATTGCTTTACATTTACATATACTGTATTTTCTTAGTAGATGCTTTTATCTAAAGAGTTTTACAAAAGAGGTAAACAATCGAATAAACATCAGTCTGGTAGACTGTTTTGGAACAAGTGTTACAGGACAAGGTTACAAAATTGATCACCACAAGTGGAGAGCTCAGAACAGAAATAAAAGCAGGCTACAGATCCTAGATAACAAAAAACCTAACAGCTAATATTAGCTGGACAGAAAATCACCAAACAAGAAAGGCTTTAGACAGAAATTCACCAAACAAGAAAGTCTTCAAACACTTCTTAAGCACATTAATGGAGTTGTAATTCTGAATGGAGGTGGGCAACTCGATCCACCAGCTGGGAGCTACACATGAAAAGAGTCTGGACTGAGAATTAATACCATGCAGAGGTGGCATCACTAGATGTCATTCATCAGCAGACTTGGTTGAGAAGGAGCATAGGAATTCACAAGTGTCTCTATATATAGGCAAGCATCATGGATTTTAACTGAATATGTGCTGCTACAGGAAGCCAATGTAGTGGTCTGAAGAGAGAAATGACATATGTCCCCTTGGCTGATTAAACACCAGATGTGCTGCTGCATTTTGAATCATCTGCAGCAGCTGGGCAACACATGCCGGTACTCCTGCAAGCAGAGAGTTGCAATAGTCCGGATGTGACTCTGACCCAGGAGTTGTGCTGCATACACAGTTAAATATTGTCTGATCTTGCATCCCCTTATCCTGTTCACACTTTGCAGAAGGACAAGACACTTATCAACAGGTGCAGTCAACCATCACACACTGGTTCAGGTCCCCATTGCCCGGCTCTCAGCAATCCTGGAGCACCACGCTGAGCCACATATGTCCCCTGCTACTACTCCCTCTGTGTTTGCGAGAGACACTGCATGTCAGGTCACTCCTAATTCCTGGCAATCACTCAGTAGGAGCACCCTTTCTTCAGCATCATGATCTTGCAGCCCTGAAGCTCACTCCCAACCTCCTGCCTCTCCGTGCAGCATGGGCCTTCTTGCTCTCTCTCTGCATCTCTGTCTTCTCTCCATTTAACCTCCATCTCTTGCTTATCTTTCTGTCTCTCCCTGGCCACTGAAGCCACTGCCTCTGCCTCTCAAATGCACGTGCATGCAGCGTACCCCAATTAGCCACAGAGCAAAACTCACTTGCGAACACCTACACCTGTTTGGAGCCTGCACCCTCTTAGGGCATGATTTTTTATTTAAAATTAGCCACTAATATCTAAGCCATGTGCCTGGTATTCCACATGTACTCATTTGCCCCACTCCACCCTTGGTTATAACTATAGTTGTCCTTGGAAAGGAAGATGCCCATTGCTGTGGGCACCTGGGCAATCACAATGGGCCCAGTCAGTGAAAATTGGCAACAAGAACTCCTCCACATTGTTCACCAGCATTAGTGACTGTTTCCTCATTCCACTGCTATGCAGTCTATTCACGTATGACAAAGCATGAGGGCAACATCATCATCAAATTCATGGTCAACACCACAGTGATAGGCCTCATCAGTAACAATCATGAGGCTGCCTACAGGAGGGAGCTAAAAGACCTGACTGTATGGTGCCATGACAACAACCTCTCCCTGAATGTCAACAAAATAAAGAAGGTCTACACCACCTGCATCCTCAAAGGTGTCAACAAATGACTGTGTAACATGTCTTATTCTTTGCTATGCTACATCTTCTATTCACTCTTATCACATGTGTTGAATAATGATAATGATGAAGTTACAACAGAGAGGGCAGCACAATAATATGTGTGTATAAATAAATATATTTATATATATATATAGTGACACATGAGTCACTATCTTGAACTCGAGAGAAGACACTGAGTCCAAAGACTTCAAGAAAACCAACTTTATTCCAATCAAAACAGGAACAGTCAGGGTATGTATTCAAACAGGAGCTACTACTTCAATACACACAGACACAGCAAACAAGCAGTGACGGGGCCAGGTCAGTGGCCAGATTAGAATGTTCACCACATCAACCACAGTGCAACAGACATGTTATGTGGGGAGGCTGCAAACTTGCAGATGCCTCAGTGGTGCCGCAAACCTGTGGTTGCCTCGGTAACAGATAAGCAACCCTCAACCGTAAGGGGGAGGGTCTCAAAAGAGCACAAAAATCTCACAATATATGTACAGTATATATATGTAGTAAACAAGTTATCAGATTAATAAAACTCCATTAAAGCAGTTGATCTCAAAAACTGACCTCATCAGTCAATTTGTGAACAGTCTAGACTGAACCCATAGATAGATAGATAGATAGATAGATAGATAGATAGATAGATAGATAGATAGATAGATAGATAGATAGATAGATAGATAGATAGATAGATAGATAGATAGATAGATAGATAGATAGATAGATAGATAGATAGATAGATAGAAGTAATTGTGCAGATATACTGTAGGTGGATACTATTGTGAGCCACCATCCTGGCTAATAAAGCAGAGAACAGGTGATTATGAACCAAAACATGGAATCAAGAATAAGATAATAACATAGTGCATACCATATAAAGTATAAAATAGTTCAGAGGCTTAGCTCTATAAAACATGCAGCAACACTAATAAAATTTTAACAGTACTGGACTCCATTAAAGCAATAGATTTCAAAAACTGACCTCATCAGTCAAGTTGTGAACAGTCTAGACTGAATCAAATTTCATACTTGGGTACTCTGCCCTTGGGGAATAACAAGGATGGAGGAATATAAAAAATGAGTTTTCTTAGTCTTCGATAAAACATATTGCTTATTTGATAAAAAAAAACACACACAGATTCACTCGGGTATATTCTTAAGATCTGTGTGTACATTCGGAATTAGATCCACTATGCACCAGTTATGAATAGAGCCTCTTGTGTATATTAGTCTGTTGCAAAATGTGAGCTCAAAATCCCCAATAATCATTCAATCTAACAGAGTCCTCCCACAGGTTAATTTTTGAAGATGCTTTTTCTCAGCGGGATGAGTCAGACCAAGCTAAGATCTGCTACATTTCCAAAACTGATGACTCTCAGCTTACAATGAAAATGTAAAGCATGTTTAATTTTTAGCTGATATTTACATTGAGTTTTTTGACATTTTTATTGTAGGATGTCTTCTCTTCAGTTTTCATATTCTAACTATATTCTAGTGGTTTCCACTGAGAGTTATAAGTGCCTCAGTTTAATGTGCACTTTGATGGATTGCATAGACATTAGGGTTCAGGCTGCACATGTGGACAAGGAAGAGTTGACTGTGGTGTGTCTGAGTTTGCATCTGGAGAAAGCAGATGCAATGTTTAGATCTGATGACATTTTCTGTTTCTGGAGGCTACCGTGTTATTTTAACAACAATGTTGCATCATTGTCACTGATGAGGCCTATCACAGTGGTGTTTAAATACTATTGAATTGACACCATATACTCAGCCCATTCTTGCAAATGTTCCTAATGGAAAGATATTTGTGCCCAGGCGTGTTAAAGGAGAAACAGTTTTTTGGGGTCTTTCTTCTTCCTTTTTTGGCTAACATTGTATAGAATTGATTAAAAGGTACTTTTGGTGGCCAGCTATGATGCATGAAATCAAAGAATTTATGCAATCCTGTGAGGTTTTCTTCTTAACTAAATCAAGCCACATATAGGTCTTCTCCAACCTCTCTCACCACCCTCTGACCCTAGGAAGGGTACCACAATACATTATATTTCAGATCTTCCTTTTTCTCGTGTTCATATTGCAATATCATTTATTGTTGTCAGGTTGTTTAAGAGTGCTTACTTTATTCCATTGAAGAAAGTACCTCCTCCTAAAGACGTGTTGGACATTTTAATTTGAGATTATTTTAGATTTCATGTTTTTCCTAATTTTATTTTTTCATATCACAATAATTTATTTCCAAACTCTGGCAGAATATTTTCCCAAAAGTAGTGGTAGATGTTAAGTTAACTTTGGGGTATTACCTTGTGTGTAATGGTCAGACTGACAAAATTAACCAACGCGCAGAGGTTCTATGCTTTTCTGTAAATACTTTCCAGTCTAATTAGATTGTTTCCTGAATATTCTTGAAATATTTATGCTTATTCTTCTGTTAAGATTTCACCTTTCGAATGTCTATGTGAATTTAAACCTCCCGTTTTGAGACAATGTATGACTACTACCAATCAGCTATGCAGTTCATTCTTGAGAGTGCTATCCTGACAAACTGGTCATAGATATATTGGACATTACTCTATTATCATGCAAGTAGTTTATGTCACATGTTATCTTGCCCTTCCTCAACATTTTAAAACACATCTTTCTTTTCACGTTTGGCCATATAAACTTGTCTCTACCAGGAGGTCTTTTGAAAAATGACATCCATTTCCACCTGTACTTATTACAGATTACAAAACTATGAGGTCCGAAAATGTTTAGACTCTGGAAAAAGAGGTTTGTGGCTCTTTTATCTGGTGTAGTGGTAAGGTTATGGTCTCAAAGACAGGTCTTGGGCATATACTCAGGATATTTACAGTGGTGTGAAAAACTATTTGCCCCCTTCCTGATTTCTTATTCTTTTGCATGTTTGTCACACAAAATGTTTCTGATCATCAAACACATTTAACCATTAGTCAAATATAACACAAGTAAACACAAAATGCAGTTTTTAAATGGTGGTGTTTATTATTTAGGGAGAAAAAAAATCCAAACCTACATGGCCCTGTGTGAAAAAGTAATTGCCCCCTGAACCTAATAACTGGTTGGGCCACCCTTAGCAGCAATAACTGCAATCAAGCATTTGCGATAACTTGCAATGAGTCTTTTACAGCGCTCTGGACGAATTTTGGCCCACTCATCTTTGCAAAATTGTTGTAATTCAGCTTTATTTGAGGGTTTTCTAGCATGAACCGCCTTTTTAAGGTCATGCCATAGCATCTCAGTTGGATTCAGGTCAGGACTTTGACTAGGCCACTCCAAAGTCTTCATTTTGTTTTTCTTCAGCCATTCAGAGGTGGATTTGCTGGTGTGTTTTGGGTCATTGTCCTGTTGCAGCACCCAAGATCGCTTCAGCTTGAGTTGACGAACAGATGGCCGGACATTCTCCTTCAGGATTTTTTGGTAGACAGTAGAATTCATGGTTCCATCTATCACAGCAAGCCTTCCAGGTCCTGAAGCAGCAAAACAACCCCAGACCATCACACTACCACCACCATATTTTACTGTTGGTATGATGTTCTTTTTCTGAAATGCTGTGTTCCTTTTACGCCAGATGTAACGGGACATTTGCCTTCCAAAAAGTTCAACTTTTGTCTCATCAGTCCACAAGGTATTTTCCCAAAAGTCTTGGCAATCATTGAGATGTTTCTTAGCAAAATTGAGACGAGCCCTAATGTTCTTTTTGCTTAACAGTGGTTTGCGTCTTGGACATCTGCCATGCAGGCCGTTTTTGCCCAGTCTCTTTCTTATGGTGGAGTCGTGAACACTGACCTTAATTGAGGCAAGTGAGGCCTGCAGTTCTTTAGACGTTGTCCTGGGGTCTTTTGTGACCTCTCGGATGAGTCGTCTCTGCGCTCTTGGGGTAATTTTGGTCGGCCGGCCACTCCTGGGAAGGTTCACCACTGTTCCATGTTTTTGCCATTTGTGGATAATGGCTCTCACTGTCGTTCGCTGGAGTCCCAAAGCTTTAGAAATGGCTTTATAACCTTTACCAGACTGATAGATCTCAATTACTTCTGTTCTCATTTGTTCCTGAATTTCTTTGGATCTTGGCATGATATCTAGCTTTTGAGGTGCTTTTGGTCTACTTCTCTGTGTCAGGCAGCTCCTATTTAAGTGATTTCTTGATTGAAACAGGTGTGGCAGTAATCAGGCCTGGGGATGGCTACGGAAATTGAACTCAGGTATGATACACCACAGTTAGGTTATTTTTTAACAAGGGGGCAATTACTTTTTCACACAGGGCCATGTAGGTTTGGATTTTTTTTCTCCCTAAATAATAAACACCATCATTTAAAAACTGCATTTTGTGTTTACTTGTGTTATATTTGACTAATGGTTAAATGTGTTTGATGATCAGAAACATTTTGTGTGACAAACATGCAAAAGAATAAGAAATCAGGAAGGGAGCAAATAGTTTTTCACACCACTGTACATGCCTTGTCTTCTTAGACAAGATCACCTCAGCAGTCTTGAGAAAACAATGGGGTACATCTGGAGTTTTAATCTTATGAATGTTGTTTAAAGTACTCAACAGCCATACTTGAGTAAAAGTAGAAATACCTTTAAGAAAAAGTACCTCAAATAAAAGTAAAATTTGCCCATGAGCAAACTACTCAGACAGAACATTTAAAGTATCTGATATTAATTGTATTTAACTATCCAAGTACAAGTAAATATTGGATCATTCCCTGATTTATATATAGATAAAATTTGCTACCAACTTAAAATAATTCAGATTGCCTTCTTTCTGCATGTGAGTCATATTACAGTCACAAACGTATGAGCTAGGTAACTGCAGCTTGAAGCATTGACGTTCCGCATGAGCTGGACATCTTAATGATTATATTTTGATTTCAGTGGGGCAGGCACTCATAGTAGAGCTGTATAGACCTCCTCTGCTTTAAGAAGGAGCTAATTGCTTCCTGAAAACCATTTTTGTAAAATGGATTTCATAATGAGAACAACTAATTAACTTAAATGGAAAACATTTTAAGAGTTCTCTGACACCCATTTGTTGTTCAAATAACACCAAACTGTATGAAAATTGACAGAATTAGCTTAATATTAACATTAGTTATCAAAACAAACTCTAATTAAGTGTTGCCTTTTGTTAAATAATTTTTAGTAAAGTTCTTTACCTTGACTTTCTCACATTCAAAAGAAATTGCATCTTTATTGGGCTTTTCCAACTACTTCACAATCTGATCTTGGAGCTACGATGCTCAGATTAACACGAGTGACACATGTGACAAGCTGAGTAAACCACAGCACAAGTACACCTCACTCAGGACAGGGGGATCAGCCCCATCAGTTATGGTAGGCTGTCATAAGGACAGTGCCTGTATAAGTAACTGATGTCATCAATATCCAGCCCAGCCCTAAACATCCAATCCCACCCTGTTATGCAAGATGCAGCCAGGTGTACTTGGAATGATTGTGCTGTTGATTGGGTGTAAAGGCCAGCAAGCACACATTTGAAATTCATTCCAGATTCATTGTATACTGTACATTCTTTATATATTCCTAAAAGTGCACTTTACATAATTGAGTAAAACATAGTGCATATTTGTATAGCCATTTTGTTTTCTGCTTTGATATTGCTGTAGTGGTGATGCTGCACAAGATGGTGGGAGCTGACACAGAGAGAGAGATCAGCTGACACCACCAGTAGGGCTCTGCGTGGCTAACTAAAGGAGCTCTCCATTTAGCTCACATTGCAAGTGCTTGTCTGAGCTGGTGATGGTGGGTTTGCAACTCGCTGCTGACTGTTCACCACAGAAAAAATCTTTAAACTAAAAAGCAACAATAACAAGGGTGGGATTTGCACTGTGGACAGGTGAGTGCAGTGGCAACGCTTCACGGAGACGTTCAGTGCGGGCACAAACAGAGATCAATTGACGTCACCGGGAGGGGCAACATTCACACTGTTCAGGCTCTGCATGGCCGAATAAATGAGCTCTCCATTTGGCTCATGCTACAAGTTACCATAAAGCAAATTTCAGACTAAAAGAAATATTTCTTCTTTAAGTTCGAGGATTTGCTCTTTGGTGAACTGTCTGCAGCAAGTCACTCAGAGCACTAAACACGGTGAGTGATGCACCTCCTACTGGCATCAGCTGATCTTTTTCTGTGTCAGCCCCCAACATCTAGCACACTGTTGTCACTACAATTGCAACAAGGATTGTGTCTAGCAAAATATATTAGAGGAGTAGCCATTTGTATTTCAAAACCAGTGAAGTAAAAGTGAAAGTAGACAGAAACTTTTATACTCAAGTAAAAGCAAAATTTTTCTCAAAGCATACTCAGGTAAAGTTATGACATATTTCTATACAATGCTTTATCTTAAAATGGCTGTTATGTTATAGATATGGGTTTCTGTGTATTTTTATTTCTTTTTTTTAATTTCTGATCAATTTAAATAACATTATAACATTTAAACTTTTTCCTTTTATACTATATTGTGGATTATTGGAGGCTGTGATGTTATTTCAGTAATTGGGTCACATTGCTACTCCACAATCAGAAGTGATGTGGTTCATGATGTCATTAGTATACCACTATAAAATTATGGCAACCTGCTTCGTAAGTATCCCACTGTGGATCAACAAAACTCCAGAAAATCTCCTTTAATGGTGGGAAGCTCAAGGAATGCTAGTTATTGTCACATTGTTTTGGTTGTTGATTACTTGTTTTGAGTTTTTGGGAATTGTTTTCAATTTAGATATTTCTGGTTTTGACCCATACTAGATCCTGACCATAATTTTGTCTAGTCTTTTAAAGTCTCCTTACCATTTCTCTTAAATGTCAAGGTCTTTTCATCTTGTCACTAACAACAATGACTTCTGTTTAATGTGTCTGTTTTGTGATTTGGTTCTCATTTGTTTTTCTGGCTTCTGACCTTTACCTGTTGTATGACTACATTCTTGCCATATCCTTGCTGTCTGTTTTCTAGGTCACAATCTTCCGT
Organism: Erpetoichthys calabaricus; assembly: GCF_900747795.2. Lineage (NCBI taxonomy): Eukaryota > Metazoa > Chordata > Cladistia > Polypteriformes > Polypteridae > Erpetoichthys > Erpetoichthys calabaricus. The sequence continues at coordinate 96,166,872 of NC_041402.2, read as the reverse complement.
ATTGCATTGTAGTGATGTTATTTTTTTTCTTAACATATGCACGGATACTTAACAATATTTATTAAGTAACCATATAAGCAAAAGTGTGACGTTTCCATTGTCAAAACATTGTTTATCTAACTTATGAATTAGCTTGTTTCTGCTAAGTTAATCTTTCACTGTATATGTACCTTATTACATGTTTGCATTTCAAAATATGAATGCAAGATAAACATGCTCTCATTTCAACACATATTCCCTCATTCATTAATATGGATGTCATCACACTGTAAGATCAAAGTGGCATTGGCTCTCAAATTTCTGTATATAAATTTTTATTAGTGGGATCGCAGCCAAAGTGATGAAGGCATAAATTCAAGCACTAGCAGTATCATATGAAGGACTGAAGATATTCCGAAATTGGCCTTAACTCCTCAACAAAATTCCTATTTCACATCAGACTGAAATGTTACAACAACAGAAAATACATTTATATCTGAAGATGCTTGTCTCTTTATTGTAATGCTGCTTGCTGTGATTCATCATTACCACTAGACAAAAATGATTTTAAAATGCTGTTACCATTTATTTGTACAGTGTGTATCTTGCTCATCTTGCTCACCTTGTACAATGCTTATATTGTATATCAGCCTAATGAATTCGTCATTCAGAAAACCTACATCAAAAATATGACCAGCTTTTGAGAGAATAAACAAGCATGTTCACTTTGCTGTTCAATTGAGATGCACAAGATATTCATGCACTACAAATCCTGATTTAATTTATAGATTCCTTCTAAAGTACAGACTCTCTTGATTCTGTTTATAGAATCTTATGTTGGAAGCCATATGATACATTTAGCAAAGTTTATTTGGCCAGTTTATTATCACCAAATGTTTTTGAAATAGTGTTTGCTTGGATGTAAATGGAGAAACAAATTTAAAAAAACTGCATGCCTTAGGCATCTAAAAACTTCAAGCATCAATCATAAAGCCATAGTATACATAACAATGTAAACTTCAACAAAATCATCTTAAAACTGTCCCAGGATCGTGATCAAAGCAAAGTTAATACCTAGCTCCAGAAATTTGCCCCATTCTGACATTCTTCAGATATTTTGAAAGGCATCCACATCTTAACTGTGTGCTCATTTAATAAAAGACATTTTCTAAATTGTGTTCTGTGACATACATGCTCTGCTTTCAGTAGAGTCACTGTAGCTGATCAGGCTGTGGATGGAATTACCCAACGCTCTGCAATTTTCTTTAGGTTAATCTGCAACTGTACTATGCCCTTCTGTGAGTGAATAAATGTGTGTGTCTGAGTGCTTGTGCCGGGATAGATTCCAAGCCACCATGACCTTACACAGTACTGAACAGATTGAAAAATGGGTGAATGAATGTATGGATAGATATGCACCTTAACAAACTTATTAATTTGTATTTAAATTGGTGATGCATTCATCCAAAGTGACTTATAATGTCAAGATTTGTTACAATTGTTTATATACTTCAGGGGAGTTAAATGACTTGCTCAAGGTCTCATAGTTAGTTGCAGATGGGAATGGAACCAGCATATTTGTGCTTTCTGGTTGTTAGTCAGTATACCATGCTGTTTATTTGTATTTTGTACATCTCTTAAAACTCTACAGCTATCTGTGTGCCGAAGGAGACTGGGAGAGAGGCAGCTTGAAGTTGCACACACGGAAGCATAGTCATGCTGCTTAGAAGTTGCTCCATCTCTGGAGCATGAGTAAATCTACTTTATGGTGTGGTTGACAGCGATGAGAGGGCATCTTTGTAAATCCAAAGGACAGGTGACATTTAACTGTCAACACCTCAGAGTGGACTCCTGGGCAGTGACAAAGTATAACCAGCGTCTCTTTATAGGACGTCCCTATTAGGCTCCTAGAACACAAACCTGAGTCAGTACCTCACATGAGGCTTGAGTCAGGCAATCTTTTTAGTCCATGTCTTAACCTAAAATGCAGGGAGGTGCTATAAGAGGCTGCTGAAAATCACAAAAAAACTAATAGCTTAACTCTTCTTCTCCAAAGAACTCCTAGATGATAGATTTGTGTATGCTCCAGCCAGCCATATGCTTCATCTGTTGTGTTTTTGTACTGGTAGCAAATGACATCTCATACAGCTTTTCAGTATGTTATAGTATGTGAACCAGTACATTTAGGAGGGATTTCATTACAGTGGTGGAGTTGTTCATGCTGTTGCTTTACAAATCCTGTATACTGGGCTTAAATTCTGAGACTTATTGTGGTCTGTGTAGTATTTCCACTTTCTCCTTGTTTATATGTATATTGGGTATATCTGGTTTTCCTCACACTTTACTTAAGATGTGCAGGTTATGTTAAATGGAAACTATAAATTGGGCACAGGGTTGGTGTGTGTGTGTGTGTGTGTGTGCCCTGACACCTTATCCAAGCTTGTATTGCACTTTTCGCTGACTGCAGGGTATGGCTGCCTTACACCTGGTGCTACCAGGTTAGGCTTTGACCCAGAAGTTAGTTATACTTTTGTGGATGTACGTACTGTACATCTAGAAAGAATCCAAAGCTCTAGCCTTTTACTAATAGGACACAGTACAGGGAACCCTCCAACATTCTGACCTGTCATTGTTTACACATGTCTTAAACAACTATTATCATACACTGATAATTTCTGTATTATGTATATCTATTATTTATTTATTAGATTACGTATTTATTGATTATATTTAAGTATCAATTGCATAATGCCATACATTGCATCAATGTTCATATTGCTTACTACACGTCAATATTGCTGCTATTTCTTTGTCTTGTCTTTGCACAATGTCTTGTCTTGTTTGTGTTTTAATTTTAATTTTAAATTTAAATATACATTTTATTTTTAATTTAATTTTAATTTTTAATTTGCACTTCATGTTGTTACACTGTGGACCCTGAGCTTTGCAATTTCATCTATCTGTATACTTGTATATGGTTGAGATGACAATAAAGTTCGCTTTGACTTTTGACTTTGACTTTGAGATTAAGGAAGCTATCAAATCAAAACATCATTTTTTACTTGTAGCATGGCATTCTACACATTACAGTATGTTGCAGTTGATGGATGTAGTGTATGTTGTGGCACGCGGCTGGGGGTGGTACCCAGCCGGGACGCCCAGGAGGACAGGAGGAGGGCTCATGCCTCCTCCAGACCACGAGAGGGCGACCGCCCTGGTTCCTTTAGGGGCCACGGGTGCAGGGCTTGGAAGCCCAACCCTGTAGGGGCCCGTGGTCTCTGCCAGGGGGCGCCCCTATGCCTGAAGGACCTGGAACCCCAACACTTCCGCCACACCAGGAAGTGCTGGGGGGAAGAAGATTGGGAGCACCTGGAGGGCTTCCGGGAATACAGCCGGCACTTCCGCCACACAGGGGAGTGTCTTAGGAGTGTCGGGAAGCACCTGGAGCCCATCCGGCATTTATAAAAGGGGCCGCCTCCCTGCAAAGAAGGACTGGAGTCGGGTGAGGAGAGGACAAGGTTTGGAGGCAGGAGAGAGGAGGCGGCCTGAGAGCAGGCAGAGAGAGTGAGAGCCTGGACTTTGGGGGAGATTGGTGCTGGAGGCACTGGGTTTGTGCACTTTATTGGACTGTGTTTATGCACAATAAACGTGTGGTGGACTGTACAATGGTGTCCGTCTGTCTGTGTCCGGGCAGCTTATCACAATGTTTTCATTAAGTGCTTAATTTTGAAAGAAAATAACATAAAGGGTCCTTTGTTTTTTGGAATGAGTAATTATAATACCACAGAACAGTGGCCCTCAGGGTCAGTCATCGGACCCCCAGTGGCTGTAGGAAGGTTTTTGTTCAACCAGCTTTTGTTTTTAATTGGACTGCTAGCCTAATTTAGGAAGATGTCATTTCCCAGTTTCTGTGTTTTAGGATCCATGTAGAAATTACAAAACTAAGTTTGCAAAGTTTTTATTGGAATATACCAGGCGTCCATATATATTACTTTGGGATAATATAGTGTCTTTTTGCCAACTTTGCTTTTAAGATCTCCATCTTGATTTTCATTTTACTTTTCCAAGTGTTTTGGTTATTTACTCTATAATGTACAGATGAACACTTTAGTGGGTCTGAAGCTGATGTAGTTGCAGCCTTTCAACATTCAGGGTTGTTTGCCCTGGTGTCTGCTCTGTTCATTATTAACTTTCATTACTAAAATGCAACTAAGGGAGCAAACTACACAGAAATGGGCAAATTGATAGAAAAACAACAAAAGAGAGTTAAACATTTAAAGATGTTGCAAAGATACATACATTTCTAAATGTCTTTAATGGTGAAAATCACACTGCTCTCCTTTTATAAATGCAGAATGAGAGAAGAGAAAAAAGACCAGCTAATTCAATGAGATCAATGACAGACAAAATGACTCAGTGACGGTGAAACTAGTTGGAACAAAAACCTGCAACCACATGGGGTCCCCAGGAATGAGTTTGAGAACCGCTGCCATTAAATAATAAACTAATCCTGTAGCACTGCCACACAGAAATGTTATATGTTTCCTGTTTTTCTTTATGGCCTACTCGTACGTTCAAAGAAGATAGCCGGTACATGCTAGGTTGAAGTTAACTGGTGATTAACAGCAGCACCACTAAAGGCAGGATGTCCAGTTTTCATAATTTGGAGTTTGCATAAATTGCCTCATTGTTGAAATGGAGAGAGAGAAAACAGTAATTGATAGGAAAATATAACTACGTATATAAACAGATCAGCAACTGCATTACCCATAAAAATAAACTACATCTATAAAGACCTATCTAGATAGGGGAAGATCAGCATTCATCTCCAGGGCCAAGTTCCAGGTTCCTTGGATTCTGCATTCTCCCTGTTATGTCTAACTCTCCCGTGTGAGCTTGTTGAAGTTTTTTTTATTATTATTATTATTATTATAGTGCAGTGCTGACTGTGGAAATATTTTACATTTAAATAAATTCAAATTCTTTCTTTGGCTGGCTTCTACAATTCATCCACCCAGTAAAATAAGACTGTTTGACCTCTGGACTATTATGTGAACTTCGGGAGGGGTTGGAGTGCTTAATTTACTGTAGATACTGTATTTGTATTTGCACTTTAAGGGTTATTGTGTTGTGGGGAGAAAAAAAATGTCATTGCTCTTTCCATCTTTGTGTCTTTTCTTATAAATATACAATATATTTTTCCTGGCTTCACTAAAATTGTCTTGTAACTGTCCTTTTAGTTATATACATGCTGTGTTTGTACGCATGTACAGTATATTCCCCATTACATTAAATGGGAAAAGAAAAAGCAAAGCCTGATGACGTCATACTTTGCAGTAACAAAATAGCAGCCTCCAGTTAACTCTGGGCTAAATATTTTAAAGGGTCTCTTCAATTTATAAAGGAACTCCATGTCTCTGGTCGCTTGGTTGTGAAGTGGCACATCCTTCTGGATGGTTGTTGCCCTCACTTGGCAGTTTCTCAGTGTTGTGGAGGAAAATGAAGACAGCACAGTCAGATGCAGCACCCCGCTAAACTACATACCTGGGAGGAACTCAGAGGGTGACTCTCTGACGCACATGCATGTCAATATACACTATCAAGAATTTGGCTGTTTAAAGTTTATTATATTGAAAGGGGGACACACGCCAGGGTGCTTTAGGAGGTGATATTGGCCTATCCTTAAATTAGCCGCCTTACAGTTTAGAAAGGTGAGTAGCCTGCTTTCAGCAAATTGTGCCCAATTTGTTACACTGCCACCTGCAGGTGATATAATGGTGCTGTAGTAGTAATAGCAGCATTAATGTCATATGTACAGAGCACAGTGAAATTCTTACTTGCATATCTGACTAAAATGTAGTGATCAGAGCCATTGCCCTACATCTCCAGTGTTCAGCATTCAAATCCTGACATCCTTTATGTACTGTACGACTCTGTACAGTGTGATTTTCTATGCTGCAATGTGCTGGGTCAGTAACTTCACTTCAAGAGAAATAAATCAACAAAACTAATCAGATGAATCAACAAACTATTTTTAAAAAGCAACTATCCTGTTACCCTGGTTGTTAGTAGCAAATGACAGACAAAAATATTTTCACTATTTAATAACACTTTAGTTTAGGTACTGTAAGAATGCATCTATTACTAATTTACTATTATACACTTATTTAGGTCTTCATAACACTTGCAAAGCATCAGTGAAGTGTTTATTCATCTCTGCATTGTGACCTACTAACAAAACTTCACTTTGGAGTGGTCTGAGGTGGCTTAACTGAAACACATTTCCCTCAATATTACATATTTAGTATAAGACCTGTGAATCCTTCATATTAACAAGTAATTTTACCATAATTTCAATATGCTACACTGCACAAAGATGAAGAAACTATCTACTAATGTTTCATAACAGTTATGAAGACCAAAATAATCCTTTGTTAAGGTCTTGTTACATAAGAGTATAGGCATTATAGATGCATTTTGCAGTATCCATTTTCCTTAGACTTCTGTCATCAAAGGTGAATCTACTATTAAAGCAGACATAGGTAGTGCGTTGAGTGGCCATGCCCAATACAGATGACATTTTAGAAAGGGTTGCCTATGGGCTTTCTATAGTGTGTTTACTAGTCAGTTAATGCTACATAGCAGAAACCTTTGCTAAGGTCTTACTACACAGCAGTAATTGACTAAAAGATGCTCCATAATTCCTTTTCTAGAAGGTCAATGGTGTTTTGTATTCCTTAGTATGACTGAACAAAGTGCAGGCTTCTGCTCCCTTTTGATGCTGACCTGCATTAAGCAAGTTAATAATTGATAGATTGTGATAAAAGGTCCGTGGCGCAGTACAGTTTTTAAATAAATAAACACGTCCCATGAAGTGCAGGCCCTGAATGGCTGTGGTTGTGTGCGAGTGCGCTTCGCACCAGGGTTGATTGCAATTCACGTGCAAAGGTGAGCAGATCAATCAGGTGCCTCATTCACATCTCAGAGGTAGCAATGTATTACACCTGCACCCAGTTAGGTCAGAAAAATAAGAGCCTGTACGGGACAAGTGGGGAGATTAAAACAGAAAGAAAGGAAGATCAATGAAATAGCGAAGAAGGAGAACAAAAAAGAAAAGGAAAACAAAGAGACAGAAAAAGAAAAAAACAGAACAGAAAAGGAGGAGGATGGAGATTAAAGAGGCACCGGGGACTGAGATTTTAGAATTGCTCTCTGCCCTTGGGATTTTAACCTCATTTTATGGATTACTAGCTGAAATACCCAGCATTGCTCGTGAGGAAAATAAGTGTTTTTTTTAATTGTTTGAGAAAAATATCTATATATATAATTCATTAAGCCGCCGACAAGTAGCCACCCATGGAAAACACGCAAGTAGCCACCCATGGAAAGCACGCAAGACAGCCACGCCCACCAACTCTAAGACCATTGGATACGACGAAAACTCGCAGAGCCACACCCACCAACTCGGACGCAGCAACTCACAAAACACGACGTCATTGGATACGACGACGACTCGCCGAGCCACACCCACCACCTCGGACGCAGCACGTCACAACACAGGGCGTCATTCACGTTCGTCTCTGCTAGACTCCACATGCACCTCTGAGCCACGTTGACTTTTCATTATTCTTTTCGGTTATGACGCACGCACCACCATCGCAAACTGTTTTACACGCCATGGTCTTAGAGTTGGTGGGCGGGTCTCCGTGAGTTGCTCTTGCGAGCGGGCACATGACCAGGCGGTGTGTATTCTTTGAGAACGAGGGTAGACACGGCAGGACCATGTAAGAAGAGACATGTTTGTTGCGGATGTGAATTGCTGAATGAGCGTGCAACGGCGGTCCTCCAATTGTCAGTCACGGACAATTGTATGTTTCCCTCTCAAAACACAATGAAGGAAGAAGTCTTTAAAAACCAATAAGCCCTGTGCCTCTGTTTCATTAGCGTCTCACCTGCTTCACCAATGCAGGCCCTGCAACAGTCCAGACGCTCTCTCAGCAGCTGACCTTCTACACAAGCTGTGTGCGTGGGTGGGTGTTAGTTAGTTAATTAGTTATTCAAAGGATTTCAAGATTTAATATGCACAAGCGGTAACACTGCAAAAGCAGCCCAAACCAGAAAAGACGGCTGGCAAAAAGTGGCCGACAAATTAAACGCGTGTGCATTGTACTTACTGAAAGCAGCGTTATGGATTTTGCAAATGTTCATTTTTTTCCCTCCTTTTAGACAATTGTGTCTTTCCGGAAGTGTTCAGCCATCAATAAATAATTATGCGGCGTATGCCTGCAGGAACACGTGCAGCAAGCGAGAGAGTGCGAGCGACACACACACACATACTCGCACGCACTCGAGAGAGCGCTGGACACATAAGAATAATAATACTTCGTTACATTGATATAGCGGTGTTCTCAGTATTCAAAGCGCTATCCACACAGGGAGGAACCGGGAACCAAACCCACAATCTTCCACAGTCTCCTTACTGCAAAGCAGCAGCACTACTACTGCGCCACAAGGCAGTTAAAGAATGCACCGGGCTCGATTTTGTTTTCACTTCTGTTTACAGCGATCGGGTTGTAGATAGCATTGTTGCAATGTTACTTTTCTTGGTGGCTTATTACATTACGGATGTTTCACATGTTCATTTTTTCCCCCGTGCTTAAAAGACATTAAAAAAGTGTTTCTCAACTGTGACTCCGGAACCTCACAGTACGCAAGCTATATTAAGCGTCAACAACGAAGCCCCGCTACACCTTAATCTACAAGTACTGACAACTGTGTTGTTCAGGAAGTGTTCACCCATCAATACATAATTATGCGGCGTATGCTACGCCGCGGGTTGGCTAGTAATAAAAAAAAAACCCACAACTTTAAAAATAAAAATAAATTAACAAACAATGAAGACTCACTAAATGTGTTTGTCTTACAGTCTTGTGTGTATGTTATCATCCAGTTGACGCTCGGAACCGACCAACTCTAATTTCAAAAGCAACAGGGTTGCAGTGGGGCTCAAACATAAAGAGTGCTGTCAGTCACCTCCAGTTCTCCCTCTGGTGGTCGTTCTGAGTGTCAACTTGATGATAACATGCATATAAGACGATCACCCCCCACCCTATCCAGAAGGGGGTGGGTTAGGTTTGATTTCACCCTATAGTATTTTTAGTCGACCAATGAGAAACACGTATACCAATTTTCATGAGAATCACTTTGGAAGTGATGCTGGAACATGCATACATACACACATTGACTTTTATACAGTGGTGTGAAAAACTATTTGCCCCCTTCCTGATTTCTTATTCTTTTGCATGTTTGTCACACAAAATGTTTCTGATCATCAAACACATTTAACCATTAGTCAAATATAACACAAGTAAACACAAAATGCAGTTTTTAAATGATGGTTTTTATTATTTAGGGAGAAAAAAAATCCAAACCTACATGGCCCTGTGTGAAAAAGTAATTGCCCCCTTGTTAAAAAATAACCTAACTGTGGTGTATCACACCTGAGTTAAATTTCCGTAGCCACCCCCAGGCCTGATTACTGCCACACCTGTTTCAATCAAGAAATCACTTAAGTAGGAGCTGCCTGACACAGAGAAGTAGACCAAAAGCACCTCAAAAGCTAGACATCATGCCAAGATCCAAAGAAATTCAGGAACAAATGAGAACAGAAGTAATTGAGATCTATCAGTCTGGTAAAGGTTATAAAGCCATTTCTAAAGCTTTGGGACTCCAGCGAACCACAGTGAGAGCCATTATCCACAAATGGCAAAAACATGGAACAGTGGTGAACCTTCCCAGGAGTGGCCGGCCGACCAAAATTACCCCAAGAGCGCAGAGACGACTCATCCGAGAGGTCACAAAAGACCCCAGGACAACGTCTAAAGAACTGCAGGCCTCACTTGCCTCAATTAAGGTCAGTGTTCACGACTCCACCATAAGAAAGAGACTGGGCAAAAACGGCCTGCATGGCAGATTTCCAAGACGCAAACCACTGTTAAGCAAAAAGAACATTAGGGCTCGTCTCAATTTTGCTAAGAAACATCTCAATGATTGCCAAGACTTTTGGGAAAATACCTTGTGGACTGATGAGTCAAAAGTTGAACTTTTTGGAAGGCAAATGTCCCATTACATCTGGCGTAAAAGGAACACAGCATTTCAGAAAAAGAACATCATACCAACAGTAAAATATGGTGGTGGTAGTGTGATGGTCTGGGGTTATTTTGCTGCTTCAGGACCTGGAAGGCTTGCTGTGATAGATGGAACCATGAATTCTACTGTCTACCAAAAAATCCTGAAGGAGAATGTCCGGCCATCTGTTCGTCAACTCAAGCTGAAGCGATCTTGGGTGCTGCAACAGGACAATGACCCAAAACACACCAGCAAATCCACCTCTGAATGGCTGAAGAAAAACAAAATGAAGACTTTGGAGTGGCCTAGTCAAAGTCCTGACCTGAATCCAATTGAGATGCTATGGCATGACCTTAAAAAGGCGGTTCATGCTAGAAAACCCTCAAATAAAGCTGAATTACAACAATTTTGCAAAGATGAGTGGGCCAAAATTCCTCCAGAGCGCTGTAAAAGACTCATTACAAGTTATCGCAAACGCTTGATTGCAGTTATTGCTGCTAAGGGTGGCCCAACCAGTTATTAGGTTCAGGGGGCAATTACTTTTTCACACAGGGCCATGTAGGTTTGGATTTTTTTTTCTCCCTAAATAATAAAAACCACCATTTGCAAACTGCATTCTGTGTTTACTTGTGTTATATTTGACTAATGGTTAAATGTGTTTGATGATCAGAAACATTTTGTGTGACAAACATGCAAAAGAATAAGAAATCAGGAAGGGGGCAAATAGTTTTTCACACCACTGTATATATAGATTTATTGGTTTACTTTCGCCTCCACTGTCATATGAATTATTATCGGTTATTAATTTATTGAAGACTTGGATCACTACACTGATGGGATTTGGTTTTGATTAATTATTAATTAAAGCACTGACACCTTTGCATCTACCCCTTGCTGTAAGTGTGCATCCTCAGTTGCTCGACTCATCTAGATATATGACTGTCGACGGTTTTGGGATTAAGAGACTCCAGGATCGAACAAGGAAGCGTGGATCCAACCTGGGTCGTAACACGGATACATTGATGTCTTTTGATAAATGAGTTGCTTATGTTCTGAGTTTGGATGTCTTAGGCTCAGATTTCTGGTAATGACCAAAATATTACATCTGTAAATCCGTATCAGGGTTCAGTAAAAATAGCAAAGTGTTATTCTATTTCAAGGTGCTGAAAAATCCATGACATTTTTATCCATCTCTTTATTGTACCGCCACAATTAAAATTTGTGAAATCAAAGGAGGCTTATTCCAACACTATTGGTTACAATCGCAGATGAGGTATAAGTGCATAGGAGTACACACTTGCAATACCCCACACTGGCATGATCTAGAGCTGATAATAATCTAACATGCATGTCTTTGGGATGTAGGAGAGAAAAAAACAAAGACTTAGAGAGATCACGTGAGATCCACACAGACATGATGAGATGTTGGATTTGAGCTGATTCTCCTGGTGTAGTTTCATGATTGTCATCATCATTATTATTATTTTAAATCATTTATTTTTGCAGTCTCAAAACATTTAGATTAATGATGCAGTAAACCAGTGCACTCTGAATTGTGTAGTGAACATTGTTTTTAAAATTCATTCAACAGCAAAACCTTCTGATGTCACAAAATCTATTTATTTTAACCCAGGGTTCTCTTTCGGGGTTGTGTCCTCAGTTTCAACTGTTCAAATGAACATTCAGCCTACCTCTTTATATCATGGAGAAGTGAAAGCTGAACCAGCCAAGCGTGCATGTAATACATTTTCAGAAGTGACCTTTGACCTTGACTTTCTTGGCACAGAATCAACATATTTTTGGAAGTGAGAAATGTTTCTGACAGTCTTATTTTTGGAGATCTTTGTAAGGAAATAGAGAATCTTGGAGTATCAACTATATTAATATCTGTGAAATTATTTCCATGCTTCCTTGTGGTGTAGAATTCCACTAGCTTCCATGTTGCAGCCCAGCCTAAATTCTAGCAGACGACTTTTTTTAGGTAGCACTAATTAACAGTTGATAGTGGTACATTAGTTATTTTATGGCTGTAGGGAAACAGGTGTGAATCCAAAAAAAGTCGCTGTGTTTGGAGATTTTGTGCATTCTCTCCATGTTAAAAGAGTTTTCTACAAGTTCCCCAGTGTTCTTCTACTTCCCAAAGATGCGCACATTAAATCTGAACTGGCCTGATGTGAGTGACTGGCACCCTGTGTGTTCTTGCCTTGCAATCCTACTAAGACAGACGTCCATGACCATTTAATTAAAAAAGTGGCATAGATGGATGGACTTCATATTTCCTATTTATATATACAGTACTTATTGCAATGTGTGGAGTTTTGTGCATGGAAACAATTTAACAAATTTCACATTTCAGATTCGGTGAAGAGGAAAGCAATATAAAATGAAGAGAGCAGGCTGGTCTCTCTGAGTTTGTAAGGAAAAAAAACAAGTGCCATCAAACCAAATATCCTCAAAACAAGAAAAATACTTACGTGAATTCTTTGCAACTCTGTCACTTAAAGGCCTTGTTATGTTACACAATTTTTGCTGTAATTTTTAGTGCAATCTTCATTTACATACAGTAATTTTAGCTAGTGAGCTGCCGTGACATGCTATGCTGAGCACCACTCATTAAGTCTGAGATACCCAGCGATTCAGTCCAAATAGTCTGAGAGTTATCCAGATTTGATTTTATCTTAACCCGTAGGGGCAGGCTTGTGCGTATGTGATAGCAGACAACCAATAATCCTTCATCCAGAAGTACAAGCATAGAATTCAACTATGAGGAATAAGAAACACGGATGTTGTAGACCACACAAACAAAAGAGATAGTCATCTGTCTGATGAAATAAAGAGCCATGATTGCTCTACCTGGAAACATTTGTACAGCACTGGTTCTGTCAGGGAGCATGTTATTAGTTCTCAGAAAAAGGGGTGAGCTACAGAAATTGTGGAAATGTTAAACTGAATTCATCAAGAGTGATATTCCTTCTGACTATAAGTTGTGCAATGTGACAATAACGTAATATGGACTGGAGACATGCAGTTAGAGATATGGCAGTAGGTAAATTACAGCAAGAAAATGCCTGAGTCAAATAATATGAATATGCAGTAAATAAAGGAAAAAAGTATTTGACTTGGACATTAGGTTGATCATTGAGTCTAAATTGACCAAATGTGTGTGAAAACCTTGAAGAGAATGGAGTCCACAGAGTTAAAACGAGTTCAAATTTTACCAGGAGATGGAATATGGTTCAATTGGAGCCCACAGAGGCCAAATCAAAGGAACAGCCTGTGTTAAAAACACTTGAAGAGACAAACAATTGACCATCAAAGCAAAATTAATTAAAAAAAATCAAAGGTCAAAAGTAGTCATAACAAAAATGCCAAAGCCAATATTGAATTTCTTACACCTAACAAAAAAAAAAATTAGTACAGGAATGTGCAAAAATGAACCCCAGAAGGCTAAAATCAAGAATCAGGATTGCCACTCTATTCAGAATTAGTTCCTGTCTTGTGCCAGTTCCTTGATTCTCTTTTACTTGACTTGAATGACTCCAGAAGAAAATCCTCTAGATAAAAAATAAATGTTGAGCCAGCTGAATTATGCTGTTAACCTGCTCTTAAATCTTTTTTTCCCTAACTGAACGGCTAAAGTGTTCAACGCATGTGCCAAATACGTTTCCACACTGTATTTCAAACATACACTTCTACTTCTTCTTTCAGTTGTTCCCGTTAGGAGTTGCCACAGCGGATGATCTTCTTCCATCTTTCTGTCCTCTGCATCTTGCTCTGTCACACCCATCATCTGCATGTCCTCTCCCACCACATCCATAAACCTTCTCTTAGGTCTTCCTCTTTTCCTCTTTCCTGGTAGCTCTGTGTTTAATATCCTTCTCCCAATATACTCAGCATTTCTCCCCTGCACATGTCCAAACCAACGCAATCTCAATGCATAAGGTAAAGTCATCCCTGATGGAGGATCGCAGGAATCGTGGGAAAGAGGGGTCCTTTCATCGGATTGGCTGGCCCAGCACTGTTTCAGCTGTGGAATGGTCAAATGGGGGAGGCCGCTTGATGGATGAGGTCTCCAGGACTCTAAATATATCCAAATCTTATTATGTGATATCATCTACTGTCAAATTCTGCTCCGTACTTTTAAAATTTTTATTTTTATACTGTATCGAGGATTTGTTCTATTCTGTGTATTATATTGTATTGTATTGTATTGACCCCCTTCTTTTGACACCTACTGCACGCCCAACCTACCTGGAAAGGGGTCTCTCTTTGAACTGCCTTTCCCAAGGTTTCTTCCATTTTTCCCTACAAGGTTTTTTTGGGAGTTTTTCCATGTCTTCTTAGAGAGTCAAGGCTGGGGGGCTGTCAAGAGGCAGGGCCTGTTAAAGCCCATTGCGGCACTTCTAGTGTGATTTTGGGCTATACAAAAATAAATTGTATTGTATTGTATTATATAATCTCACCTCTCTGACTTTGTCTTCCAATCGTCCAACTTGAGCTGACCCTCTAATGTACTCATTCCTAATCCTATCCATCCTCGTCACACCCAGTACAAATGTTAACATCTTTAACTCTGCCACCTCCAGCTCTATCTCCTGCTTTCTGGTCAGTGCCACCGTCTCCAGCCCATATAACATAGCTGGTCTCACCACTGTCCTGTAGACCTTCCCTTTCACTCTTGCTGATACCCGTCTGTCACAAATCACTCCTGACACTCTTCTCCACCCATTCCACCCTGCCTGCATTCTCTTTTTCACCTCTCTTCCACAATCCCCATTACTCTGTGCTGTTGATCCCAAGTATTTAAACTCATCCACCTTCACCAACTCTATTCCCTGCATCCTCACCATTCCTCTGACCTCCCTCTCTTTTATACACATGTATTCTGTCTAGTTCCTACTGACCTTCATCCTTCTTCTCTCCAGAGCAAACCTCCAAATCTCCAGGGTCTCCTCGACCTGCTCCCTACGGTCGCTACTGATCAATGTCATCAGTAAACATCATAGTCCACGGGGACTCCTGTCTAATCTGTCAATCTGTCCATCACCATTGCAAATAAGAAAGGGCTCAGAGCTGATCCCTGATGCAATCCCATCTCCACGTTGAATGCATCCATCACTCCTACTGCAGTTCTTACCACGGTCACACTTCCCTCGTACATATCCTGTACAACTCTTACATACTTCTCTGTCACTCCTGACTTTCTCATACAATCCCACAGCTCCTCTCCAGGTACCCTGTCATATGCTTTCTCCAGGTCCACAAAGATGCAATGCAATATTGGCAGTAATGGGAATTTGAACTGGCAGCCTTCCAGATACCAGTGCAGATTCTTAGCCTCAGAGCCACCATTCTACCCCCTGTAAAATTTATGAGAAAATAAAACATTTACTGCTTGTTATTACTAAAATGACAAATGAAATGTAGAAAGATGATTGGTACATAAGAGATAAATAAGGACTTCAATCAACCGGAGGAAATAACATTTTAATAATGCAGTGTTTGGGCTGAAAATCATGAGGAACAGTGAGCAAACCCAGGGATAAGGTTGCTAGTCCGCATTTGATAGCACAGTTTGATAAAAAAAATGGCACCAGCGACATGAACAGGGCTGGGGTCTAAAAGGAAAGACCCTAATTAATGAGGTGACAGTAGCAGGAATTGGTGGCTGAACACCAAAATAGGAAAGAAAAACATTCATAAACAAGACATGCTATGCTGCTAGTCATTCGAACTGGAGATCCTGTAAGTATTGATGAAGGGAAAAAAGGTGGTCAAGGTCACACCAGAATTAGTGATCTTCATCTAGAGGTGTGGAGGAAGTATGCAGACATGTGACTCCTCTGCTTTCTCCTTTTATGACATGAACATTAACCCATGTCAGACCATCTGAAGGAACATACTCTTGGCAACAGTTTAATTAATCCATTTATTTATGAAACTTTTTACCAATTTCAGGGTTGCAAGCATCAAATGTGTCAATACAGAAACAAACTCTGGACAAGAAGTTAGTCTGTCACAGAACACCCTAACCCACACTTGGCATTTCAGACTCACCTACATGTCTTTGGGATATAGAAAGACTAGCTGAACACCTCAATGAAAAACCAATGTAGATGTGAAGAGGATGTGCCAACTCCATGTAGATGTTAAATGTGCTAGAATGTAAACCCAACCTTTTGGAGCTGTGAGGCTGGATCTCTAATGGCCTTACTTTGGAACACTAAGTATGGGAGCACTGACCATCATCCCACAGTTGATTCTAAGTGCTAAGAGCCTTAACAATATCGTCAGTTACTATACAACATCTAGCCTTCAATTTCCTGGAATCTACTCATTTAATTCAGACTTTTAGTGAAGTGGTGTTTAACTCTATCACAGTTATGTACATAAGAATACATTTCTACAGTTTTTAATTACGCAGGAATAGAGAGGTCCATGAACTTGGCTAAAACATTTTTGAAATCATGCTAACAGAACATATAACAGACTATCTGGCCATTCAGCAAAAACTAATCAGATGAATGTCTTGTAGTTTATTAACTCACCATTTGAGGAATAAATTATGTGTGGAAAATGTAAATAAGGAAGAAAGTAATAAATAATAAATTCTTGACAACGCCATATGTGGTGCCACCTATTTTCCCATTGATGTTCTTCAGAGGATAAAGCCCTAATGCATTGCCAGCAACCACTGCTGCAGTCTCCTCTCTTATGGATAATGGCTCTCTTTCACCTTGAGGACAGGGTTCATTTCTCTCTTTCTCCCAGGTCAGCAGACAGAGGGGAATCATTTGAAAGGTGTGCTGCTGGGTTGAAACAGGTCTAGACTCTTCTTCCAGGCTGATGACACACTCTCCATGGAGAAAACAAACAAGATTTTATTTTTATTTTTCGCTGCGCCTCCTCTTATTCCTAATCAATTGTGTAGTCTTAATAGAGGCACATTGATTACACTCCTGACAATGGCCCTAGGATTATATAGTTTGACTGATATTCCAGGATGTTTTTTAGCAGCAGATTCAGATTAATTTAATAACATCCATTCAAATTATTTTCTAGCTTCTGAAGAACAGCAGTATTTCTAAGTCTTTATCCATAAATGTTCACTAGATGCAGTTTTACTCTTTCCACCCTGTTGTACAAATAATCTTAATTATTATAAACAATTGATGGTAAAAGCAAGCTAGCCACATATAAAGAGATTCATAGTTTACTGCTACAAAAATGCAGTCCTAATCATTGGCTTAACTGCACAATTTCTAAATCATAAGGGATGTTACAAATGCTTGTTTGTACTATTCCCAATGACTTCAGTGCCCTCAAAACAGCCAATGAGTGACATAAATGTCATATTTGGACATGCCTATCAAATGTAAAGTGAACCTTCAAAAAACAAACTCTGAAAACAATCTTTTCTATCATTATTTGAATGAGGTATTAAATAACTAATTAGTTAATGTCTGAACTCCAAAAATGTTGCTGCATTTTAATACAAGGCTTATACGCCTTACATAGGTTGTGCAAGCCAGAGCAGTTTTAAATCAGCTTGGTGTTCTTCAGTATTAGTTATCAGGGGATTTCTTTCTCATTTTGTTTCAACACCATAAAATAATTGATTTGCTCAGGTTTCTAGTAAAGGGAAGAAAATGTGAATATAAAGAAAAAAAAACACATACTCAAAACAACTGATTTCATTTATAAGCTCTGAACACAGCTCTTCTTTAATCTGGATCAGCAAAGACCACAATTTATTTTTAATATTGCACTCCTTATAGAAGGCTGATGTCACCTGAGTACTGCATAGACCACTGCACTGCCATCAGCATATAAATTCAATGAAGCACAAATTGCATTAATGTGAATCACTTGGCACAAACCAGTGACTTGGTGACAGTGCAGAAATGGAAAATAAAAACTCCTCCGTTCTGTAAATCTATGTCCCAATGGTTATTTACTAGAAAAAGTAATATTATTGTATTTTGAGATTACACTAATTGGTAACTCTGACTTATCCCAGTATGATTAAATTTGTCTGTGTATGTGAGTGTACTCTGCATTAGTCTGGTGCCTCTTTCAGGGATGTACCAATTGCTACTGGGATTGGCTGTGGTTGAATGGATTTCTGTATTGTAGAAACTGCTTAAACATTTGATGAAACAGTGGTGGATCTCCAGTTAGGGGTATGACACATTAGGCAACTTTTCCAGTGACTTTCAGTTGTAGCCTTTATTAACATAATCTTAGCCAGTCAGAGGCATTTGGCACACTCCTGTCAATCATCTAATTGACATACACAATAACTGAAACCAACATGTCTGCAGCATTTTCTCTTTGATCAGAAGGGTGGGCTCTTCATATGATAGAGTTGAGAACCAATGAGCTTTCAGTTAGAAGTACAATGCAAAGAATGTAACGACGAGAAATACAAATGTTTTGAACCTCACAAATAGAAGAGAAGCTCATGTGTATGATGTCTCATGATTTATGTTCAAAAACAATGGAAAAATAAATAAATAAAAGACAGAGATTGCTGCTGAACTTGCTGCAGCTGTTAACCCTTCGTACATCGCCAGCTCCTTCAGGAAACATGCTATTGGCTGTCAGAAAAAGGGTGAACAACACTGTGCTGGGAGATCAGTGCTAGTTCGATAAATGTGACTTGGGCTGCTAGAATCTGACATACCCCATGACAAAGATTCCTATAATGTGATGCTATCTTTAGTGTTCTCTATAGTGCTGTCCACCTGAAGCTAAGTATATTTGGGCCTGGATAGTACCTAGATGGGAGACCATCTAGGAATAGCTTGGGTTACAGCTGGAAGAGGTGTTGGTGAGGCCAGCAGGGGACACTTGTCCTGCTGTCTGAATGTGGATACCAATGCCCCAGCGCACCAATAGAAACATGGTACTGTAAAAATGGAGGTCCTGACTCTCTGTGGTCATAAAAGGTCCTTGGGCATCCTTTGAAAAGAACAGGGCATATCCCGATGTCCTGGCTAACTTACTCTCCATGGCCTAGTCATTCTGGTGCCCTAATCATCCCCTGTCTCTGACTGGCTATCTCTCTCACCCCTTCACCACCTAACAGCTAATGTGTGATGATGTACTGGTGCAAAAATGACCACCATTGCATCATCCAGGTGGACGCTACACATTAGTGGTTGTTGAAGTGGCTCCCCACTCACTATAAAAAATAAAACATGTCTTTCCACAATGACATGTAACACAGGCAGCCTTTTAATTTTTTTGTACCACCACTAATTCACCTTTTGTGTACCACAGATTTATGCCATAAAGTAGGATAGCTTTCTGTTCTGTCTGTGCCACACACTAGCTCTGATATGCTACTGCTTCATGGTGGATTTTAAATGCAAAATATATGAGACAATTTATCAATGCGTGTTTTTCTCTAAAGAGCTACATATCCTGAACATGCCAATTTGTGTAGTCAAGTAAAACATGCAATCGGGCATTCACAACAGCTTCTTTGTAAAAAAAAACTAGAAAGAAACAAAATCTGTTTCTGCATTTTAAAAAGACATATAAAGGCACTTGTGTAAGTCCCTGTTTGACATTTTCTCTAATAAAGGCCAGCAGCAGCAGATTTGCTGTAAGCAGCCCAAGTGCTTTATCAGACTGTCAGCAATGCTCCTCATACATGAATAAAAATCATTATGTTGTGTTTGCAAAATGTCACCAGTAAATAGAGTGCTGTATAAAAGAAAAAAGGAAGATTACTTTGTTAAACAACAAGGATGTTATGTGCCCTTGAGACGTGGCATGCTGAACAAGAGGTAATTACAGACAATATCATTGGATGAATGAATGAATGAATGAATGAATGAATGAATGAATGAATGAATGAATCGATCAATCAATCAATCAATCAATCAGATATTTTATTTAATGTAATCGCTGGGCATATGCAAGTCAGAAAGGATGGAAAAAAAGATATTCTATCTAAAGCTCAAATTTTGAGCTTTAAAATTCAAAAATTTTAAATGCAGCAGCCACAACAGCTGAACTGGTTGTGTCTTTGTGTCTGTTTTTCTTTTGTTGCACCTCAGGATGTTGCACTGGTGGCAGTGGTTGGGAAAAGAACAGACAACCGAGAGTTTGAGAACTGGTTCAGCACTGATACTGGCAGACACCATGATCATTCTCATGATGACTTGCTTCTGGCAGGGCAAACCACATCACCTTGCTCCCCTGGAATATCCTGGTGGATGAAGTTCATTCTACCCTTGGTATTAGAGCTTAAAAGAAGGTGGTAGTGTTGTGGTATAGCAGGTCCGCAGTTTCAAAAAAAAGGGCCAGTTTTAAATCCATAAAGCCGTGTCACTCTCCATGGGCGCAATTGCACGACCGCGGGGAGTTAATGAGGTAGTTGGGGCGAATCGCACCTGCATGTGCGGGTGCGATCATTCTAAATTGCTTTATTGGCTTCCTGCGGCGTGATGATTAAGGTGCTGCACCCACGGAGACGTGGGTGTATATATACAGGTCGGCACAAGGAAAGGAGGCGATCAAAGAAAAGGAAAAAGACAGAAACAGGTTAAAACACGTTAAAGGCAGTCTTGGAGATTGATCTGGCCACCTTGAAGGAGGAAGTAGTATGAGCTGGGGCCCCGTGAAGGAGCGTTAGCTGTGGCGCTCTAGGGGCTAGTTCACCCCACTGAACATTCGGGTGGAGTGTGGCTAGCAAGGCAGGTGCCCTCCCTAGGATTCCGAGGTGCAACCACGAGAGCGCAAAGGAAGAAGGGAGGAGAACCGACCTCAGACGGTCTGGCCGTGATGCCTGGAGGCAGCCAAGATGGAGGTCGGCCAAAAGGAGTTCGTGGCTGCTGAGTTTCTGCCGGCTATGTGAACAATGGGTGAGCCAGGGAGAATGAGAAGGAGGTGAGCTGAGATCAGGAGGAGTTAGTCTGCATTTTAACCTCGGATTTTTAACGGATTTATTTATTGATTTTTTTTTAATCCCCACTTTCATTGGATTTTTATTGATTTATATATGTACTTTTTTTTAGAACACTGCACAATTGACACTTGTTCATTTTACTTTTGTTTTGACTGTTTTTTAATAAAAGCACTTGAGCACTTTTTCCACAATCCTCTGGCATCATCAGAGAATTGTCCTCATTTGTCAGCTCATCTTGGTCATAACCAACCAGTGTTGGTTCAGCAGATTCCCATGTGGGAAGAGGGAGTCTGTAGGGGACTCGTATTGTCACAAGTGAAGTGACCTCAGGGTTGGGACATGCTTCTCAGGTGGCCAAGACATATCTGAGAGGTCAGGAATACCTGGAAAAGCCAAATATAAAGCAGCCCATTATCAGCAGGTGGGGATGGAATAGACAAAAGAACTTAGAAAGCAGTTTGATCACAACTCCTAAAGCCCATCAGCAGCCGACAAGCCTCAGATATGGACCCTGACTTTGGTTTGCATCACAGACCTGGGTACAGAGTGGCATAAAGGTTTCCTCTGACCCTGGGTGAGTGAAGTGAGATGGAGCCGGGCAGTTTGTACAAATGTAAAAAGGGACAAAGCAGCTGGGTGCATGTGTCACCACTGAATACCTTGAGTGGCAATGGCGTAATCAGAGTCAAAGAAGACAAACTGCACCCATCTACAAACATCACCCTGAACTCCCACCTCTTTTAATTTGATGAGAGGTTGGGCATCAAATTAAAAGAGGTGGGAGTTCAGGGTGATGTTTGTAGATGGGTGCAGAATTGGCTCAGACACAGGAAGCAGAGGGTGATGGTGCGAGGAACCTCTTCAGAACTGGCTGATGTTAAGAGTGGTGTTCCACAGGGGTCAGTGCTAGGGCCGCTGCTATTTTTAATATATATAAATGATTTAGATAGGAATATAAGTAACAAGCTGGTTAAGTTTGCAGATGATACCAAGATAGGTGGATTAGCAGATAATTTGGAATCCGTTATATCATTACAGAAGGATTTGGATAGCATACAGGCTTGGGCAGATTTGTGGCAGATGAAATTTAATGTCAGTAAATGTAAAGTATTACACATTGGAAGTAAAAATATTAGGTTTGAATACACAATGGGCTGTCGTAAAATCGAGAGTACACCTTATGAGAAGGATTTAGGAGTCATAGTGGACTCTAAGCTATCGACTTCCCGACAGTGTTCAGAAGCCATTAAGAAGGCTAACAGAATGTTAGGATATATAGCACGATGTGTGGAGTACAAGTCCAAGGAGGTTATGCTCAACCTTTATAATGCACTGGTGAGGCCTCATCTTGAGTACTGTGTGCAGTTTTGGTCTCCAGGCTACAAAAAGGACATAGCAGCGCTAGAAAAGGTCCAGAGAAGAGGGACTAGGCTGATTCCAGAGCTACAGGGGTTGAATTATGAGGAAAGATTAAAAGAGCTGAGCCTTTACAGTTTAAGCAAAAGAAGATTAAGAGGTGACATGATTGAAGTGTTTAAAATTATGAAGGGAATTAGTGCAGTGGATCGAGACTGTTATTTTAAAATGAGTTCATCAAGAACACGGGGACACAGTTGGAAACTTGTTAAGGGTAAATTTCGCACAAACATTAGGAAGTTTTTCTTTACACAAAGAACGATAGAAACTTGGAATAAGCTACCAAGTAGTGTGGAAGACAGTAAGACGTTAGGGTCTTTCAAAACTCGACTTGATGTTTTCTTGGAAGAAATAAGTGGATAGTACTGGCGAGCTTCATTGGGCTGAATGGCCTGTTCTCGTCTAGAGTGTTCTAATGTTCTGATGTTCTAATGTTCAAACAGTCCTTTTCAAGGCCAATCACCAACAATGGGAGTAAGAGGCTACTTCCATCCTTCCATCTCTTGCTACCTCCTCATTTCATTTCCTCCTCCTAATTCATTACAATATGTTAGGGGTGCTGGTTCAAGGATGATTGTAGCTGTCTGACAGAAAGTGTGGTTACTGCTCCTTCTCTTCTAATTTCTATGAGTAAAGGAATTAAAATACATAATGAAGCCCAAATATTTTATGTTTGTGGTTACTAAAAAATTAAAATACAAAAATAGATTTGTCTTTAAAGAAGACTAAAATGTGAAAAATAAATTTCAGTGGTATTGCACCTTGCATATACAGTATTTTGTTAAATTCATACCACATATTGCACTTATGTTGTAAATATGGATACAATCTTCTTGTGGACACATCTGATTTTTTTTTTATCTTAATGTTACTGTTGATGTTTCACTCTATTTACTTTTCTGTGGTGTGGTGATCAGAATTAAACATAGTACTATAAGAGGGATGTTGTTAAAGTACAACAAATTAATTTACCTTACAATATTACTCAGTGACTGTGGCGTAGCAATGGATTGTGCAGATTGTGCAAAGCACAAGGGCCAATGAGCTTGGAGGGTCCACTCTGGGCCATATAGATTTAAAAAAAACGAATAACTTAAATCACTTGCACAGTTCATTGCATTATTAATTCACTGTTTCAGTGACATGTTTGCACCATCACCAGGCAAGTCCAATCCAATCCATGATGGTATTACATATTCAGCAGGCCTACAGTTTACACGAATTTAAACTTCGGTAGTTCGAAGGCTCAGAGCGTAATTGGAGGTACAACAGAGAAGTGTACTTTGCCAGATTTGGCGACCTTTGGTATGCCATAGCAGACGTGAATGGAAGAATTTTTAAAGGACGTCACATGAATAGTGTAAATATACATTATTATTGTAAATAATTGTTACTTTCTTACTTTGATTTGATGTCAACAGTTTTCGAAATTCTAACTCGTAAATGGTAAATCATTGCAATTCTGTTGTTAAGTTATGGTCCTCATTAATCAGCAAACGTCGAATATTTGAACAATTTGGTAATTTTTATACTCTCACCATACGACGCTATGTTGGTCAGTAGCAGTGGATCTAAATTGGACTAAATTGAACTAAATTGAGTCTGGAAGAAGTGATATCATGGCTTCAGATCAGGTGAGATCTGCTGAAACCTTTCAAAATGGAGAAACTAACAAAAAAAACCAAGCAATATATGTGACAAAGCAATTTCCTACCAACAAAGCAAATTTCTTGGAACCATTGACACCTCACTTTATGATCTCCATTTTCTCAGAACTTGTGTAAAACAGGTCAATTGTGTAGTAGTACCCTGTCAGCCGGTGCTGTTGTTTTAAGTTCTTACAAACTGAAATTGCTTCATTTTACAGCACAGAACAATTTCTACTTTCTAGCTCATGTTGCATTTTAATCATCTTCGTTCACAAAGTTGTCTTGGAAAAGCAAGCGGGCCCACTTCTTACATATATTTATGTACAACTACTACTACCCACACCTCCCGCATTCCATTTCCACAATTTATTTTTGCTAACTTACAGCTGCTATAATAAAGTGATTAAAAAAGTTATTACAAATTCCATTTAGAGAGCCAGTTTGTTTGTCTCCGGGGTATGATCTGATAGTGTCGCGGACACCACTACCCAGCCGGCCCCTAGGATCTAGTTGCGAATAAATTACTAACAGTTATGCTAGAGAGGAAGGGCCCACCTCAGGGCCCTGTACAGGGGCCTTCGACAAGCTCGCTACACCCCTGCTCAGTGAGCAGAAGGTCTGCTTCTTTGAAAATTTAAATACAAGTGTACTGTCAGGCCCAGGGTGGCAGATACTGACCTGTAGTGCAATGCTTAATCCTCCCTGGGTTTCTCATAATCTATCTATCTATCTATCTATCTATCTATCTATCTATCTATCTATCTATCTATCTATCTATCTATCTATCTATCTATCTATCTATCTATCTATTTGCATCTTGGTTTACTAACAATTTAAGCATAATCATAATGAATACCAATAAAATACTTTTTTGCATTAACCAACAATATTTAATCTTTAAGATTTCAGTGTGACTGTTTGTATACAGCCAGTTTTGGGCCAGCTCTGTACGCATCTACCCCTTTCAGGAAACTTAAATAAACTTAAAATATGCCTTGATCATTTTTCAAGACTTGGAAGCAAAACTGTGAGAGAATCTTGTGGTGTTATATTAACATCTGACTACATTATTCAAGGGTAATAAATATGTTTTTAATAAGAAAGTAAGTTAACAGCTCCACATGCAAAGACATTAAAGTACATTGTTTAACAGTCGACACTTTAGAATGTGTCAGTTTTTGTAATGAGGTCTCTTTCTTTGTGATGCCATTGGAGATTGAATTGAACAGTGTTCCTTTTACTTTTGCTCCTGTCTTTCATTTTGCACTTGGGACAAGTTCACAGATTAGGAGTGATTCCATGACATAACAGTGCAATAATTCACAGTGCCATCTGTTCACTTCTTTGGACTGTTTCCACATTGCATTGCTTAAGATCTTCAGAGCTAAAAGTAACAGTAAAAAATTAGGAAGTTTGAAGTAATTTTGATTGAATCAATTCAAATTATGAAAATGTGTTTAATTTATTAATTAAGTTTTACATCAGGAGATGACAAGAAACACAATATACAATACAATTAATCAAAGTAAATGTTCTTGGTGAATAAATTTCACATAGCTGAGCAGATTGGACATTTCTTTCATGTAGAACTTACATACTACAATTTTAACTACAGCATTTGAGGCCTTTTTACTTTATGTTCATTCTGTCTGATAACCTTCACTTGAATTAGTTGTAAGATCTGGCATACTGAAATTTCGAATGATTTATACTTCATGAGTTTCCTTTTCATTTGTATTGTGAATAATGTACGTTTAAATGTAGCTTTTCTTTGATCATGGCTTATTTTATACTGTAATGCCACAATAACAGTGGTTAAATGAAATGGGATTTGCTGAAATTGCTATAAATCAAGTTCTAGTATACTATCCCACATACAGAGCACAGTGAAGTTTTTACTGGGATGTCTAATCATCACACAGACACAACACATCCCACTGTTCATTACCATGATTAACATGTATAACTAGTCCAATGGGCTTTGCTTTGAAACCTATGGACTCTTTCCTTCCCAGGTGATTTATTTAAAAACTACCTTGAAAATCAAAGGATACTCTTGCATGCCATTAGACATGCATTACTTTACTCTCTGATACCTGCTGCTACAGTTATAAGATGTGGTGACTTCAGCTATGTGACTTTGGAAGAAACTGACAAATTTCTATCGGTTTGTGTCTTTTTCCACCCAAGGATATAAAAAGCCTGACCTGTTGTATTCAAGTGTTAAAGATACCTATAAGTGAAAATTACTGGCACCTTTGGTCAGATCAGACAACAACCTGATTTGTCATTTTAGTTTTAGTTTTTAGGCAGCAACCTGCTACCACCAGGTTAGTGAGGAAGTGGAGCCTGGTGGCTGAAATGGCTCTGAATGACTGTTTCCAAATGACAGACTAGGCAAAAACGTGCAGGTCACATGGGGATGATGTGGAGGGACTCAGTCATGGCATCACAGATTATATTAACTTTTGTGTCAACATTCTCAAAGACAGTGCATTGCTTTCCAAACAACAAGCCCTGGATTACTAAGGAGTTTAAAAGTCCCCTGAATCAGAAAAAGAGAACATTAAAATCCAGTGATAACAAGGCTCTAAAGGGCTCACAGTGAGTGTTAAAGAAAAAGCTTTTCTGCCTGATAGTGGAGCAGATCTGATGTTTTGTGTCTTAAACATGCATTATGTGACATTTACAGACTTAAACATACATTACGTGGCTGCTTACCTCCTTGCCACGCTTGGTGGCAAAACCAGCCCCAGCACCAAGGATATCAAGAGCATCCTTGCAAATGTAGCAATTGATGCTGATGAGGAACGCCTTAACAAGGTCATCACTGAACTCAATGGGAAAAACATTAATGACATCATCAATTCAGGACTCTCCAAGTTATCCTGTTTTCCATCTAGTGGAGCCATTGAAGTAGGAGCTGCTCCTCCTGCTGGAAGTGCTTCTGCTCCAAGTGTTACTGCAGAAGAGAAGAAGGAAGAAAAGAAGGAAGAGTCTGATGAGGATACGGACTTCGGACTGTTCAATTAAGTTTGTTGTTTGAAAAGCAGAGGAAACATGAACATTTAATACACACAAAAAAGTTAAGTGAAGGAAAGGAAGCTTATGAATCTGAAACAGAGATCAAACTCACTCAGAATAACATGAAAGATGTCTGGAATGGGCTAGGTATAATTACTGGACTCAAGCAATCCAGGGCTTAGGTGCTAGAAGAAGATGTAGACAAAGCTAATGCCCTTAACCAAATTTTTCACAAACCTCCCCTAGTAGATCAACAACTTCAACCATGCCAACTGAAATGGCCAGTGAAGAGTCCACCTCTGACCATCAATATGGTGTGTCTATTTTGTAACTCTATGGAAGAATTGATGTTGCAGAGAAATTCCTTAACCTGAATAGTGTTCTAGGATATTTTTTTAACATTCATTGAAAATTAACACATTTATTTTGTGTATTAGCTTAACTCTTTGAGGGCTGAATATTTTTGCAGGAAAGTGGAGCAGAGCAGCTGCTGGCCGTCGGATCTGGCGAGAGAGCGAAGTGAACGCGCAGAATAAAATACTCTGTAGACCATGTTTTGGGTATTATTTCTGAATTGGACTCTGGCTTATTGCACTCTGATTTTGATGCAAGTGATCTGATAAATCAAAAATGAAAGTGATATACCAGCATCAGGTGATCAGCCCCCAGCTCAGCATGTCTCAATCTTTAAGTATTTGCGACCCGAGTTTTCATAACAGTTTCAATCGCACCCCCCTAACGTTTTTTTGAAAGAAGCCCACTAACACCAATTTGTTCTTTTTTTAATTAATGATATATCATAGATGCATATTTTATTAAACCTACTTAACTTTTATCGACATTTATCTAACACTGTATTTATTTTTCTAGTATCAGAATGTAGTTTAAGTTAATTTGTTTTGGTTTCAATAGATGTATTTTTCATATTTTTGATTCTTGTTTTCTTTTTATCACATCTTCGCGCCCCCCTTTTTGTTACTTCGCGCCCCCCCTAGGGGGGCCCGCCCCACAGTTTGAGAACCACTGCCCCAGCTGATCGTAGTGCTGAATGCATTCCTGTAGCGTCTGGCAGCTGTGTGAAGACACTACTATATGTTGTTATAAGTCAATACCTGCCTCGAAAGAGTTAAGTTACATGCTTCTGGATTTTTGCTCAGGACACTTTAGTTTTTGCTGCTAGGTTATCTGAGTGTTGCTAATTTTCCTTACAATTTGAAGATAATACAGTACTATTCTTCAGTACATTAATATATTAAAAAGAATAGTAATGTCACTTAAGCAATGTGATTTTTTGTTACCTCGAGAAGATGATGAGTCTTGTTTGTTGTGGGCAGCAGGCTTTTATTTTAATTGGAAGATAAGGAGGGGGAGTGATGAGAGAACTGTCAGGATTTTTAATATTTCTTCTTTATAAAGAAGCTGCAAACATTTTTTGTACAGCTTCACTGTGTATCCAACACACTTCCATTGATGGAAGCGTTTAGAAAATGTTACAATGTTTTTCGGCACACTGAGAAATGTAGATAGGTGGTAAAATAAGCATACAGTATAATGAATATTAGTACTTTGGTGATATGTAAAACTCGACTGGGTGATATTTTGTAAAAATTAGGTGACTAGGTATTAATGAGCTGTATTGGGCTGTATGGCTTTTTCTCATCAAAAATATTCTAATGTTTATATGAAATTATACATATGGGTATTTATTGTGATGTGAATAAGGCTTCCTTTTACTGTTTGAAAAATTCCTAAACAACACTTATTGAATCTTTATGACAAGCTTTAGGCAATGCATTAGCAAAGGAATTAGCTACTTAAAGGTAGGAAATTTCAGGAGACTAGACACAGGTATACATGATGATATAGCAGTACATCATCGATGTCTTCCATAGTCACCATATTCAGGTAAAAGCTGATTGTTTCAGAAACCGGCACTTTAAAATCTGAAATCCACACTTTCTCGCCATGGCTTTAGGAAGTTCACATGGTAAATCCATTTCTGTGGGTTCCTGCTGGCCTGGATCACAAGGTAGTCCACCAGTTTCCTCATTTCCTTCACCTCATTTGGGCCCTGTAAATGGGTGAGGAGTTTGGAGTGGGACATAGGCATCAACACCATGATTCAATCACCCCCAACTCCCAGACACTTGTGCTGTGGTTGTACAGACTGCTAAGTGAACACTAAGCTTTTTCTAAATGTTTCCTAACTAAATGCCTGGCTTTAGTGAATCTTTCCCCTAGGCTAGTGATATACTCCAGATGGTTTGTCAGAAGCACCTGCTCCTCCTCCAAATCTTCCATTATGAGGAACAACAGCCTGCAGGGCTGCCTGTATAGCAACTCAAATAGGAAAAACCCCATGGAGGTCAGTAGAGCTTCATACTACACAAATAGGACTAAAATGAGGAGTTGATCCCAATCTTTCTTGTCTTCATGCACTGCCTCCTGCAGGATCTATTTAAGGGTTTGTTTAAACCGCCTCATAAGCCCGTCCATCTGGGTGTAGTATGCATTATGTGGCATGGTTTCCTGTATCTCAAGCTGCTCCAGTTAGAAGGCAGAAACAAGCATTTCTGACATTGACTCATCCCAGAAGTCATCATTGGAACATTTGGTCACTGATCCCTTACCTACACTTTTGCATGACATGGGACACCCCCTCCCGAGGTCAAAGATGATTTATCCAGTGCTAGGCTCCATTGTACTCTCTGTTCATCACATGTGATGAAGACCATGGAGAGGCTGCTGCTTCACCACCTGAGGACACAGGTTCAACACGCCCTCAACCCTCTGCAGTTTGCATATCAGGAGAAGGTGGGAGCGGAGGATGCCATCATCTATATGCTACATCGATCCCTCTCTCACTTGGGCAGTGGCAGTGGTGCTGTAAGAATTATGTTTCTAGACTTCTCTAGCGCCTTCAACACAATCCAACCTCTGCTCCTTAGGGACAAGCTGACAGAGATGGGAGTAGATTCATACCTGGTGGCATTGATCGTGGACTATCTTAAAGACAGTCCTCAGTATGTGCGTCTTGGGAACTGCACGTCTGATATTGTGGTCAGCAACACAGGAGCACCACAAGGGACTGTACTTTCTCCGATCCTGTTCAGCCTATATACATCGGACTTCCAACACAACTCGGAGTACTGCCACATGCAAAAGTTTGCTGATGACACTGCTATCGTGGGCTGCATCAGGAGTGGGCAGGAGGAGGAGTATAGGGACCTAATCAATGACTTTGTTAAATGGTGCGACTCAAACCACCTACACCTGAACACCAGCAAAACCAAGGAGCTGGTGGTGGATTTTAGGAGGCCCAGACCCCTCATGGACCCTATGATCATCAGAGGTGATTTTGTGCAGATGGTGCAGACCTATAAATACCTGGGAGTGCAGCTGGATGATAAACTGGACTGGACTGCCAATACTGATGCTCTGTGTAAGAAAGGACAGAGCCGGTTATGCTTCCTTAGAAGGCTGGCGTCCTTCAACATCTGCAATAAGATGCTGCAGATGTTCTATCAGACGGTTGTGGCGTGCGCCCTCTTCTACGCGGTGGTGTGCTGGGGAGGCAGCATTAAGAAGAAAGACACCTCACGCCTGGACAAACTGGTGAGGAAGGCAGGCTCTATTGTTGGCATGGAGCGGGACAGTTTAACATCTATGGCAGAGCGACGGGCGCTCAGCTGGCTCCTATCAATTATTGAAAATCCACTGCATCCATTAAACAGTGTCATCTCCAGACAGAGGAGCAGCTTCAGCGACAGACTGCTGTCACTGTCCTGCTCCACTGACAGACTGAGGAGATCGTCTCTCCCCCAAACTATGCGACTTTTCAATTCCACCTGGGGGGGTAAACGTTAACATTATATAAAGTTATTGTCTGTTTTTACCTGCATTATTATCAATCTTTAATTTAATATTGTTTTTTGTATCAGTAAGGTGCTGCTGGAGTATGTGAGTTTCCCCTTGGGATTAATAAAGTATCTATCTATCTATCTATCTATCTATCTATCTATCTATCTATCTATCTATCTATCTATCTATCTATCTATCTATCTATCTATCTATCTATCTATCTATCTATCTATCTATCTATCTAATTGCTTTTAATTTGTGGTTAGTCCTTACCCAAGGTAACGGCATATGGTGGCCTAGGTAGGATTGTGACTCAGAGGTTATGGATAAGCCTCTGAGAGCTCACTTGCCTTTGGATGCCACTGTATCTTTCCTTGTATTCAGATAACACTGGCTTTTTTTCTTATTGTACTGTTGCAACTGGAAATATCAGAGAGAAACAACAGAAATGTTACTCCCTGAGGGGCACAGGGCGACTGCTGTGTGCTGCCCAAAAAAGGAAACACAAGAAGGTTAGGTGTAGCCTCATTACAGCACATTTTAGTTAGGTAGGTTAGGTACTGTCCACAATCCATGGGGTCACCCCGGAGTGGGCAGTTTGATATAAAATCCCAAAGCTTCCTGAGCCTCCAATCGCAGCCACTGTGGGACAGACATCTGGGGATCTGTCTGTGCTGGGCCAGGATTTCTCCCTTCAGAGCCAGGTAGTTGTTGGCAGTGTGCTTGCTTAGATCAAAGTAAGCGTGCTACATTTTCCCCATCAGCAAGGGTGCCAAGATTTGGGGCCAGTTTTTAGGTGGTCACATGTGCTTTCTAGCAGTCCATTCAAAAATCAAAAAATAGGCTTCAATGTCATTGCAGAGCTGGAGGGGTATTAGCAATTGGGATGGGCCCTTGACATGCTCCCCTCGCTCATCTCCGCTCTCAGTACCACTACCTGAAGTTTTACCTGAGCTACCTCATCTGCCAGGTGTCATACTGTCATCCAAATTTCAGCCTGGTCTTCATTTGTTCCCTGAGCAAATCCTGCTGACTATGCCATTGTCAAGAAATATAATGGACATGGGTGCAAATGTTTGAGGTGTCAAGCCGGCAACAACCCCATTTAATGGCAGAAAAATAAAGCAAAACAATCCAACAGGATACAAAATAAGGAACAGGCTTCATAAAGTTCTGTCACTTCCATTGCGTCAAGTCAAAAGACAACCTTCTTGGT
Source organism: Erpetoichthys calabaricus (assembly GCF_900747795.2). Classification (NCBI taxonomy): domain Eukaryota; kingdom Metazoa; phylum Chordata; class Cladistia; order Polypteriformes; family Polypteridae; genus Erpetoichthys; species Erpetoichthys calabaricus. The sequence continues at coordinate 96,134,678 of NC_041402.2, read as the reverse complement.
TAGTTCTTCTGATTATATTAGCCTGGGCCATAAAGGGGTTGGACTTATAATGCCAGGCAGAGCAGTGCTAGGCATTGTCTTCTGGTGACGGTTCAGTGCTATGGAAGGAACAAGAGACACTATTAGCGATAGCAACCTTCCTGCCTGGAGATGGAATTACTCGGTTTACCTGAGCATTTTGAATGATCGTCAAGTGTGCATGAATCACAAAAGTAGTATGTTAGACTGCTTTATAATATATTGGATCAAGGTGGAATGTTTTATGCATGAAATGTTCTTGTCTATACGCTTTATCCTTAATTTTGCTAAATAAATAATACTATTGTGAATAATAAGAGACTGACATAAGCTGGAACTATTGGAATGAATACACGTCTGGATCAGAGAGTACACTGGCATTAGGATCACCAAAACAAAAGGGAGTGCCACCTGGGAAGTGAAGTCTTGTCTGTAGAACATTTCAGTTTCACCAATAAGGCTGCAGTGCTTTTATTGCAATAAAATGCTTCCCAATTTAAACCTTGAGTTCATTTACAGTCAATTCTGATCAGTTCATTTAAAGACAGAAGTTAGTTTTAGATTAAGAAATTAATTGGATGGAAATTTAACAGCCACACTACCAAGAGATACATTTGTTGGTGCAAGCAATTCTGAGTACATTTCAAAAAATGCTTACTGCTGTTCCGCTCGAGACCTCTCATGGATTGTATCGGCATTTGAAAAGATGTCCAGCTAGAATCAAAAAGTATAATCACAGCTCATAGTAGTAAAGTTGTGACATCAGAGCAGTCTTGGGTCAGACAGATGACAACCTTTTAATATTTCTCTGCACTTCTTTCAGACTGTGCTGTTCGTCTACAGCGGTACATTGTGACCAAGTTAGGAGAAGACTGGATCTTCTTGGTCCTACTTGGTCTCACAATGGCACTAGTTAGCTGGAGCATGGATTATGCCAGTGCAAAGAGTTTGCAAGGTAAGAATCTCGTTTTCTCACATTGTTGGTTTGCATATTGCGGATCATTAAAGTAGCTTTATATTAAACATGCAGACACACAAGTGTTCTTAACAAATGTATATACAATGAGATGATTTTAAATCACTGGAATATTGCCATCAGCAAGCACATATTGAAGGGACATGAAAAATATAACATGACACTGAATATGACATCCCATTTTCAAACTCTAAGCAATTTTCATAATCAATGAGAAATTAACTACAGTAAGTTCAGGTCTAATATGCCACTGTGGCATAGTGAAAGTAGATGTTTGTTTGCCACCTGCTGGAAGCATAACAATTTCCAGACTTTGATTATGTCTCATGACTGAGGTGGAACTTTCATCTAATGTATTGTTACTTTATACTTTGAGAGATTTGTACTTTTTCTCACAGCTCATTTGGTTCACCTTCTTTACCAACATAATTCAAATGTCAGCTCTCATTCATTTATGTATCCATTTTCTGAATTCACTTTTAACATTTTGTGGTTGTGGGGAGCCAAAACATATCCAGGTAACACTAGGGAACAAGACAGGACCCAAGCCTACGTGACAGATCATGGCACATCCACACTCACTAATAACAAGGCAATTTAAAGTCACCAGTCCAACTAACCTGCCTGTGCTCTGTAGATGTCCACAAAAACAAAGGATGATTCTACAAAGTTCAACCACTATGCCACAGATGGATAGGATGGATGCAGTTCAGAGAAATGACATCTAAAAAATTTGATTGTTGGTTCACAGACTAAAGGATGTAACATGCATGAATTATAAGTAGCCTTGTGATATTTTAATTTACAGTTTTACTCATGAGACAGACATATTTTCAGTAATACAAGACCTACTTTGGTTGCCTTGGGGATTTACAGAACAATATGTATACTTTGAGTTGAAACTAAGAATCAGCAATTAAGAAGAAAACCGCAATTATTAAACAACATTAGAGCATCTATTTATAGCGCAGTCATTTTAATCAAAATATTACAGTAACAATTCTTTTCTATGCCCAAACATTGAGTTCTATCCCAAAGATGATTGTAGCTTAGTTGACTCTTAACAGTTATTGACAATGAACAGCAGTAACGTTGAATTCTGTGTATTTTGCTTCTTTCTCCAATAATTTTCTTGCCTTCACAGCATACAAATGGATGTTCAGGGAACTTAAGGACAATGTCTTGCTACAGTATCTGGCTTGGGTAACCTACCCTGTGGTCCTCATCATCTTTTCCTCTGTTTTCTGTCACCTCGTTTCTCCACAAGCAGTTGGTAAGTAGCTTAAGAAAGTCTTTATAATGGATCATATACACTACCACCATCAGGGAAAAAACTGCTGACAGAAAAAATCAGTTGATTGATTATGTGGTTCTCAGACCAGTGCTGTTCTCAGATATTTGCAAAAGTAAAGCAGTTTGCAGGTCACTGTTTAGGGAATACAGGTAATACTGCTTTAGTCATTTATATTTTGTTCATATGTGGGCAATTATCACTTAAGAGTGAAGACAGAATATATGTGCATATCCGATGGCAGACTACAAGACACATTGCACTAAAAATATCTTTATATGGGTAAAAAAGTGCACACACTGACAAAGATCCTGTAAGTATCAAATATAATGGCTCTGACATAAAAAATTATTTGACACGATTTGAAGAGATTTTCCTCCACCACCTAGGCATGTCTCTCCTGCCATATGTCAATTGCCAGCCCTATTTTAGTTGGTGAGTTATGACACAAAATGTTTTTATATCTCTGAAAATCAATTGATTTATTTATGAATCTAAGCTGTTGAACTGAAGTTTAATTGAGCTGCAATCTAGGCTTAACTGGCAGAGGCTGAAACATTGAAAGGGAAGTTCTGAATTCTAGACAGTGAAGGTCTAAAATACCTACTATGCAAGAGGGAAGATATTCCAGTTCCTTTAATAAGTCACTCTTAAATGTTATTCTGAATCTGAAATATTGATTACTTGAAATACTGTCCTATTTACAAGGTATTTCTCTCCAGAAATGTTGTGTAGTCATATGATGAAGTAAATACACCCCATGGAAATTGTTGACGTTTTCAATATTATTAAATAGGCTATAAATGAGAATGCATAATACTGATAAAGATTTGGGGTACCAGCTGGTAATCATCATATATTGTGGTAATAAAAAGAAAAGAATTGCAACAATTACTTAAGAATTCACAAGATGCCCATAAGTCAGACTGCCAAATGGAGGTAGTGCTGGCCTTTATATGGTTTCCAAACCTGAACAGGTGGGGTTAAGTGTGGTAGTAGAAGTGACCTCATAGATCCTCAACTTTTGGAGCTTCTGGTGTGCAGATGAAACAGGAGAAGATGTCTTGACTCAGGGTGGAATTGCAACATCAGCCGTAAGAATGCTCCATGCTCATGTGTGTATGAAAAGCCAAACAGTAGATCTTCATGCAAACAGTGCCAACAGATACATGTGAATAAAAACACAAGGAAAACACGCCTTTTAAATCATTTATTCTGCAAAAATATTAATAGATGTAAAAGTCAACATGGGAAAAAGTAACTATGCCCTTGACTTCAGAAGCCAATATTGCCAACTTTAACAGAAATTATTTCTTGTACGCATTTTGCTTAACTGCACACCATTCTCTGACATCGACTCTGTGAAATCTTTGACTGATCCTTAATTTAAAATTCCTTTAGTAGCAAGAGGTTTGTGGGTTTTCTTGCATGTACTGCCCGTTTCAAACCCCGCAAAAACACGCCAATGACATTCAAATCAGGGCTTTGAATAGGCCAGTCCATAACCCTCCATTTCTTCTTTCTGAGCCATTTCTTAATGGATTTGTTAGGATGGTTCAGATTATTATCCTGTTGAAAGGTTCTTTTCCGGTTCAACTTTAAAGATCCAGACAGCTGGTCTCACATTTTCCTCAAGTGCACTTTGATATAATACATTATCTAGAGTCGACTCAATGAGTGCAAGCTAGCCAGGTCCCGAGGAAGCAAAGCAGCTCCAAACCATAGAATTTTCACCACCATGCTTCACAGCTGATATGAGGTTCTTATCCTGAAATGCTGCCTTCAGTTAATGTCAAACATGTCTACTGTTACTGTGATTCATCCGTCCAGAGAACATTGTTCCACCAGGCCTGGTTTTTGCCTCTGTCTGCAATGGCAAAGTGTAGTATTGCTTTAATGTTCTTTTTGGCAAGCAAAGGCTTTTTGTCCTGGAGCACCACTCATGCAGATCAAATTTGTGCAATCTCTTTCTGATTGTAGATCCATGCATTTGAACAGTTCCCTACAGATCCCAAAATGAAATTTTGTGGTTCTTGGAGACTTCTTTTAGTAAACAGTCAGCTCTGGGGCTGAATTTGCTGGACTAGCCAGTCCTGGAAATCTAAAATCTACAGTACTTGTAAATGATTGTCCTTGCAGTGGAATGATTGATTTCAAATAATTTGGCCATCTTTTAAAACTTTTGCCTGACAAATAGACATCCACACCCTTCTTTCTGTGGGCCTAATAGAGCTCTTTTGAACTTAACATGATGACACCACACATCTCACATATTAACTGCAAAGAGAACACCAGACTTGCAGTTAAAATAGGCCATGTTTCATCTCCTTTCTCCCTAAGTAGGTTCTAATCATTGGCACCTAATCTGGAACTCCTGATTCTTATTTTATGAAGTGATGACAAATCAAGTAGGGATAAATATAGGGATGAACTTTTTCTACATGACAAATCTGCATGTTTGTTAATTTAGGTTATGAGAAAAAATACACCATGTGAATGTTATGCATTATTTGTTCAAGTATATCAACTTTATCTGTAGATACTGTTTGCATGAAGATCTAATGTATGCCTGTTCAGATTTATTGAAAAAGTTAGAAATTTCCATGAGGTGTATTGACTTTTTCTCATGACTGTATGTTTCTAATCCTGCATCTGAAACTTTTCACACATATGTACGGCAAGGCAGACTATTTTATATTGTACAACACTTAACTATTGCTTTTGTTTTATGTCAGACATGCATTTGGTTTTCACCACCTTTATGAAAGATGTCCACTAAGCACCCTGAAAGAGACATTGCCAGAATAATATAATAGCCCTGAATTTGAATTTGAAAATTTGTGGATGGATACTTTATAAAATTATATTAGGAACAAATATTCATATATAAGTCTTTTGATTACATTTTATAAAATGCTACGAAAGCTTTTTTAGGAAGGAATATTATATTTTGTGTGCCTTCCATGGTAACACACACAAATACTCAATGTCTTAAGTGGCAGTTACCCACAAATACGTTCAGAATAAATGCCAAGTAATACCATTTGTGTTTTAAAATGCTACAGAAATATGTGCCTGATGAATAATGGCAATTCTCTATTTAGAATTAAAGGTCAATTTAATAACAGTTTGTGTTTCTCTGCAATTTTGGGCCTTTCTGCAAATAAAATAATACTTTCTGCTGTTAAAATTAAGGATGTAGAGTATTTCACCTTAGAGTGACCGGTAAAGAATTCCTAATGGTAAACATTTACGGACTTCCTTGATTTTGATTGAGTTTGCAGCTTCAAAGTAGAACAGTCTTATGCAACTGATAAAAACTGACTCTTAGCCTGTCTTTTTCTGCCTCCTGCTCCCCCAATCCCTCTGCTACTATTTATGTATCCCTTTTTCTCTTTTGACCCAGCCTTTTATTTCCTGACCAGTTTTTTCTTGTTCTTTCTGTCTTTTGGTTTTCCCTCCTTTCTGTTCTTGTGTGTGATTGCATGTCTCCACCCCCTGCTTTTCTTCTGTCTCACACCATTTCACATTTCTTCTTTTTCTTCTTCTTTTCCCTTCTCTCTTTTAACTCCCCATTTCCATCCTAATTCCTTTGTTTCTCCATTTTTTTTCTCTGTCATCCTCCATCTCATTTTTTTTTTGCCTGTCTCCTGCTCTTACTCTGTCCCGCAATGTCTCTTCCTTTTCAAGGTTCTGGAATCCCAGAGCTGAAGACCATCCTCCGTGGAGTTGTACTAAAGGAATATCTTACCCTGAAGGCCTTCATTGCTAAAGTCATTGGCCTCACTGCTAGCCTGGGTAGTGGAATGCCTTTAGGGAAAGAGGTACTGACATTTTTTTGTCTATGACCCTGTTCTTTTCAGATAGTGACATTTCTGATTGGCTTTTAAATGATGCATTTATGTTGGACTCTATTATTTTCTGCTTCTAGTTGCTAAATATAAAATATTAATCATCAGATTCAAAAAGCCCAATCAGCACAGTGAGGATGGTTTTGAATCCTACTCAGACTTGACTTACAGTACCAATTGAATGTCACACACCTAATCGAATATATATAGAGAAATAGAAATGGAGAACATGATGCCTAGTCATTAATTTCTTTTAAAACAAAAATTTAAAAAAATATTTGAAATGTTCCCCTCAAACAATTAATTTTGATTTAGAATTTTAAAGAAGTATTTATTTAGAAAACGTTGGACCACAGTCATTGTATTCCTATTTGTGACATGTTTTCCCCATTAATGTGTCTGAGCCAGTTAGTTTTGCTGTAATAGCATATCGCGGATATTGATAACATTATTTTGGAGAAGACAAACTTTTTCTAGTTTAAGTAGTCTATAAAATGGCAAGAAAAATGATAGCCTGTAATTACTTTAAGAAATGAAGGTCAGTCAGTCCAGTAAATGTCAAGAACTTTGAAAGTTTCTTCAAGAGCAGTCACAAAAAACATCAACTACTATGATAAAATTTACTCTCTTTTGGACTGCCTCAGGGAAGACCTGGTACTAAATCTACTGCAGATGATATGATTATTTGAGCCATAAGCCTCAGAACCTGTCATTAACTGAACCTCAGATTTCAACACAAATAAATACTTCACAGAGAACAACAAGCAGCAGACAATTCTCAACATCAACTGTTCCGAGGAGACTGTGTAAATCAGGCTGCAAAGAAACCACTACTACTGAAGAAGCCAAATAATAAGAAAGGATTTTCATGGGACAAAAATGTGTTCAGTGGACATACACTGTAAAGCATGGGAGAGAAGGTTTATTTAAAATTGAAGGCATTCTGCAGTGACACACTATCCCTTCTGATTTACACTAATTGGGATGACATCAGGCCTGGATCTAGACTACTCAGGTTGCTGGGGGCACTAAGACATTTTGAGTGGGCACCTTTTCACACAATTGACTATACAACAGTGCAGTAGCGGCTTGTGACCAGAGAGTGGGGCACATGGAAAAATGTATTTTTATTGTTTTATTTTAATATTTTAACTCTGCATTATGCTCTCATAGTCATCACTCTAATCAGGAAAGACATATTATTAGGTAGAGGTGGAAACTTATTTTATATAGCCGTGTAAGTCCGTGCTGTAAAATCCAGAGGTCCCAGAAACTATTGAAATCATTAGAAACAAAATTGAAATGTAGAGATGTCAGGTAATTGAAAGGAACTACTCAGGGCATCTCTATTCTAAGAGGATTAGTTCTGTCAATGGCCTAGCATCGCTTGTGCATTAGCAATGGAAGGAAAAGTAAAAGGGATATCATTTTGCCGATGTTAGCTGCTAAGTGACTTTGTCTTTCTTTGGAGGTTTTGTTTTGCTGATGTGCTCACCTCGCTTGTGTTATTAGCGGCTAAGCAAGTTTTCTGTTTCTTCGGAAGTGAAACTCTTACCCCGACTCCACCACTTACTTCTGGGAAGGACAAACACACACACTTCCATGCGTAGACGTTTGTATATAAGATAGCAAAAGTGGAAAAAATAGAAAGCTACTAATGATCCTGTTGCAACCACTAATCACTCATTTCAAAGCATCAGTCTTTTTTTGGGGGGGCAAAAACTCTAACAAACCCTTCCATGTCTATGCCTTTTGTTAACACGTGACAGTGTATACTAGAATGAGCTCTCACATGCAGATGAAGATACACCCATCACCAATGCAGTTATATACATTGCATGATGTTTAGGTAATTCTTCCTTATAGACCTGTATATATTGGGACACACTTGAATGGCTTAAATAATCACCAGGGAAGAATTTGTTTAACAGCATGGCTTTTGCTAAATGCATTTCATGTTGCAGACAATTGGTTGAAGCATCCATATCAGTGAGGAGGGGGGCCAAGAGTGTCAAATCTAGAAGAAGAATTTGACCGAGGGAGAAGACAATGTACAGTTCACATCAGGTTTTCAATTTCTTCAATAACTCTGTCCAGAATGTTCAGAAGGGATTTCCTTAAAGACTGGCTGGGAGTGCTTAAAGAATCTGAGTCAGTCTGACCAAGACTGGAGAGAACAATGCTGTCTGAAAGCAGTTTGGTCATGGTTTTATTTCTCTTTGCAGATGTGGTGGTGGCGGGGGGTGGTGGTGGTGGGGTTCTTGATATTTCAATATCATCCCATGAACCATCTCCTCTGATATGCATGACACACATCTATAAACTGGGCTTGCAACATGGAATTTACAGGCTTCAGGACAATTTTTCAAGGAATTTTCCAACCTCAAAATAATGATGCTTTTTCAACTGTACTAGAAGCCCTGCTCCTTCTGTGCAAATAGTCATCGTAACCCCACTGTCTTCAGAAACCTCAGACAAAATGTTCTGGAAAGCCTCCTGATTCTCAACAAGGCATTGTGTCACATCATAGTGACTTATCCACCGGATTTTCAGTAACCTTTTAAGTGAGGGGAAATTATATTTCCGGCTACATAATAATGATGAAAAAAAGAATGGAGTGACCCAGAGAGGTCAAAGACATTTTTTGCACATGGCTGCCCCTGAACTGCATGAACAACCGCTAAGTTCAGTTGATGGTTATAGCAGTGCACATATAAAATTTGTCTTCTTAGCTTCTGTTGCAACAATGTCTACACCCCACCCTTGTTTCCACTCATAACTGATGCCCCATCATAACATTGGCTGATTATATTATCAGGACTGTAATCTTCAGTGGACAAGTGTCTGATTATTTCTGTGGTTACATATTCAACTAGCTGAGTCAATTCCAGCAAACCAATTAAATGTTGCTCTGGAATAGAGTTGCACACAAACTGTATCACTATTGATAGATTCTCTATGTTACATTTATCTCGAGTCCCATCACTTTTAATACAGACTTGAGAAATGTCTGCCTTTTCATATTTCTTTTTCAATTCATGTAAAACTAAGCTGGAAAGAGTGTCAATAATATCATTTATGTTTTCTGGTGTACATTTTACATTTTGACGAATGCTTTTTGCTATTTCAGCAAGATTGGAATCATTGAAAAATATTATATTCAAATAAATTAATGAAAAGACTGGCAGAGATGTCTTCATCATTACTTGTGCAAGACTGAGTGGATTCAGTGCTCCTACGAAAAGAAAGCTCATTCACACAGTGAAACTTCATTATTAGTAGTATGATTATTTTCAACCTATGTTTCTCCCAATAAATATGATATAGTTTCACCTCTGTATTTCATTTCTGCCCATTGCTTTGTTGCATTTAAAGGGCATTGACTAGATGCATGCTTTTGGAATCCCCTTTCCTTTTCCAGCGCAGCTTTCCAGTTAGTATATCCTGTGAACACCACATCTCTGTCAGTCGCACCAGCCAACAAAAGTTTTGGCAGGGGAAGCAAATGCATGCATCCAATTTGACTGAGTATCCCAACCACAGCCGTTATGGGCACCAGCTCGGATTAAAAGCACGAGACGTCTGACTAAACACTTGTTTAGGAAAGACTTTTAATATTGGTTGGGATGGTTCACTATTATTCAGATCACTTACAGTTGTGCTTGAAAGTTTGTGAACCCTTTAGAATTTTCTATATTTCTGCATAAATATGACCTAAAACATCATCAGATTTTCACTCAAGTCCTAAAAGTAGATAAAGAGAAACCAGTTAAATAAATGAGACAAAAATAGTATACTTGGTCATTTATTTATTAAGTAAAATGATCGAATATTACATATTTGTGAATGGCAAAAGTATGTGAACCTTTGCTTTCAGTATCTGGTGTGACCCCCCCTTTGCAGCAATAACTGCAACTAAATGTTTTTGGTAACTGTTGATCAGTCCTGCACACCGGCTTGGAGGAATTTTAGCCCATTCCTCCATACAGAACAGCTTCAACTCTGGGATGTTGGTGGGTTTCCTCACATTAACTGCTCGCTTCAGGTTATTCCACAACATTTCAATTGGATTAAGGTCAGGACTTTGACTTGGCCATTCCAAAACATTAACTTTATTCTTCTTTAACCATTCTTTGGTAGAACGACTTGTGTGCTTAGGGTCGTTGTCTTGCTACATGACCCACCTTCTGTTGAGATTCAGTTGATGGACAGATGTCCTGACATTTTCTTTTAGAATTCTCTGATATAATTCAGAATTCATTGTTCCATCAATGAAGGCAAGCCATCCTGGCCCAGATGCAGCAAAACAGGCCCAAACCATGATACTACCACCACCATGTTTCACAGATGGGATAAGGTTCTTATGCTGGAATGCAGTGTTTTCCTTTCTCCAAACATAACGCTTTTCATTTAAACCAAAAAGTTCTATTTTGGCCTCATCCGTCCACAAAACATTCTTCCAATAGCCTTCTGGTTTGTCCACGTGATCTTTAGCAAACTGCAGATGAGCAGCAATGTTTTTTTGGAGAGCAGTGGCTTTCTCCTTGCAACCCTGCCATGCACACCATTGTTGTTCAGTGTTCTCCTGATGGTGGACTCATGAACATGAACATTAGCCAATGTGAGAGAGGCCTTCAGTTGCTTAGAAGTTACCCTGGGGTCCTTTGTGACCTCACCGACTATTACACGCTTTGCTCTTAGAGTGATCTTTGTTGGTCGACCACTCCTGGGGAGGGTAACAGTGGTCTTGAACTTCCTCCATTTGTACACAATCTGTCTGACTGTGGATTGGTGGAGTCCAAACTCTTTAGAGATGGTTTTGTAACCTTTTCCAGCCTGATGAGCATCAACAACTCTTTTTCTGAGGTCCTCAGAAATCTCCTTTGTTCGTGCCATGATACACTTCCACAAACATGTGTTGTGAAGAGCAGACTTTGATAGATCCCTGTTCTTTAAATAATACAGGGTGCCCACTCACACCTGATTGTCATCCTATTCATTGAAAACACCCGACTCTAATTTCACCTTCAAACTAACTGCTAATCCTAGAGGTTCACATACTTTTGTCACTCACAAATATGTAATATTCGATCATTTTCCTCAATAAATAAATGACCAAGTATAATATTTTTGTATCATTTGTTTATCTGGTTTCTCTTTATCTACTTTTAGGACCTGAGTGAAAATCTGATGATGTTTTAGGTCATATTTATGCAGAAATATAGAAAATTCTAAAGGGTTCACAAACTTTCAAGCACAACTGTAGGTAATTTTCAGCCACAAGAACTACACTGCTACCTTCATGGTGTATAATTACTGCTGGAACTGTCCGCTTGATCTGAAGGTGTCACTCCTGAAGCCTGGATGCCTGAATTGCTGGTAGCAAGCTTTGATTTGGGAACCAAAATCACTGCATGGTGTTTATGGCTTCTTTAAGGAATGCCCAGCACACACTCTAACCAGGTAATTTTGCTTAAACTGAGTGCTATTATCAGTTTTTATAAATGTGTAATTTTAAATTTTTACATGTTAAATAGTGTTCTAGTGAGCTAGCAAGCTAAATACGTTAAAATTGAAAGTAAATATTCTCACTCAACCCAACACTAAAACAAACTACAGCAACAATAATAGAAATTTTAACAAAAAAAAAAACCTTTATTACAAATGCACAAATATTCTCCTCCAAATAAGTGCAAATCAGAAATTAGGAAATTTTGGCCAGAGCAGAGGAATTAAACATTATTGGCATTTTCAAATATAGCAGAATATAGTTAACCAATTGGGTGGGCAGAACATAAATTTGGGTGAGCATTGCCCAATCCTGCCCCTTTCTAGATCCGGCCATGGATGACATTTATTTTTAAGAAGGACAATAACCCCAAACACAGCTTTGGGCCATGTTAAGTACTATGAGGCAAAAGAAAGATTATTATGGAGCCATTCAACTTTAACCTCCTACATATGGTTTGTGATGAGTTGGACCAGAGAGTGAAGGAAAAGTAACCAAAAGTGCTCACCAAATGTGGAAACTCCTTCAGTACTGTTGGAAAAGGATCCAAGGTGGCTATCTCATGAAGGTGGCTGAAAGAATCCTGAGTGTGCAAATCTGTCATCAGGCTACATTTAAGAATCGAAAATATAAGAATGTTGACTTAACTAATTTTAAGAAAGTAGATTAAAGTAATTCTTGGTCATTGCATAATTCCATATGTGTTATTTTTTAGTTTTATGTCTTCACTATTATTCTAAAATGTACAAAATGTTAATAATAAAGAAAACCCTTCAAATGGTAAGTGTGTCCAAAGTCTGACTTGCGGAGTATGTTAAAAAATCAATTAAAAGTTATTTCAAGGAAGTGTTCAGTGATTCACTTTATTTGGGCCTTTATTAACCAGATACATTTATAAATTGTAGGATGAGACATTGCCTCTTCATTTAGTACTAATCAGGCAAAGCACCCAATTTACTTTAAATGCACAGTCATGCAGTTCGTTAATTTGAATGTGTTGTTCTTTTCCTAACTAACAGTACAGCAGCTCTGGCCTGTCACATAAAAGAAACAATTTCAATAGATTCCATAATGTCAAAAAAGGTGAAAGAGTGCACTGACAGATTTACTGTTTTTATTAAATTTTTCTTTTTTTTTGTATTCCCATTCATACTGCCTAAACTATTAGATTCTCGGTAATTCATTTCTCTCACATCACTTGCAGCAGCACAATAGATCTACTGTGGTCCTTGAGAGTGTCTAAGTATAATGTTTTAAATAACCTTTTTATAAAGAATGGTAACATCCTATACATCCTTGCATTAAAAATTAGTTTTCAATTATTTTAAGATGATACAAGATGTCTACTCCTCAAATCTGCATACCCAGTATAAAAAAAGCTCAAAAATCTCTACGTTGGAATGAATGCATGAGATTACCTACCACTAAATCAACAAGTACTTCTGAAAAATTTCATTAATTTGCTCTTCTTTACAGGCTTTGTGTAGCTGTATGTATAATTTCCACTACAGATCCTAGGAAAATCAGTTCAGTATTTTTTTTGTACCACTGTGATTGTCAAGTAATAACGTTTAACAGTATAGCAAGAGGTTGCTGGCCATGTCTCTTGTTGGATAAGACTAAGCCTTCCAGTACCACAATTCTTAAATACTGTATATTAAAATTGAACTGTGTTTTTAAAAACTACTTCTTAACACTTTGAAATCACACCTCCTAACTCAGAGAAGAAAGAACCCCCAAATATAATATAATATTTGACTTGCTTTAATGTCTAGTAATAATGCAAGACATTATAATTATGACCCTCTAGACCTGAAAATTTTTTATTTTTAGGCCATTTTTGGACAATATTTTTTGCAGGAAATTACACCCTGATGATAAAGAGTACACTAATAGAAATCTTCAGAAAAAGTAATCAGGACTCGAAGTTGTGCATGCCACATCAACCTACCAAAGGGGTTCACTCCCTAATGGGATACAATGAGTCAAATCCTTCTCTTAATGAATATCCATCTAGTCATGTTTTGTTTAGATTACTCTAATTGGTTTACATCATATCTTTTACCTATCCATCCACATAGGAACAGTTTATAGATTCCAGTCAGCCTAACCTTCAATCCTTTAGAATGTGGGAGGAAAACCATAGTACCTGGATAAGGTCTGAACAGACTCTGACAAACTGGGATTTGAACTGAATCAGCTGAAGCTGTGATGAAGCAACACTAGCTGCTACATTGCTCTTTCAATGCCTGCTATTCAATTAATTTGGAATTGAAACTTTTGTACAGTATTCTTATGACATTATAAAAAGCATTAAAAATGACAGTATCATATTTCAAGAGTCTTATTATTTTTAATTGTAAGTTATTGTTGTTAATAGCATACAATAGTTAATTAAATGTTTATAGAATGCTAATAAGTAGTTTATAATAGATAACTAAACCGAAGTGTCACCCAGACAATAGAGAGTGATGAAGTAGAATAAGTAGATTCAGCAACATTTTTTCAGTTTAAGGGTGAATCACATAATCAAGTACATCATTGAAAAGGGAAAGTGTATTTAAGACTGAAGCCCAGGAAGCACTTCTTTGTACAAAGAATTGTGGGAATGTGGAACAAAGTGTAGAGACATGTAGTGGGAGCAGAAACCTTGACAATCTTTAATAAGAATCTGGATGAGATATTGGGACAGCTTAGCTATTATTGTAGCTAAACCTATTTTTATGTTCTTTATGTGTTAGGTATTTTGGATAAGGATTCTCTAGTATTCACTCTGCATGTTTGTTGCATGCTATTGGTTAGCTAAGCATGAATTCTGATATCCTAACGGAGGACACTATTTAACAGTAGAATTACCAAAACTTACGAAAAAACTCGTAAATCCGGCCCACCTTACATCCGCTCGCACCTCTCCATTCAGCATTTTTTGTCCTGTAAATGTGTTGATAAGCCTAAGCAGCAAGCAGCCTGCTATACTACCCACCCCACCACAGTAGCAACTGCAAAAACCTCTCCCAACTGAAGCCTTGTTTATCAGGCAGTCAGGTACCTAGAGCGTTATAGGCTGAAAAAAATATATTGTTATTTGGGACACATGCATTTCATGTGTGTTCCATGTCTACAAAGATCTACTGTCTATGTAAGTGTAGGATGACAGAAATGTTGAACACATACCTAAAAGACAAATATTTTCTATGTTTTAGTACTAACAACAAAAATTTGACATGAGGTGTATAATATGTGAAGACTGAAGTCCAAATATCAAATAAGCACTTTCACAAAAGGTACAAATACAACAGAACAAATGAGCTTTTTTCAAGACTATAACCGAAGAAAACGAAATCAGGTTAGTGTGGCTTGTTATTGTGACTTCTTTGGTAGTACAGCAGTAAGAGCTCCTGACTCCTATTCAGAAGGTACCACATTCAAGTCTTAACATGTCCCAAAATAAACGTTTTGAGTAGTGAGCAGCTCTTATTGTTACTATTATACAATAAAAACATACATTGCAGGCATTTCTTATACATATATACCCACTGGCAGACCTATATTTTTGGGGCCCTGATGCTTGAACTGTTATGGGAGCCCTTTAGCCCCCATATATTTAGAATATATATAGAATGAAACATCCTTAATTTCAACATTTTTTTTGTTTGCAGCTATCCAACATGATACTTTAATTTTTACTTTAACTATTATTTTGCATTGTATTACACTAGGCGGCACGGTGGCGCAGTGGGTAGCGCTGCTGCCTTGCAGTTGGGGGACCTGGGTTCACTTCCTGGGTCCTCCCTGCGTGGAGTTTGCATGTTCTCCCTGTGTCTGCGTGGGTTTCCTCCGGGTGCTCCGGTTTCCTCCCACAGTCCAAAGATATGCAGTTTAGGTAGATTGGCGTTTCTAAATTGGGCTTGGTGTGTTTGTGTGTGTCCTGCAGTGGGTTGGCACCCTGCCCGGGATTGGTTCCTGCCTTGTTGGCTGGGATTGGCTCCAGCAGACCCCCGTGACCCTGTGTTCGGATTCAGCGGGTTGGAAAATGGATGAATGGATGTATTACACTATATAATTAATATTATTAAAAAAACTTTCTCATACAGTAAACACTCATAGTTTTAGCAATGTGGACTAAAGTTTCTTCTGGAGTCCCTCTAGGATATATATATATATATATATATATATATATTTTTTTTCACGGCATTCATAGTCTGAATCACAATAACGAACCACACGCCATGGCGCAACGTTAGGGGCTTCGCCTCTAGCACTGACGTCCGAGGTTCGATTCCTGTAAGGGAGTGCAGTGAGTGTGTACGCCTGATGAGCCCAGAATTAGGGCGAAACACATGTCGTGTACTCTTTGCATTATTTTTGACAGTAAACTATTTCAACCATATATATATATATATATATATATATATATATATATATATATATATATATATATATATATATATATATATATATATATATATTTATATATATATTCTTATATTTCCATTTTAAGTACATTTTCTGCCTGACTATGTGCTGTAGTAACCCCCTTCAGACTACTTGTGCTCACCCTGTTTCAATTTCAAAACTGTTTACTGCTTACTGATAAATTTTCATCTGGTGGAACCACTAGATGGTGAAACTTCCCTTTTGAGTTACAGGAACCAGTGATAACTGCACTGTTGTCATTAAAATCTTGTTGGTTTTAATCTGTATGGGTGAACACAGTCCTGCAGTGGTATCAGCCTTTCAAGGTTTTAGAGCAAGGATGTCCAACTCCGGTCCTGGTGGGCCGCAGTGACTGCAGATTTTCATTTTTACCCTTTTCTAATCAGTGAGCAGTTTTCACTGCTAATTAACTCACTTTCCCTTCATTTTAATAGCCTTGTTTTTAAGGATTTAGTCCTTTGAATTGATTTGTTTCTTCATTAAATGGCAGCCAAACAGAAATGAGATGTGGAACAAGCCAACAGATGACCAGCTAAATAGAAATGTCAAACTCCAGCCAATTTCACTCCAACCAGTTTCTTGATGAGAAGCCAGTTCTTGCTGTTAATTAAAGCCGTTACTGAATATCATGACTTGTTGCTGCTCTTATTCTGCCACAGCAGACTGTTGATTTTCTGTTTTTATTAAGACCACCATCAAGATGCTTTGGTGATCTGAGCAAACCAACATGACCGAGGCCTTCACTTTTCTTTATTTCTCAGGTTAGCTGGTCATGCGGTGGCTTGTTTTGTGTCTCATTATTGTTTGGCTGCTCATTAAGGAAAAAGAGACAACTAAGGGGTCTGAGTCACGTCAATTAAAACTAAGGCAAAAGACGTTAATCAGCAGCGAAAACAGCTCACTAATTAAGAAGATGGTTAGGATGAAAACCTTTAGCCACTGCGGCCCACTAGAAATGGAGTTGGACACCCCTGTTTTAGAGAATATATCAAGGAGATGAGGCTATGAATATTGAAAGAGAAAACAAATCAGCAGCAATGTGATTTTGGTGAGTTAAAAGAAGGCAGTGTGTTTCATAGGTACATATGAGTTATGTCAGGTTTAATTGAAAGATTTGTTGATTTACTTTACCATTGTTGCAATGTCAATTGCTTGACAAACAGAAATCTTCAAAAACTACTGCATTTACAGTCTTGTTTATTTTAATTGTATTCTTGTATGCTTTTCAGACTGCATTCTATATTAAATGAAATTTGATTTGTTGCCTGTTAGACAGCAGTTCAAATGGAAGACCTGAATCATAACAGTACCCTTACTCTTAACAGACAAAATCAGTGAGTTTCATGCATGGTCAACAGTTCACTCCACTCTGAAGATGTGAAGTCAACATTCTCAGCCACTCTAAAGTGTGCCTTTAAGAGTGAGAGCAGATGAGTGTGCCCATTCACAGCTTGTTTTCTACAGCAACTTCCAGCCCTACTGTGCTGCATAATCAAAGCCAGTAAATAGATTAATAAATGTCTGATAGTTGACCACACTGTACAAGTGACTTGCAAGACATTTAAGGATTAAAAGCACAAGCAGTGCAGTGTTTTTATAATTCTAGTGGAAATAAACTTACAACCCCAATTCCAATGAGTTGGGACGTTGTGTAAAATGTAAATAAAAACAGAATACAATGATTTGCAAATCCTTTTCAACCTATATTCAATTTAATACACCTTCGAAGACAAGATATCGAATGTTCAAACTGATAAACTTTATTGTTGTTTTGCAAATCTTCACTCATTTTGAATTTGATGCCTGCAACACGTTCCAAAAACACTGGGACAGGGGCAGCAAAAGACTGGGAAAGTTGAGGAATGTTCAAAAAACACCTGTTTTGAACATTCCACAGGTGAACAGGTTAATTGGAAACAGGTGTTTGTCATGATTAGGTATAAAAGGAGCATCCCCAAAAGGCTCAGTCGTTCACAAGCAAGGATGGGGCGAGGTTCACCACTTTGTAAACAAATGCCTGGGCAAATAGTCCAGCAGTTTAAGAACAACTTTTCTCAACGTACAATTGCAAGGAATCTGGGGATTTCATCATCTACTGTCCATAATATCATCAAAAGATTCAGAGAATATGGAGAAATCTCTGCACGTAAGCGGTAAGGCCAAATACCAACACTGGATGCCCGTGACCTTCGATCCCTCAGCCGTCACTGCATTAAAAACTGACATCATTCTGTAAAGGATATTACCACGTGGGCTCAGGAATACTTCAGGAAACCATTGTCAGTAAACAAAGTTCGTCGCTACATCTACAAGTGCAAGTTAAAACTCTACCATGCAAAGCGAAATCCATATATCAACAACACCCAGAAACGCCACCGGCTTCTCTGGGCCTGAGCTCATCTGAGATGGACTGACGCAAAGTGGAAAAGTGTGCTGTGGTCTGATGAGTCCACATTTCAAATTGTTTTTGGAAATCATGGACATCGTGTCCTCTGTGCCAAAGAGGAAAAGGACCATCCGGATTGTTATCAGCACAAAGTTCAAAAGCCAGCATCTGTGATGGTATGGGAGTGTGTTAGTGCCCAAGGCATGGGTAACTTGCACATCTGTGAAGGCACCATTAATGCTGAAAGGTACATACAGGTTTTGGAGCAACATATGCTACCATCAAAGCAACGTCTTTTTCAGGGATGTCCCTGCTTATTTCAGCAGGACAATGCGAAGCCACATTCTGCATGTGTTACAACAGCGTGGCTTCGTAGTAAAAGAGTGTGAGTACTAGACTGGCCTGCCTGCAGTCCAGACCTGTCTCCCATTAAAAATGTGTGGCGCATTATGAAGCGCAAAATACGACAACGGAGACCCTGGACTGTTGAGCAACTGAAGTTGTACATCAAGCGAGAATGGGAAAAAATTCCACCTACACAGCTTCAACCATTAGTGTCCTCAGTTCCCAAACGCTTATTGAGCGTTGTTAAAAGGAAAGGTGATATAACACAGTGGTAAACATGCCCCTGTCCCAGCTTTTTTGGAACGTGTTGCAGGCATCAAATTCAAAATGAGTGAAGTTTTGCAAAACAAAAATAAAGTTTATCAGTTTGAACATTCGATATCTTGTCTTTGTAGTGTATTCAATTGAATATAGGTTGAAAAGGATTTGCAAATCATTGTATTCTGTTTTTATTTATGTTTTACACAACATCCCAA
Source organism: Erpetoichthys calabaricus (assembly GCF_900747795.2). NCBI lineage: Eukaryota > Metazoa > Chordata > Cladistia > Polypteriformes > Polypteridae > Erpetoichthys > Erpetoichthys calabaricus. The sequence goes on along the minus strand of NC_041402.2, from coordinate 96,115,389 downwards.
CTTCATTGGAATTGGAGTTGTATAAGTCATGTAAAATCATTGATTTTTTTTTAAATTGAGTGTAACACTGGCTAAAGGTAATGAAATTAAGATCAATTCCAACTCAATGTATATTTAGTTGGATCAGTATTACAATTGCTACTTTACTGCATTTAAACATAACTGTATTACTCAACAATCCTTTAAGAACTCATGATAATTGTCTGCAAAGAATGCTGTATTTTTTTCTTTTGCACAAGATTAGATACTTACTAGTGAGAGTCTTGCTCTGTCCAAGTTAATGCATTTCTTTTAACTATTTAAGACATGTTAGGAACCACTAAATATAATGAAGAAAAAAGGAGTTAAGATTATTTCCATGCTGAAAAAATACAATGTTAAAGAGAGAAATTAAAATTATAATGAAAGCTATGAAACTGAAACAAGAAAAGAAGGTTGCAAATATAATGTTTTGCCTTTCTGTCCTGCCTATTTATAAGATCTTAAGAACATAAGACATTTCAGAAAAAAGAAGACACCATAAAGTCCGTCAGGCTTGCCTGATTAGCTAAATTACCTGAATATCTCATTTAAGACATTTTTTAACTATTTTCACCACTGAAATTACATAACTCATAATTTCAGATTCCGCCAACCAAAACAGGGCCACAATCCTTTATTTCTGCGCAAGAGAAACTTCAGGGGGTGACAGTTAACACAGTGCATGCATTTTATATGCTAGACTAGAATGATACATCCTTGGCTATAATTGTTATTTAGTAGGAAGTTGTAGGCAGTTACAGACAAGTGAAGTAGTCCTCCCTGCTGATAGCCTTGCTTTTCATAGCAGCTGCATCTTCCTCAATAGTTTCTCCCTATACCCCCACTCTCTCTCTCTTTATTCTCTTTAAAGATTATTCTTAATAATAATTCCAGAACTCCTGACACCTTTGTGTGATGAAGTGCTTCCTGAGGACTTGAGTCTGAATGCACTTCATATTATCTTCCACAGTGTTCTTGAGTATGTGATTCACTTTTTAATTGGAACTGATCAACTTAATTGATGTCTTTGAGAATTTTGAAGACCTAGATTGCATACCCATCCAGCCTTAAGAGCTTTAACTCACTTTACTTGTCATAATAGGACCTGTCCCTAGATGCTCTATGTCACTTTTGTCTGCTGCAATGATGTCTTATAGCATACTAGACAGTAACGGCTCACTGCACAATAACTGCAGTAAATACACTTGACTTAACCATACTCCGTTGACCCTTGACCTTCGTTGACCATATATGTGAACAATAATTTAAGATATGAAGAGGTAGGGGAAGTGACGGCTAAGGTGGTAGGGATGAGAACAGCGCCCGTACACATGCACCACAAGGCCGCCCTGCTGCCCACTGCCGAGAGTTGATTCTACAATAACATAAAATAAAAATAAAGAGTTATAATTCCAAAACTCTTTGTTTTAATATAAAGCTGTAGTGCAGAGTTTCAGTGTAGAATATCTGTATTAAATTTCAGGCTACAGGTTATTTGGTTTTTGACCTTGACCTTCCTGTGTTGACCTTTGACCTTGGAGGTCAATCAACACCCCGAAAACGGACAGTAGTGGTCACATAGTATAAGTCTACCAAATTTCAGCTCAATAGGAAAAACGGTTTGCAAGCTATAGGTGATTTAAAATCCTGGACAGATAAACGGACAGCCACGGTAACGTATTATATAAGAAGATAGTGACCAGAACTAATTTGTTGATGATTGTGATAGAAGAGCTGATGCATTTGCCAAACTAATGTGGTGAATGATGCAATATGAAGATCACCATCAAGAAGATGAAAGCAAGGAGAACTTTTTGAATACTTAAAGTTTCCTAAATTTTGCTAAAGACTAAATATTAATCAGATCAAAGCAAAAGTTCATTAGCAATAATAACTTAGGAAAAATTCTTAAGAAATCTATTTTCAAGACCTCTGCATAGAATGTTATTATAAATATGTGATAGACATACTGTAAATCAGGGATACACAAAATGGAATCATGGAAGACAAAAGAATAATCCAAAGGATTAAATGTACAATGTGGAAGTAATGCACCAGAAAGGATAAGAAAAACAAAATTATTGATAAGCGAAATAATCCAACTGCGGTGGGTTGGCATCCTGCCAGGGATTGGTTCCTGCCTTGTGCCCTGTGTTGGCTGGGATTGGCTCCAGCAGACCCCCGTGACCCTGTGTTCGGATTCAGCGGGTTGGAAAATGGATGGATGGATGGAAATAATCCAAAGAAATGTTGAACTGGTCACATTCCAAGCTGAGCCAATTTAATGACAGAAGTTTAGGGAGGTTGAAAGGAAATCATCTGGAAATCCAAGAATTATGCTATTCAACTACTTGAAAGTAGGAGGCCCCAGTGAAAAAGACCAATGAAAAATCAACCAAATGAACAGCATTTGTGTTTTCAGATGGCCATGTATGTTATACTATTTCTGTCATGGCTTTGTTTCTTTCTGTAAACTGCAGATAGATCACATTGTGCATGCATACATACATAAATGTCTTTAGAGATGGCATTGTCTTCAGAGTGAATTTTTCTTTAATATCATCGTTCCATATTTCAGTGCTTCGCAAAATGAACCTTAACATTGGTGTAAGAGCCAAATCCTTTAAGTTAATGTTAATGGTAAATTTTCCTTAGTCTGCTTACCTTGAACTTGAATATAATATAGCTTAACATAGATAATGGAAGATTCAGTTTAACCCCCTATAAGTTATATAAAATGGGATGTTCATAATTTTAACTCTGTGTGACAGAAGAATAGCCCGTAGAATGAATTTAGACAGCTAGAAAGAAACATGAACAACCAGACAGACAGGCATATAGGGCATATAGTTTTCTGACCATCCGCTGCATAGAACAATCCATAGAAACCTTAAGAAATAGAGCCCAGATATTTAAGCAGCTGCGGTGGGTTGGCACCCTGCCCAGGATTGTTTCCTGCCTTGTGCCCTGTGTTGGCTGGGATTGGCTCCAGCAGACCCCCGTGACCCTGTGTTCGGATTCAGCGGGTTAGAAAATGGATGGATGGATGGATATTTAAGCAGGACATAATAAGGTTTCTTTTTTTTCTTTTTTTTTGTGGTTTGTATCAACTTTTTCTCTATTTTTTGTGTGAACTGTTTGCTTTGAATTTCATTAAAGTGTTTAAAAACAAAAAACTCTTAGATGGTGGAGTATTTTTTGTAAAAGTCATAGTAGTGTCGGAATGTCTATTTTGAACCATTTGGAAACCTTCACCAAATGCAGCTACAATTGGTACAGGGAAGACTCTTGTTATTAATAGCTAGAGGAAGGCATGTGATATTCTAGAGTTGTCCACAAACTCACAATGACCCTAAGGGGAGAAGTAGTGCATATAGAAAAAAGTTTTATGTAATGAGTGCTCAAAACAGAATGCAAATCAGACAACCAAAGCAATCCCTCAGCTGCCTCTCTGGACCTGCACAAACAAATAGAAAGCAGTGTTTGACAAGTGTGTAAGCCGCTCCACTTACACACCAAAATGTACATAACACTCACCTTCTGTCGCTCTCTGTCACAAGCTTCTCTTAACTTCACTCACATCCTGACTCTCAAGTTCTTTGGAGTTCTGATTCATGAAAGCATTTAACCCATGGTCATGAATGCCTGCTGGGTAATAACTAATAGCATTTCTAGGGTTAGAAATGTCCTTTAGAACCCATGTGGTCATTTCCCTAGAGCAGGGGCGGGCAAAGTCATTCTTGGAGGGCCGCAGTGGCTCCAGGTGTTTGTGCCCTAGAGCTATGCCCAGCTACCCCAAATGTTCCTACAGTCCTGACCACCTGCTTCCATTTATAGGATCAGGCTACTCCTAGGTAGTTAGCCCACCATAGCTCATAGCACAAGGTAGTGTATAATGTAATGAGGCTCCCAGCTGCCCACTTATAGAACTGGGGACATGTTAAGTGAAGACCAGCATTATTCTGCTCATCCTATAATTGTGCTTCTGAAGAAATTGCTTCCAGGTTACTCTTCATGAACATTTGCCTTTCTCAACATTAAAAAATATATAAAGAAAATATGACTGAACATCAAGCTACTCTAATAAGACCTGAATGCCAAGACTTAATTTACAAGGTTCATTCCAACAATTGGGGATTAGTGAGGTGTGTTTGTTAGATATGCAATTTGTGTTTTGACAATAAGTAGACTTCTGTCTGCATAGGGAAGAGGCATAAATTGAACTAAATATAATCTGAAATTTTATGAAAACATAGTATATAAAACAGTTTATTATAGCAACTCAGGTAAAGTTAAGTGTTAAAATGAGCACATTTGTGAAACATGAATCCCTTTTAAGATTTCATACTGTAACACAGTACTACACAAAAAGACCAAGGGATAGATTACTCTTTATAGCAGTTGTACATTACCGTCCAGTATAATTAGCCACAAAGGTAATGAAGATGTGCAATGGTAAAAATCATTAACTTTCTGGCTGTTTGTAATCCATTTCTGAATCTCTTTGCACTCCAATTCCCTTGTCTTTCCACACTCGCTCTAGGTGTGGATGTGCATATCATAAAATGCATGGCAACAATGTTTCATTTTAATTTCTCATGAAACAGGATAATATTTACTGCCTTACAAAGCTCTTAGTCACAGAGCCTCTTTTAGAATACATTCTGCATAAAATAAAGACTGATGGATTGATAGATTAAAACAAGTACATTATATTTACTTAAATGCTTCAGCGTGTAAAAATTGAGTGATCTGTCACCTTAAGTAGTACATGTCACTGATTTCATAATAAAACACCTGTTTTACTTCCATTGGTCCCCTGCTATTTGGCTGAATGTCCACACTTTGCTACAGTACTTACTATATGTTATTAGTTTTTTCCAGAGTTTGAAAGCTCCTTAAGTGCATTGACTTTTCATAATCTCTGCACTGATTTTCAGGTGTTATGAAAAAAAGTAATAAAAGTTGTCCAGAGATTAAATTGAATGGTGTGATTTATGGCACTTCTTGGAGCAGTAAGGTGCTATTTATGTCTTTCTTTGTCAGGTTTGAATATTAGTAAATAATGAAGTGAGGGTTTTATGAAACAAAATTAATAATTTCACTACATTTTCTCCTTGTTTAACTTCCTGGAATACTGTTTATCTTTATCAGTCCCAGGTTGGTTGATGGGTCACAACTAAAGTATTATTTCTGGCTTTGAGCTGGGTTCAGGGCACGTGCATACTGACATTTTCTGCCCTGTGCTCTCCCAGTTATGACTTCTATTTTGCTCTCCGTTCCCTTATTACAGGGCAACAATAGATCATTTTTGGTATTACTGCTGTCAGGTTCCAGCACTAAGAAAAGTACCTCGGAGAAGGGTCGTCAAGCATTTTTCTGCCCTGGAGGTCTTTATTATATTACTCTTTCATTCCATGTCAACTATTTAGGACTGATGACTCAGGGATCCAAAATATAACATACTCATACACATGCCTAAACGAAAGCGTTAGTCTTTTCTTCACAAAAATTAATGCATATCTGAAAGTTATTGTCCACTAAGATAAAACAGAACAAATGAGAAATTTTAGAAAGAAGTGGAGATTATTCGGTCCATAAAGTTTGCTGGAATAGCTCAGTTATTACACTATCTCATCTAGGGTTTTTGAAAAGTCAGATAAGTGCTCGGGATTGTGAAGCCTTTTATGGTTTTCATCTTCAGAGAAATTATTTCCACTGGTGTTCTTAAGTGTTGATTAAACTGAAAATATTCTGTTAGATCAGTTTAATCAGTGCTTTTGAGAATTTTGAAGCCCAAAATTAGATTGTTACATACACGCACATATTGAAGATTAAAACAATTCAGTTTTCATAGATTATCAGAACACAAAAGTGTCTTTTTTAAGTAAAATTGTTGTATTAATAAATTAATATGCTACTTTCTGATTTTTTTAGGTCACATACAATGAGTAGAGCTTTGCTTCCCAGCAGCAACCATCAGTCAAGTAGTCCTAAATAATTCATTGTTTACCCAAACAAAACCAGCAATAAAAATTTTAAACACTGACCTAAACCACAATTTCTAAATAGATTTTGAAGGCTCCTCTAAACATTTCACTAGCATTTTGGTTAAATTCAAACAATAACAACAACATTTATTTATATAGCACATTTTCATATAAATAATGTAGCTCAAAGTGCTTTACATGATGAAGAAAGAGAAAAAAAAAGACAAAATAAGAATTAAAATAAGAAAACACTAATTAACACAGAATAATGGCCATAAGAAGGCCAGGGAGGACAGAAAAAAACAAAAAAAACTACAAACGGCTGGAGAAAAAAAAAAAAAAATCTGCAGGGGTTCCAGGCCATGACACCGCCCAGCCCTCTCTAGGCATTCTACCTAACATAAATGACATCAATCAGTCCTCATTGTATTCAGGGTTCTCATAGAAGGACTTGATGATAACGGTCACATGGACTTCTGGTCTTTAATTCATCAATGGAGGGACATCACAGTGCTTTGATCGGGTGATGGTGGCGGAGATCGCCACCACAGAAAACCGGAAAAAGTACAGAAGAGAAAGTAGGGGCATTTGTGATTTACGTGCAATTCTCAAAATGGCTCCCATACAATCTTGTGTTAAGTGATTTTGATTTGATGGTGCAACAGCATGGAAAAATGTATGTAATCAAAACTCAAGGTTCAAAATATAAGAAAATATTAATATAAATAAATTAACACTTCAAATGGCATGTGTCAAAAAAAAAGAGAATCAAACTCCAAGTGTTTTCTTACCCAGCAAATCTATTTTGTTTGTTATTTTTGTGTTTGGAGCCTTTATTTAATATTTGTTAATTTATTAATGTTATTTTCAACGCCATCTTACTTTGGTAGTGGGCAATGCCATTTTGAGGAGTTTGTGTCACCCGTTGCCTTGGTAACACTCCCATCATAAACTGGGGGTATTAGTTGAACAGATCATCGAGAGCAGCTATGTAAAAGTTGCTCCTCACAAGCTCCAGACTATCTGAGACTGGATAAACCCACTGGTGATTACTTGTGATTCTCTCTTTTATTTATTTTGGCACTTGATCCCTGCTTGAAATAAGACTTTGAAATTTGGTCTTGTTATCCTTGCAGTCCTTCTATGCAAATCTCTTACTCTTTTCTTCGAGTTTTCCTGTCAGCCAGGGCTCGTGGCCACGTCACAACTTTTCTGTGAGAAGAACCTAAAGCTCAGTTACATGGACAAGCTGGCCTGCACCAGTTCTTGGGTTGTGTTACATGTATCACGTCATAGGCTCTCGATTAAGACCAATATCAAGGTTCATCACCTTGACTAGCAGATTAAATACTGTATCAATATATGGTTGTAGGTCCTTTTCAGTTTGATTCTTGTAGGTCATCATTGTTAGTAATGTATTTACCATATATTTAAAGTTCCTTTGTATTCGATGAAAATAACCTGAATATTCCAAAGAAGCAAAAAAATTTTAGTCGTTTGTGCTTTCAGCTACACCATGGAATCAGTTTCTTCATTTTCATAATTAAAAATTATACTATTCATTGTGATGTGACCAGGGTGGGACCTTAAATAATCTAGTCATTGGTCTGTCTTAGGAAGACAAATAGATAATAGCATTCCTGACTACTGTGTATTATAGAGAGAAGATGGTTTCAAACCTCAATCCCTGGGACATGGCTGACAATGAATCGCAAGTTTGGCAATCATGAGCCAACACAGAAAATCATATATGATTTGCAGAAATTTATTAAGAACTTTTTTGAAGACACTTTTCTCATAGGTTTGTGTTGTCATGTAAATACATCGAACAACTTTTGCTACTGGAGTATATTTTAGTATTTTTTTTTCTGGTACTTTATTTTATAATAAAGATGCCTGCCCAAAGAGAATTTGTTAATGTTTTTCTGGCTTTTGAAACCTTAGGTATGATATATATGTTGTGTCTTTCTTTCTTATGTATTTATGTTTTTATTTCTAAACTACAATTTGCGGGCAAGCTGTACTTCTTTGCTGTGGTAGTTCCTTTTACCATTATTCATTGATATCTCTGGTTTTCTGTTATATTTCCTTTAAGTGATTGCTTTTGCTTTATCATATAACACTTCATCCCTTATACTTTTCCCTTTCCATGTCAGTCCCAATGTCTCTTAATATAACATGCTCTAACCAAGAGAGGGTGTAGTAAACTAATAGGGGTGTTGACATTCAAATATTAAAATAAAATGCTTGGCCTCTACAGGATGTACCAGAAAGATAGCGGATATGCAGGCATTACCAAGAAACCTTACCCAGCAAAAATCAGGAAATCCCCCAGACCCCAACCCCCCCATCTAAAAGCGTTTCTGTTTACTGCTGAGGCCCAGAGTTCATTGTGTCTTAATCTGGGATTTACCAGCTGCATTCAATATGACCATGTGTGCCATCTAGTGGTTAAAAGGATACTAGCACCCTCCTTATTATTCATACACAGTGCAGCACTGTGTGGTAGAGTGAATTACAAGATCACTGTAGAGTCTGTTTGAGGCATACAGCACACTCCAGAAGTAGGCATTTATTTTCCACATTCTGCTGTTTGAATACAAATTGTAACTAATCCGATGGGCACAGCCTTGAATTTATTTTTGAGAAGAAAGTCTAGACACACAATAAGTATCAAAACACAAGCTAGTTTTATACAATAAGAATATGTGCTTTTAAAATATTATAGGTATGCATTTTGGCAACAGCACTTAATTAAAACAGATTTTCATAGTTATCTTCATTTTAATTGGCATTGCTCTACAAATAAAAACTTTGAAAGGGACAATCATCAAGTGATCCAATTCAAGTGGAACCCCATGAATAAGAGGCCTCTGGGCCTCACCGCTCCAATATTTGAATTCGTTAGCAATGCAGAGTGCAAGCTGCCTGCGGCTGTCCCAGTTTCTAGGCAAAATATCAAAAGGCCGAAAAGCCTCTCCTGGACAAAATATCGAGCTGCAGAATAGGACTAAACCTGCTTTATCTTTACAGGATCAGAGAGCATCTTCTGAAACAATGTATAAATTGCTTTTGTCAGCAGAGAATTTTTTCTTCTTGTTGTCCTTGAAGAAAGGAAAGCTTATTTCTGGGTGGATTAAAATGGTAAATTATTAAGTTTGTTTTGATTAAATGGCATTTTTAAATATATGACCTGTATATATTTTCAGTATATTTAATTTCACAAATAAATAAAACACATGTAACCACATCCCAATTCTTCATCATTCTGTACTCCATAAAACACCTTAAAACAGTGCTTCCCAAACTCGGTACTGGGGACCCACTGTGTCTGTAGGCTTTTGTTCCAACCAGCTTCTATTTTTAATTGGACTCCTGGGCTAAATAAGTGAACTGTTATTTCCAAAATTCTGTGTTTTGGGAACAATATAGAAATTATAAAACTAAGTGTGGTAAAAAAAAATAATAATAAAATGTACCAAGCAGTTTTATGGGAATAATGTATTCATCTTGATTTTCATTCTACTTTTCCAGGTGTTCTAATTGTTTAATTAATCCATTATTTACTAATTAGCGGGTCTGATGCTAAAGTAGTTGCAGCCTTTTATGATTCAGTGTTGTTTGTCTGTGTGTCTGCTCTGCTCATTTTTAATTTTTAATTGTCATTAATAAGATAAAACGAAGGAGGAAGCTGTACAGAGAAAGGGCAATATATTATGAAATCAACAAAAGAGAGTTAAGCATTTAAATCTATAGCAAAAGCAGGAATATTTCTAAAAAAATTTCTGAATGCAGAATAAGAGAAAAAAATACCAGCTAATAAAATGAGATCAGTGTTATCAGTTGTTGTCACTGATTATGAATCTGGTTGGAACAAAAACCTGTAGCCACAGTGGGTCCACAGGACCAAGTTTGGGAAGCATCGCCTTAAAACACTTTACATATATTATTTGAATATTTTAACTACATAAAACATTTTGGAAAATATGGTAGGTTGAACGTTTATAAAATTTAATGAATGCTACGGCTAAGTCATCTGCGGTCTTTCAGGGTCATCAATGGTGAACAGGTTTAGAAAAAGGCTCCAGACAATCTCCCTTTCAAAAAGTCTCCAATGGCAGGTCAGGGGAAAGGAGATAAATATACTATGTCTCAGTAGCTGGAATGACGGAAGAAGGCTGTAGCAGGATAGTGATCTATAATCATAGTAACCCCCATTAAGGTCATTAACCTGTCAAGATCAATTGGATACTGTCTGCACTCCAGCTTTCCTAAAATAACTAATTTCACATGCAGGCTTCCATCAAAGTCCCCATTTTGCCTCTATCAAGTCCAGTACCAACGGACCAGTGGCAAAGGGCTAAAATGTGGGGTCTTCAGTCAACAGTGATTTTGATAGTTTACTGATGTTTTACATTGTATATTGTGCTGTCTGTTTCATGATACTGTTGTTAAGTTTGTGGCTAAGACACCAAGACAAATTTGGCAACTATGCTGCATGGGAAGTTTCATTCATTTAATACAGTATAGACTCTCAATTGTGGGCATAAGACAGAAGTCAGCTCTGAACAGGATGCCAGGCTATTGCAGGGCACATTCCTGCATTCACTCCTACTCGATCAGTTTCAGAGTCCCCAATCAAACTAACATGCATGTCTGTGAAAGAAGATTGGAGAAAACCCTTATGAACATGAGGACAACTTACAGATTGAGCACAACAGAAAGCGATCTAAGAATTGAGCCCAGGAATCTTAAACTGTAGTGGAGTTAAATGCACCTCCATTGCATTATATCACATATATTTTAAAATTATGAAACTATTAATGTAGTCAGAGATGGAGAAATAAGAAAATGTGAACCTTTGAATTTTTATTAAGAATGGTGGATTATGGTCTGCAAAGTCAGTTGAAGGAATATAGTTTTTGCTGTATGCACATAATGTTTATTACAGTGCTAACATTTTGCTTTTAGCTGTAAGCTAGTATGTATTTAGTATCAGTAGCAGTCTTCATGTCTGTCTGTGACTATTCCTAGACATGTTGACATTTTGATAAATGAGCTCTTGTTTGTTAGTCCCTCACTCTGGCAGTAACAATTTCTCAATAATCAAGGGAGTGCACTCAAACAATACACTACTCTGGGAGTTTGGAAAGGTCTCTACAGAGTTAATTACCTTTTTCGTTCAGGCACATTTTGTAAGATGATTCCACCAGTTCTGTTTCAAAATTTCAGGTTATGAGTAAAAATACCAGTATATGGGATATACCGATGGGATGCTTAAGTAAAATTAAAAATGCTGTATACTAATCAAATCAGTTATACTTTAACATAAATTTCATTAATAAGGCATTAACTAAAATTAGTTCGTGTACATTCAAACAATTAAAAGTGTTCATAAATTGTAATTAATGTACTGGTAACACCTATAATGACTTTCATTATTAAGTCAATAAAATACGTGATATCAGTGGTTCTCAAAGTGTGGGTCGCAACCCTCTGGATGGTCACATTAAAGAGCTGGTGGTTGCCTTAAAAGTCAAGGCTGCTCTGCTCTCTAACATCCGCTCTTTTGGGGCAGATGTCAACTTTTATTAACAGGAGGAGTTAAGGGTGGATGTCAACTTGGGCAATAATCTGCTGTAAACGTCAAACAAACTCGCTGTTACGGTAAACATAGATTTGCTTGGAGGAATGTTGGATTTGTTGACTTGACATCTAATCCCTGCATGTGCATGAGTAGCAAAGAGCAAACAGCAGCAAAAATGTCAAAGGCATCTGCCTAGAGAGTAAAGCAAAATACTCAGTGGACCACGTTTTGAGAATTATTGCTGAATTGGACTCTGACATGTCGGACTCTGATTTTGATGCCGGTGATCTGGAGATCAAGATTGAAAACAAAAATGAGGTTCAGGCATCAGCTGATTGGTTCCCAGCTGATTGTGGTGCTGAACACATTCGTGTAGTTAACATGCCTACAATAACGTTAGCCTGGGAGATCTGTTACTTACAATGGCAAGAGGTACAAACCAGATTGCATTGCACTGCAACCACTGCTGCCACCAGAGTTGGAAATATCTGTGGATTCATCCATCTGTAATGAGAAGTATTTGAACTTCTTAATAATTTCAAGAACTTGTGCTCGAATATCGTTTGCCATATTGCTTATTCTTCTTTGGATCGTATTACTGGAACAAGGTATGGTTTTGAGCTTGTCAGCCCTTTTCCCTCAACTGTTATTTGCACTGTATCAACAGATGTTGGTAAAATCAAATTTTATAAGCTATGGCTTACTGATTTTTGCATTGCCAAATGCAATTCGATAAATTGCTAGTACTGCTTTTTCATTAGTGGTAGTTGCCAAAGTAAAAATGGCTTGCTTCTTGTGGAGGTAGTTTAGCTTTCTTTTAAATAATTCCACTGGCTTGTCTTTTTGTCTGCATGTTTGGTATTTAAATGTCGATGTTGCATTGATGGCTTCATACTCTCTTTTGACAGCACACCTCGACAAACTACACACTGGGGTTTATTGGAAATAACAGCAAAACCATATTTGAGATATTCATTACTGTAAAATCTATTTTTCTTTTCTGATCTTTTCTAATCTTTTCTAGGGATGCCAACAAATGTGTCCAGGCCATATTAGAATATCTTTGTAGAATAAGAATTACAGTACCTTATCTCTTTTCAAACTTGGTTTTCTTTACTCTGTGACATATCAAAGGCTTGCAGGTATATATTACATGGGACAACTACTTTTTATGCACTCACTTTTCAGGAGGCCTACAGCATTTTTTCAGTGAGCTATAAGAATACCAACAAATTTGCCCACTTCCATATACCCACACTAGGGCCTACTGGGCAAATGTAGAATCAACTGTCACCTTAACAACTATGTCTTTGCGGAATGAGAGAAAACCTATATGCAGATGTAGAGACATACATAAGACACGTATGAAATTTGACAAATGAGAAGAGACCTTTCAGTTTTTTTTGTTTAGCTAATAGCTAAGCAATCCCAATGTCTCATGCAGATTCTTCTTAAAGATTATCAATGTTTCTACTTCAACTACATGTCTCAACAGTTTGTCCGAGAGTGTCCCACAACTATTTGCATAAAGAAGTGCTTCCTGGCTTCATTTTTTAATGCCCCTTAATTTCCACTGATGTCATCAAGTGCACGATTCACCCTTAAAATAAGAAAATGTTGCTGGATCTACTTCATCTATGCCTTTGAGGATTTTAAATATCTGTATTAGATAGTAGTCTGGATTAATCTGTCAGAGTAGGACATGTCCTTAAATCCTGGGATGTGCTTGGTTGCTCTCCTCTGCACAGCTTCAAGTGCTGCTATGTCTTTCTTGTACCGTGGTAATCAGAACTGCACATAATACATTTAGATGCAGTCTTACAAGTGCATTATATAGTTTGAGCATAACGTCCTTTGACTTAAATTCAGCAGTTTTTAAGATATAACCTAAAATTTTATTTGTTAGTTGTTTCCTGTATGACAGTGTCTTGTATCTTGTATTTATAATTGATATTTCTTTTGTCAATGTGTAGCACTTTGCACTTTTTGAAAGTTCAAGTAAATTGTGTTGTATGCTTTGTTTTTGTCAAATATTCTCGTTCTTCTTCTGGTTTGGCAGGACCTTCCTCTCATAAATGCATGGTGGCTGCCATTTAGAATATTATTATCATGTAGGTCATTTTCTAATTTGTTTCTTATTATAGTTTCCATAATTTTGCATAGCACAGAAGTAAGGTTAATTAGTCTGTAATTATTAGGATCCATTTTGTCTACCATCTTGAAGATTGGAGTCACATTTGCAACTTTCCAGTTCTTAAGTACTTCTCCTTTTTGAAGTGTCTGCCGAAGTATGCCTAATAAGGGTTTACAGAGGATGTCTTTCATTTCCTTCAATCAAATTGATAAGATCTTATGAGGTCCAAGGGTTTTATTAGTTTTCAGTGTATTGAGGGCTTGACACACTACTGACTCTTATATTTTAAAATCTTTGAACTCAGAGTTTGTTTGTATTTCTGAATGAGGTGTTACACTTATTTCTTCCTTTATAAATACCTGGGCAAAATATTTCATTTATTATTTCCTTTAGCACCAAAATTCAAAACACAAGCCTAAAATCAAGGTCTGAAATAAGAAAAGCGTAGCTCCTACATATTCCCAATTATCCTGTCTACTTATTATTAATCAAGATTTTTTGTAACAAATGCAAAGATTTGGATGCATCATAGTGTGTATTGCCATCTTAATAGATGAACATATAATATTTGATTCCACTTTTTCATATACAATTCAGTTTCAACATGAGAACCTAAGAAATTTAACAAACAAGAGGATGCAATTCAGACCATTAAGTTCATTTCTTCAGTTAATATCTATGCTGCATCAATATCTCATCTAGATACTTCGGAAAGGTTTTCAAGTTTCTGCTTTAAGTGCATGTCTTGGTAATTTAATCTAGATTCCTAGATTAATCTAGAATCCTCATTGAGTACACAGGTGGTGTGGTGGTAGTGCTGCTGCCTCATAGTAAGGAAATCATGGGATCAAATCCCTGGTCCTCCCTGCAAGGAAGCACTTTAAGAAAAGTACTATACAAATGTAAAGAATCGACGTTATTATCCCCAACACATCTGGACAGTTATGAAATATCTAGTTGTTATTAAAAGGTAACAAAGCATCTAAAAGGTTAACAGAGGAGCATACTTACTTGCAATATTAATAAATACTTGCCAAATTCCAAAGATGTTTTAGATGTATCCCCAGCAGAATTTTTTTTTTTATTTTAAAATAGAATTGAACCATCATTTCTTAGTGAGTTATAGCGGGTGCTGTCATAAATATTTTAAGCCTTCAATATCGCGTTGCATTATTTATTTCTCTTTTAGAAATCCTTAGACATTTTAAATTAACATTGCTGTTTTAGAGACATCATCTCAGCACCATTTTGAGGTTTTCATGACCACTATCATTGTCAGAACAATTTTTCATGGCAAATGCCATGTTGTTATTGGTTACCTTGTCCATTGTTAAGTTCATGATTGTTAATGCCACAATGTGTGATATGATTGTGTGTCATTATATGTAAAAGATAGCAGTGCACTGAAAGTGGTAATGAAGCGTCAAAGTAATTTAGACAAAACAAAGAAATGTAATAATTTGGTTTGAAAAAAGACTTTGTCATAGATAGCAGTAGGACTTTCTTTGCTTTGTCTTTTCAGTGTTGATTTTACCTTTCCCCGTAGGAATGAAAAATCAAAAAAGAGATCTCCTTAATATCTTTTTTTGGTTTCAATTAGATAACAAGATCTGAGATTCTGAGATCAGAAAGAAATAAACTGGAGACATTTTCTTTTGTCTCCTACTTCTCAGATTTTTCTCCATGGAAAAAGAGTCACTTTTAAAATTGCTTCTGTAAAACCCAATGTTAAAATAGTCTGGTCTATTTCTCACATACATTTTCTGTCAAAAGTACTTGGGTGTGTTGTAGCCTCCCAACTGACCAATTACTTAACTTCTAATAAATTGATGGAATAGCTGTGAAACTGCTCTGCTTTGGGTAATGATTTGCTTATTTAATCAGAGTCTGGACAAACCAGCTGTTAGACCTCTGTGCAGCATTTGACACTGTCAGACATGATATCGTACTGGAGAACATGCTGGGTATCTCTGGCACTGCCCTCCAGTCATATCATATCTGACTGATAGGCAAGAGTTTGTCAGTCTTGGCAACAGCAGGTCCAGATCAGCGCAAGTCACTTAAGGAGTTCCTCAGGGCGTTGTCCTTGGCACTCTGCTCTTCTGTATCTATATGCTTATCCTTAGCCATATTATTTGTAGCTTTGGACTGGGTTGTCATTTTTATGCAGAAGATACTCAACTCTATTTCAATGTTAAAAGTGAAACTTAATCAAAGCTTTTTCAGCTCAAAACTTGCCTCAGTGAAATTAAAACCTGGATGGAGCAAAACACTTTAAAATTAAATTGCAACAAAACTGAACTCCTGTAGATTAACACTAAACCACAACTTAAGAAAACAAACTCCTTTTCAATCACTCTTGACGATGATCTCATCAGACCTATTGCAATAAATCTTGGTGTCATTTTTGATTGCTTCCTTTTTATTCCACCCAAAAAACCACATTAAGAAACTTTCTTACTTCCACCTCCATAACATATCCCATGTTCACTCATTCCTCTTCTTTTCTAATGCTGAGAAACTTGCCCATGCTTTTATCACATCCTGCATCAATTATTGTAACTCTCTACTGGCAAGTGCCCCTTCATATCTTATATCACAACCCCATTTGATTCAAAACTCTGCTGCACGAGTCATTACATGAACCAGCAACAGTGAGCACATAAAACCCATCCTGCCTTCACTGGCTCCCAGAGTCTTACAGGACTGAATATAAAATTCTATTAATAATATACAAACCTTGAAATGGCCTTGCAATGGACTACATAGAATCAGAATCAGAATCAGAATATCTTTATTGTCATTGTAACAAATACAACGAAATTAGGTGCAGTCCCTGCGGTGTCAAAATATAAATTTAATTACAAAAGGATAAGAAGACATAAGGTATAACACAAACATTCAACATAAGACCTTAATTGCACATGAAGACTTGCACAAGATGTCATCTATTGCACTGCTGCATTGGAGGTGATTAGGTGGCATTCAGTGCCCCAATAGCAACAGCGTAGAAACTGTTATTCAGTCTATTAGTCTTTGTTTTCATGCTCCAATATCTTTTGCCTGATGGCAACAGTTGGAACATGTTATGAGCGGGGTGTGAGGAGTCTTTTAAGATATTATCTGGTTTCCTGAGGCAGCAAGAGCTGTGCAGTTCATCCAGAGAAGGTAAAGAGCAGCCGATGATCTGCTGGGCAGTTTTTATGATCCACTGAAGTGTTTTCCTCTGTGCTGTTGGTGCAGCTGGAAAAGCACACGCAGAGGCAGTAGCACAAGATACTCTTGATAGAGCAGCGATTGAAGGATGCCAGTGGTTTTTGGGGGATGTTATTTTTCTGGAGGACTCTCAGGAAATAAAGTCTCTGCTGAGCCTTCTTCGCCAGCTCAGCTGTGTTCACGCCTCAGGACAGGTCTTCCATGATGTGGACTCCCAGGAAGCGGAAGTCTGACACCCTCTCCACACAGCCCCCTCCAATGTAGAGAGGTTTGATAGATAGATAGATAGATAGATAGATAGATAGATAGATAGATAGATAGATAGATAGATAGATAGATAGATAGATAGATAGATAGATAGATAGATAGATAGATAGATAGATAGATAGATAGATAGATAGATAGATAGATAGATACTTTATTAATGTCAGTTTCCTTTTTCCTGAAGTCCACAACAAGCTCCTTGGTCTTACTTGTGTTCAGGAGCAGGTTGTTGTCAGTGCACCATGCTGTCAGCCGCTCCATTTCATCCTTGTAGGTGGATTCATCCTCCCCAGAGATGAGCCCCACTACAGTGGTGTTATCTGCAAATTTGACGATGGTGTTGCTCTAGTGGGCGGGGGCGCAGTCATGTGTGAACAGCGTGAAAAGCAGGGGGCTCAGCACACAGCCCTGAGGAGAGCTGTTGCTAATGCTGATGATTGTGGAGATGTGAGGTCCCACCCTAACCCTTTGTGTGCGGTCTGTCAAGAAGTCTTTAATCCATATACAGGTGGAATACGGGAGTGCCAGGGCTAGCAGCTTGCACATAAATCTGTGAGGGAGGTTGGTATTAAAAGCAGAGCTAAAATCAATAAAGAGGAGACGTGCGTAGCTCCCCTGGTGCTCCAAATGGGACAGGGTAGCATGGAGAGCAGCAGCAACAGTGTCCTTAGTAGACCTGTTAGCCCTGTAAGCAAATTGGTGTGCATCAAAGGTGGGAGGGATGAAGGACATGATATGACTCTGGACCAGTCTCTCAAAACACTTCATCAACACCGGGGTGAGCACTACTGGCCAATAGTCATTCAGGCAGGTTATGGGTGATTTTTTTGGTAAAAGGAGTAAGATGGAGGATTTCAGACAGGGAGGAACTAAGGCCTGGGACGGTGACAGGTTAAAGATCTTTGTAAAGACCCCAGCCAGCTGCTCTGCACAGCTCCTCAACACACGTCCAGGGACACCGTCGGGACCTGCTGCCTTCCTAGGATTGACAGCATGGAACAAACATCTCACCTTGTGTTCCTCCACCCTAATTAAGGGGGTGATGTTGTTGTGAGTTGCTGCTGCATGTGTAACAGCTGCCTCTGGTAGTTCCATCTCAAAGCGAGCAAAGAAGTGGTTCAGTTCCTCTGCCATTGAGGCGTCACCTTTAGCAGCTCCATGGCTGGTCCTGTAGTTGTTGAAGTGCTGGACTCCCAGCGAAACCTGCCTGCTGTTATTATTGTCCAGGTGCTCCTCAATCCTTCTCCTGTAGTCCCTCTTAGCCTTTCTGATGTATCTCTTCAGGTTGGACCGTGTCATGCTGTAGAGAACCTTGTCACCACACCTAAAGGCAGTGTTCCTTTCCTTTAGCAGCCGCTGAACCTTTCTTGTCATCCAGGGCTTCTGGTTTGGATAGACACAGATACGTTTCTCCACTGTGACAGTGACCTTTTCCATCACTATGCTCCTTTTCACCCATTAAGGTCCTCAGATTCTGGCATTCTTGTTGCATCTCACACTAATATGCACTCTATGGGTGACAGGGCCTTCAGCTGTATAGCGCCCAGACTTTGGAATGACCTCCCTAAATTAATTAGATCATCCTACTCAATTAATTCTTTAAAAAAATAACTTAAAACTCATCTGTTAAGGAAGGCTTTTACCTTAACTTAGCATTCTGCACCTTCTTTCAGTTTGCCTCTCTGTCCAGATGCTCAGGATAATTTGTGTGTTTGTGGTATATCACAAATTATGTTTTTTATTCAGGTTTTTGTTCTGGTATTGAATTTAGTTTTTACTCTGGTTTATTGTCATTTATTCAATTTAATGGTTTGTGTATCAAGAATTTATCTGTTTTAGTGATTTATGCAGAAAATATTTGTATCAATTGTTACGTATACATATTGCTTTTCTTTCTTAGACTCTGTGCAGCACCTTGAGCCTGGAAAAGTCACTATAAATAAAATGTATTATTATTATTATTATTATTATTATTATTATTATTATTATTATTATTATTATTAACTATTTCCTCTTGAGTTTCAACAGAGAGCTTGTCAAAGTCACACAATGGGCTCAGATTTTCCAAGTTGTGTCTTGACCTTTTTTTTTTTCATTTCTAAAGTATTTACATTGTGTGCTCAGTATTATATGATGAAATGTATGGACAGTTGTTTGTGGTAATAAAACACTTCAGTATATTGCAAAACTGTAGTCCTTGCTTCAGAAAAATACTATTAGTTGCCCTAATTTATATTGCTGTGCTTCTGGAATCAATGACAGGCAGCACTGCACAGTGATGTAGACTTTAGACATCAGTTACTGAGGTTATGGATTCAAATCCGCCTATTGACATTGTGTGGCCATGAGAAAGACACTTTATCTGTCTGTGCTCTAATTGGAAAACCAAATGAAATTAATTATATCTCAAATGTTGTAAGTCAACTTAGATAAAGGTATCAGTCTAATAGTAAGTAAAAATATGAAGTCTTGAAAGAGATTAAAACAAGACTAAAAAGAGGTCTCACAAAAAGTAGCCTTTGTTAAGGTCTTGTTGTATAGCAGAATATAAGTAATAGAGGAATTTTTGCAATACCTGAATTAATGTGTTACTGATTTTTTTTTACCTATTAATATTCTGAACATTGCTATATGCTTTATGTAAGTCATCAATAATGATTCCAATGCTGTCTGACTGGTAGGCAAAGATTTTTTTCTTAAAATGGTGTGAATGTGGAACAGCCTCAAAACAAGAGAGCAAGAGCAAGGTCAAGACAAGTGTTTGCAATATCCGATATTTAGTTGAATTATATTGTGCTTTGTACAGATTATGAAGAGTTTATCTTGTCAATGGCTGATTTCAATTCTTTGTCATATATTCTGTTTAAAAGATCCCTTGTTCAACACTACTTCATGCCATTTAGGGATGACATTTTTGAAAGACACTGGTAGAGTGTAAAAACACTGTATATATCTTCACTATTGTTGAATGGTATACTGTAGCTTCTACTAGTAATACTGAAGGAAGATTAGGGAGGACTGGCAGAAAACATTCTGACATGAATATAATAGAAGAAATGTATTCCCTGATGATCAAGTTTGAGGCATAATTGTTTGAAGAATATGAATGTATTGTCAGTATAAAATCACTAAATATTAAAGGTGCTGAAAATGTTTAATGTATTGAAACTTTGGGCCATGTAAGTTATAATGCTTGATAATATTCGGAATTGTTGAGGTCATATTAGTCCTAGACCTTGCATATATAATAGGAGGTAACATTTAAATGTACAATTAACATCTCCCATTATGAGGTTATGAGTGTTCATACTAGGTATTGAAGAGAACTCTATTTCTCTACAATTTATTATATCATTTTTTGCAAATACATTATCAAGCATTAATTTATTTTACATTTTTCCCAAACAATATAATGTAGTGCTCCTCTGAATAATAATTGACCTCAGAAGATACAAACAGGGTTGCTTTGTGAACCTAGAGAATATTCCAAGGCCTCTAGTCATCCTGTCATAGATGGATTAAAATATTTGGCCATCCCAGGTTACTCACAGAAATTTACATCTAAGTTAAAAATGTTGAGGCTACGGATTTGTCAGAACCATAGCATTAATGCAAGCTTTCTTAGTATAAATGGCAAGTTTGGAATCTGAACATTTATTTGATAAATGAAAAAATCAATTTTTCTAGGTTCTGTGGTAGGTGATCTGTAATTCACTGAATACTGTTCTTTGTAAAAACACTAATTTGTATTACTAAGGTATTTAAATTTCTGTCTTTTCTCCTGAAACTGTGGCTCCAATCGTGATTAATTTGCTTGTTAGATCAGAAGGCAACATAATGTATTGCACAGAGGAAATTCATGTCAGCATGCAATATATACAGTAACAGAAAGATAAACCCATGTGTCAGAGTACAAATGAAGGAAGTGCACAGGCAATACATTTATAGTTGTTACCTAAACCCATGTCTATAAATGCACATCTAGTGCTTCACTGAGAGAGGTCAGGATTTTCAACTAGGACATCACATGGAATTTATTAAATATTCTGGCAAATATGTGATTGTATAGCTTGATTAATGTTCCAGTAACAACACTCTAACACTGGTGCTGTTATTTGTAATTTTTCCTGTTTGTGTTGTTTGTGTTTTGATACTCATGGTGTCACAAATTAATGTTATGATTGGGAATATTTGCCTTCACTTTGCCTTGTACATCATTTCCAACTATGTAAATGTTTGAGGTGACATTTTTCTAAATACACACAACCTACTGTTGGCTTGGCATTGTTTCTTGGAGCTTTTTCTTTGGCAAGAGAAGAAGCCAATGTTGGATGAAATAAGAAGATCCTCTTGAAAACCTTGCCAACAGATAAAAAAAATCTATGTTTTGCATGTCAGTGGACTAGAAATACTGGATCAAGATTTAGGCAACTGAGTTTTTGTCACTGTGACAAGAAATTTAGAAAGGCCATTGTCAGTGGGGATACCAAGCATGAAAAATGATGTAATTTAATAACTAAAAAATAAGATATTTTATGCTTTTCATATAGGACTTTAGTGTAAGTAAAAGCTTTCTTTCTTTACAATTTGGTTATAGGACAACACTAGGGTACTGTAGGATTTTGTGAAACCAAGATAGGCAAAAGAATGATTGGTTAGAATGCTACTTATAGGAATATTCTTGGAAACCACACAAAACTAAAGTGGGACAGTTGAAAACAAAAGCAGTTAGGAGCTTTAAAGTGTGTGTTGGGGGGGGGGGGGTTCGGTGGATTCATTTATAAGGAGAAGAAAGAGAGTTTTCAGGATTCTAAGAATTCTGGGAGTATAGTATTTTTGCACAATTTTCTGGCATTTTGTATAGGGTTGCCTTGGCATTTGTGGTGTCAGGAAAAGAGGCTTAACATCCTTACAAGTAGAAAACAAACAGGCTTTTTTTGTTTTATTTTTGTTTTAAGACGTACTCATTTTTTGGGAACATTTCTAGTTTTTTGTCTTTCTTTACCATGTCCTCTCTTAAATAAAAAATATTTGCCATGTTCATTTTTCTAGTTACTGCCCCTTGATTTACTTGACTTTACATCTTTTATTCAAAAGAAATGTCTAATTCAATGCTCTAAAAGAAAACATGTATTATTTTATTTATCTACCCAACAGAAGCATGATATCACACACAAGAAAACCTGACATTCAAAAATAAAATAAACAAACTAGTAACTGATGAGAACAAATATATATTGTTTTTAGTTTCCAAAAAGCTATATATTGAAGCAATTGGTTTTGTATTTAACAATGTATAACTATGATCTTTGAAAAGACTGGATGTGTTTTGAGGCTAATAATTCCCAACATGGTCTCAGTCTGTGTGAAATGTTTTGTGATCTCTCTAATGTTTGAGTGGGTTTCCTCAGAGTTCTCTAACTAATGTTCTTGTTAAATTAATTGGAGAACCTAAATTGATCCATTTTAAAGGTGTGTGGTTGTGAGTGAGCTATATGAAAAACTAGTTTCCTGTCCTCAGAAAGTCCATGCCATTTGACTAGTGCTGCCAAGAGAAGTTTTTTCCCTTGTGGCTCTGTACAAGAAGAGATGGTGCTCATGTAGTCAGGGCCGGCACCACCATTAAGGCCAATTAGGCAAATACCTAAAGTGCAGATCATAAGGGGGTTGGGGTAGCCACAAGGGTTAACTACCAAACAGTCGGTGCACTAATATGTTCGGCCTAGGCCTGGCACTGCATGTTGTATTCCTGGATCTAAAATAATGAGGAGGAGCAGTGGTGCTTCTTCATTATGGCCAGGGAAGTACAGACCCAGCAGATGTTGTGCAAAAACGTCAGCTTCCTTCAGTAATTTAACTTATTATTAAATTATTTTTTTAATTTCCACTTTTCCAATGGCACACTAATGCAGAAGGTAAAAAAAGCATCTATTAAAAAATCTATGGTGCCTAAGATTTTACACAATACTAGATATAGTATATGCTTTAAACACCTTCTCTCTGCTCAGATTTCTCTTCCAATTGAATCAGTCACAAGCCACATAAGCATAAACAAAATATCATTTTTATTGCGTAACTTTAAAATAAAATGTCCAACTTTTAACTTATAGTCACACAGCAAAGTATTTTTCGTACTTACTGTATTTTCCAAAAGAAGATTAGTGCTGCAGCGTGAGGTGGAGAGTGGGTTAGAATTATTTTCAGTGTGAAGATTGCATGTTTCTGTGTCTGTTTGTTTTTGCTGGTTTCTTTTTCTTCCCTTACCTCAAAGATGTGCATGCTAGGATATTTGCTGACTCTAAACTGACCCAGTGTGCCTGAGTTTGTGGATGTATGTGAGTGTTCCCTTTGATAGACTGGCACCCCTTCCAATGTGCCAATGCTGTTAAGACAGGCACAGGCATCCTGTGATCCTGGTTTAGGTATGTTCTGAAAATAGATAAATGGATAGTAATCAAAATAAAAAAAGAAAGTAACAGAACAAGTAGTTCCAACTTGTTGGCTTTGAAACTGCTAACGGACAAAAATTTACTGTGTGATAGACTTAACAGAGAGCATTGAAAAATACAGGGCACAGAAGGCAATTGTGCTTTCTAAATAAAAAATGAAGCAGAGTCAAGGTCACAGGTATCATGTAATTATTCAAAAAATGCTAATGCTGGTCCAATGAAACTTAACGTAACACATAATAGCCAGAGGGGGGTATAAGGTACATTGAAGTTAAACAAATCAATTCAAGAGGCTGCATTTTAGGGACTGTTAAAAAATTAAAGACAGAAGAGAATAAACAGAGCATTAAATGGGTATAGGTGCTGAATTTCACTTTTTTTTTAACTTGAAATGCAGTCAGCGCTGCAGTCGAGTAAAACAAAACCCTCTACATTTGGTGACAGCCACATGATTTATTTCCTGTAGCTGCTACTATAAAAGCATTAATAACTTGCAATTGTTGGTGAGAGAATTTAAAACTTCAAATTCTTTTTAGATACTTTAAGGCAGGCATGCGCAACCTTTCCGCTATTGACGGCCGCACTACAGACTTTTTACTTTAATAACGGCCGCCAGTAAGTCCAAGTAAACTTAATAATGTTTTATGATTTATGTAAAAATTTACAGATTACACATTAAAACAGAGTATGATATATCTGACAATATTCAATTTACTGGTCTACATATGTAAAAAAATGTCTACGAAACGTCATATAGGACAAAAAACCTTTACAGCAATTGTTTCAGGAAGTTTGGAAAACATCGCCATTAATGGCTTCCTTGCTCTTGCATGTTTGCAGACAGACTTGCAAAGTCAGGGGACTCGCTGGAGACCATTAGGAGATGGCAGTGCTACATCGAATGCTACTTCCATTTGTTTATCCACGCTGCACCATCTCACCCCATTTCTCCCAGGAAATGCGGAGTAAGCTCGAGAGTCCCTAGGCCTCGATGAATATATAAAGGGCAACATTTTGGTCAACATACCGACCCGGCTAAGGAAGGTTCTGCGGTGTTTGAGATTCTACACTTGCAGGAGTCTAGAGACCCCAGAGTCCAAATCGGCTTTCGGCGTCACCATACCGACCCGGCCGACAAAGATTCCGCGGCGTTGAGACCCCTTACTCGCTGGAGTCCAGAGACCCTACACCTGCACGGCCGCCATTACGTACACTTTAATATACACGGCCGCAGGTTGCGCACAGCTGCTTTAAGGAATAAGTGGCATCACTTGGAAGTGAAAGGAAAAAAGCACCAAATCAAATACAAAGACATGCTAGAACAAATTTAAAAACTATCATGTTTATACTGTTTACACACACTCAGGTGTTCATGCAAATTAAGGTTAAAGAATGAAGATGTCTTTGGCTTCTACTTTATCCTCTGATAGTGTTGAAGCAGGCTGACATGGGGACCCTTAGCCCCAATGAAGGCCCTCGGAGACTCAGGACTGGCAGCAGAATCAAGCTTTATTTACGGGACACATACAGACTCGATTCAGATGACTTGAGGAAGCAGCCATAGGCATCTCCTAATTTTTTTACGATTCTTATCATACAAGCCATTATTCATCCTCATCTGACTCCTATCATTTCGCTGCTCTACTCTTGCCTCTAATTAATTCTACCAATGTTTCTTAACTGAGGGGCTGTCAAAACCCCTCTCTGTCCATCATTTCTGTTTCACAAGGCCTATCCTTCATCCCTGCTAACTCTTTGCTTGCTACCATTATTTACAGCCAAAGATTTCACATTTCCCCTCTTAGCGAGGAGCCCATCCTTTCCAGCTCTCCTACACATCTAACCTTTAGCTTAATGAATTATTGGTGGGTTCTAGCTCATACAGAATAATAAAAATATGTAGGCATAAGTCTTTTTAATCCTAACTCTTACATCTTAATGCTTAGTAAAACATAGTGTCCACTTTTCTCATGTGCTTATAATATTTTTCTAATACGCAGAGATTACCAATTTTAAGAATACATTTTTCAATAATAGTTGATCACATTTCTTTTGATATGCTAATTTGCTGGCCATACTGCGTTACCACCAAAGACACCTCTCAGTGTAATTGTGATACTGTTGACTATTTTTGGAGCACTGAAATAATTCTCCCTGGACACAACATATGAACATTTTTTTCATTATATCATGATGAGTTTTTCAAATGTTCTACAATATAAAAAGTCATACACAATAAATGGCAATGTATTTAACATGTCCTCATAGCAATAAAAGTATATTGAACAACACCACCCTGACATACAGTAAGGAAATTGAGTTAACACAACAAATGTACTGCATATACAGATCAGCATTTGAAGTAGGAAAAACTTTCATACTATAAATGAATCTGAGCTTTTTAAACTTACATGAATATAAAAGTGGGTTTATCATTAAATAAAACTTGATAGAAGAGCAAAACATTATGGCAAATAGTAGACCTTATTGTGAAGTATTTTTTTATATCCTAATTCTCTACCTGATAACCCCAACATGTATGCTGTGTTAACAAATTCAGGAAATAATACATTATATAAAATGTGGTGCCTGTTTATGGCTTAGGCAGGGGTGGCGAACTCCAGTCCTGGAGTGCCGCAGTGGCTACAGGTTTTCATTCTAACCCATTTCCTAATCAGTGACCAGTTTTCACTGCTAATTAACTTTTTTCCCATCACTTTAATAGCCCTGTTAGAAGAGTTCAGCCCTCTGAATTGATTCCATTCTTCATTAAATGACAGCCAAGCAGAAATGAGATGTGAAACGAGCTAACAGATGACCAGCTAAACTGGGGCTTCAAACTCCAACCAATTTCACTCCAATCACTTTCTTAATGAGAACCAATTCTTGCTGTTAATTAAACCCGTTATTTAATTCCATGGCTTGTTGCTGCTCTCATTCAGCCAAAACACACATTTCAAAAACTGTTGTTTTTCTGTTCTTTCTAAGAGCACCGTTAAAATGTTTTGGTGACCTGAGAGATCAGCCTTACCAAGACCATCACCTCTCTTTAATTTCAGATATTGTGTGATGGGCACAGGGGAGCTGGTCATATGGTGGCTTGTTTTTTGTCTCATTATTGTTTGGCTGCTAATTAAAGAAAAATAAACAACTATGGGGCCTGAGTCAAGTTAATTAAAAGAAGTAATCAGCAGCAAAAACTGGTCACTAATTAAGAAGATGGTAAGAATGAAAACCTGCAGTCACTGTGGCACTCCAGGCCTGGAGTTCGCCACCCCTGTCTTAGGCTATTATTCAGATTTAAAATTAAGTGCAATGATATACAGATCATTAATTTGTTGGAATCTGTCAGCAAACAAATCCAAACATAGACTCAGATACTTTATGTGGAAACCAGTGGTAAGAAATTCAAAGCCTTTGAAATGCCATCATTAGCTGTTCTTTCAATCTGCCTCTCCTTCACATGAACCTGCTTAGGGTCGCAATAATCCACAGCCTATATTGGGCACACAGCATGAGCTAAACCTTGGATTTGGCACCAGCCCATCACATTAGCTTATTTTTGTTATTTTTTCATCAAAGCATTTAACATATACATATTAGCTCAAACTACTGACACTTTTGGTTTTAAGAAAAAAATTGTATTATATAGAAACAAATTATATTATTTGATACGATTGGTGAGCTGTCTATGTAACATTTATTTTTATGGAAGTTAGATAAAAGAAAATTGTAAAAAAAAGGGTGATAATGCCTTTGAAGAGTTTAAATGTTCATATTTGCTTTCAGGATAAAGTAAAGGAACATAAACCTTATATTTCATAATCATAGCTTATTTTTCATTTCAATACAATGTGTATAGCATGTTATCATAAAAAACATGGCCAGGAATTCTCAAAATGTAAAATTAAAAATGAAAAACAATTTTCTGGAAGCATTTACAAAATCTCAGAATTTAAAATAATACCTGAATAGGTTAACATACGAGCACCATTTCTAGATATTAAAATATTGCAGTATTAAAATTAAAACAACAACATTTATTTCCATAGTACATTTTTCATACAACAACGTAGCTGAAAGTGCTTTACAAGATGACAAAGAAAAAGTTACAATTAAAGAAAAACAATCAAGATTAGACAATAATACAAGAATAAGTAAACAAAACAAGGTAAGGTCAAAGGGCCAGGAGGATAGAAAAAAAAATTCCTGTTAAGATGGAGAAAAAAATAAAATCTGCAGGGGTTCTAAGGCCAAAAGACTGTCCAGCCACCATTAGGCATTCTACCTAACAAATGTTCTTAAATGAGTCCTCTTTGTTTTCAGGCTTCACATGATAATATTTGATAATGTTTGTTTTGTGGGTAGCTGAGACACTCTTCTTCATTCCATCATCTCAGGGGGCTGCATGGTGCCTTGATCAGGTAGTGATGGTGCAAATCGCCCCATTAGAAGAACCAGAAAAGAGAGAGAACAGTGGGGATTAGTACAAACTGTGGATCCCTGATGAATATGATAATTCTATACCCATTCAGTCTATTAGAAATCAACTGAAATGTAACTACAAAAAAGCCATATTAAAATGATGGGTTTTAGAAGTATTTTTAAATGTTCCACAGTATTAGCTTGGCGAATTTCTTTAGGCAAAGTATTCCAGATTTAGATTTAGATTTAGGTTTATAACAGCAAAAGGCTGTCTCACCAAATCTTTTAAGCCTGACTGTTGGAATTATATGCATATCTCTATTTGAAGATCTAGGTTTATGACTTGGAGTGTAGAGGGACAGGCATTCCAAAATATAGGATGGAGCAAGATTATTTAAGGATTTTAAAACCATTATTAGTATTTAAAGTCAATTCTGAATATCACAGGTAACCAGTGTAATGACACTAAAACTGGTGAGATGTGCTCAAAAATTTGTTTTCTAGTTAAAATTCTCACTTTCTTAGTTAGTCCCGTTAGGAGTGCATTACAGTAATCTAGTCGACTAAAAACAAAAGCATGAATTAATTTTTCAATGTCTTGTAAAGTTATAAGAGGATGAACTTTTGCCATATTCCTTAAGTAAAAAAATGCAGTCCTCATAATCTGGTTAATATGAATTTAAGGTTTAGGTCAGAGTCAATGATTACCCCTAAATTCTTTATCTCCACCTTGATTTTTAGGTTTACAGTATTTCTAATGCCCTCACTATATCCATTTTTGTCAATCACTGAGATTTCTGTTTTCTCCTTATTTAGTTTGAGAAAGTTACTACTCATCCTTTCAGAAATACTGCTAATGCATTGGATCAGAGATCCAAGAGTATCAGGGTAATCAGGTGCTATCGATAAATAATGCTGTGGTAACTCACCATGTGCTTTGAGATAATCTGACCTAATGGAAGCATGTAGATTGAAAAGAGCGGTGGACCCAGAATAGATCCTTGTGGTATACCACAAACAATGTCATGTATCTCTGAAGTACAATCACCACAACTAACAAAGAATTTTCTACCAGTTAAGTAAGTCTGAAACCAAATTAAAACACTGCCAGAGAGGCCCACCCACTAACTAATAAATTAGTTCTATGTCTCTGGAAGAATCACAATGCATAATGTTAGAGGAGAGTAGAGGGGTAGGCAGGAGATTTGGTTGCCAGTCCTGATCCAACAGTTTGCAGAGAAAATGGATGTTACTTTGTGAAGATTTTCAAAATTTGTTCTCCAATTTAGAAATTAACCTATAAAATGCATATAAGTTATTATTACACTCTTAAGAATGGTTATACATGTTTACTGCAGCATTAGCATTGTTTGAGAAAGCTGAAGATAAAACAGATTGGCAGTTTTTATTGCAATTCCAGCATGAATGCTATTGCATTATGGCTTCAGTTTACTGATTATTAGGTGGCAGATGGTGGAGATGCTGTTCTTTACTGCTTTTCTGTCATTTGGTATGATTTTTTTTCTTCCTTGTCTATAAATCCTAATTTCTTCAATATAGAATGCCATTAGGGTTCAAATTTAGTTTCATTGTCATTGTCATTATACGTTTTTTTCATTTTTAGCAGCATTTGCTAACATATTCTTTCTGGTGTAATGTAAATCCTCATTAGACACTTTACAAGTTTACTACATGTTTGGAACATTTTGCTTTAATAAAAAGTAATTTGTTCCTTGCTGTCGTGGTGATACACTTGTTTACATTGCCGGCAGTGTGGTTTGTGTCATTACAATAGTCATTTATAGTGACTTTCATTGCAAAAGAAAGGTGACTGCAGGGAGCTACAACACAGCAAGTTTCACTGAGCTTCTCCCCTTTCCTGCTTTCCTTTATATACAGTATATTGTGCTTTATATGCACATTATTCCGCAGTGTAACAGTTCAGAGATAATATGAAAACATATTGGCTATGTTGGAGTCCTGCATTCTATTTGCAAGTGTCTCTAACATTCTTTTTCCTTTTTTGGTGTAAAAATGACTTTTGCCTTATTTTTTCCTATTTTGTCATTTTCAAATTAATAAACGTTTTAAATTAAACACAAAACAAATCTAAATATCAAGACTTGATGTTTTATGTTGTATTCAGCATAAGTATCAATTAAATCTAGAGTCTTTGAATGGAGTTTTCAGAGTTTATTCTAGCATTACTCAAAATACAAAGCAACATATTAAGCATTTTCCAGATAAACAAATCAAATACGTAGTATCAGCAAAGGAGAAGACCTTTCAAAGATAGAGAGTTGAAGATAAACATAATATATGAGGGTTAATGAGGATCAGGATTAAGAAGTTAGACCTGCAGAGAGAGCTACTGGAAAGAGTGGATACATTTAAATATCTAGGATCAGCGGTAGCCCAAGACGGAAAACCATATGCAGAGATAACCCATAGAGTGCATTGTGGATGGAACGATTGGCAGAATGTATCAGGAGTATTGTGTGATGGAAGAATTAAGGCAGAGGTTAAAGGTAAGGTTTATAAGGCATTGGTAGGACAAGCAATGATCTATGGAGATGAGACTTGGACATTAAAGGGAGTACAGGAGAAAAAGTTAGATGTGGCAGAAATGATAATGTTGAGATTGATGTGTGGAGTTACAAAAAAAGGACAGAATAAGAAATGAGACAATCAGAAGTACAACAAAAGTGAGAGAGATATCTAAGGAAGTACATCAAAGTAGGTTGAAGTGGTATGGACATGATGAGGAGAGACAACGAATATATGGGCATAAAAAGTGATGGGCATGGAAATACAGGGGAAGAGAAAGTGAGGGCCAAAGCGAAGGTGGATGGATTAAGTAAAAGAAGATCTGAAGGAAAAGAACTCGACTGGTGTGGACGGTGCAAGACCAACCAGCACAGAGATTGATCAAGCACATTGACCCCACATAGAAGTGGGAAAAGATGAAGAGACAGAAGAAATAGTATCAGCATAGGACCACCAGAGTTTTCTAGATTATCTGATTTTTAATAGGAGAAATAAGTCTGTTTTTTATATAATGGGAGACCCCAAAACTTGTTAGCAGTGACCCAGATAAGTATGATGTATTATCTTATTGTATAAAATGAATTTGAAAATTCATGTAAATTCAAATAGTGCTACCAAAATTATAAGTGATGCAGGCTGTTTTTTAGCTGCCTGCCTGTTGGGAACTCCATATCTTCAAGGTACCTATTTGACTTTTAAACCAAATTTGGTTCCCCTAGGATGTGCACCCTGTCTTGTATCTTAAAGCTGCCTAATTGAACTCTTTCTCAGACTTTCTCTTTCTTTCTGTCACTTGTTCAATTCTGTTCCACTTCCACCAGTTTCTTCCTATGCACCATACCGCCAAATTGGAACCTGGACCTACTTAATAATATACATTAAGTTGATGGAAATTACTACCAAAACATGCACATATTAAGGCTGGAGACTAGCTTGTGGCAGTCACTTTTATGTCTTTTCTATTCATTTAGATTATTACTATTATTGTAGATTTATTTTTTTTAAAATGTTTTCACTGTAGTGTTTATTGTACTCTTTTGTAAACAAGCAAAATATTCTCCTAGTATTAGTTTGTAATAGGTATATGGACTTCTGCCTGTCTGTTAATTTTCAGGCCTGCATAACCCAATTGTAGAATGGTAGGGCTGCAGAGCCTAACCTAGCAGCATCAGGCACAAGGCAGGAACGACCCCCAGAAGGGATGCTAGTAAAACATCAGAGTGGGCTTCACATCTGTCTTCACAGATAAGCACTATATACAGTGCATCCGGAAAGTATTCACAGTGCATCACTTTTTCCACATTTTGTTATGTTACAGCCTTATTCCAAAATGGATTAAATTCATTTTTTTCCTCAGAATTCTACACACAACACCCCATAATGACAACATGAAAAAGTTTACTTGAGATTTTTGCAAATTTATTAAAAATACAAAAATTGAGAAAGCACATGTACATAAGTATTCACAGCCTATGCCGTGAAGCTCGAAATTGAGCTCAGGTGCATCCTGTTTCCCCTGATCATCCTTGAGATGTTTCTGCAGCTTAATTGGAGTCCAGCTGTGGTAAATTCAGTTGGTTGGACATGATTTGGAAAGGCACACACCTGTCTATATAAGGTCCTACAGTTGGCAGTTCATGTCAGAGCATAAACCAAGCATGAAGTCAAAGGAATTGTCTGTAGACCTCTTCGACAGGATTGTCTTGAGGCACAAATCTGGGGAAGGTTACAGAAAAATTTCTGCTGCTTTGAAGGTCCCAATGAGCACAGTGGCCTCCATCATACGTAAATGGAAGAAGTTCAAAACCACCAGGACTCTTCCTAGAGCTGGCCGGCCATCTAAACTGAGCGATCGGGGGAGAAGGGCCTTAGTCAGGGAGGTGACCAAGAACCTGATGGTCACTCTGTCAGAGCTCCAGAGGTCCTCTGTGGAGAGAAGAGAACCTTCCAGAAGGACAACCATCTCTGCAGCAATCCACCAATCAGGCCTGTATGGTAGAGTGGCCAGACGGAAGCCACTCCTTAGTAAAAGGCACATGGCAGCCCGCCTGGAGTTTGCCAAAAGGCACCTGAAGGACTCTCAGACCATGAGAAAGAAAAATCTCTGGTCTGATGAGACAAAGATTGAACTCTTTGGTGTGAATGCCAGGCGTCACGTTTGGAGGAAACCTGGCACCATCCCTACAGTGAAGCATGGTGGTGGCAGCATCATGCTGTGGGAATGTTTTTCAGCAGCAGGAACTGGGAGACTAGTCAGGATAAATGAAAAGATGACTGCAACAATGTACAGAGACATCCTGGATGAAAACCTGCTCCAGAGCGCTCTTGACCTCAGACTGGGGCAACGGTTCATCTTTCAGCAGGACAACGACCCTAAGCACACAGCCAAGATATCAAAGGAGTGGCTTCAGTTCAACTCTGTGAATGTCCTTTAGTAGCCCAGCCAGAGCCCAGACTTGAAGACGATTGAACATCTCTGGAGAGATCTTAAAATGGCTGTGCACCGATGCTTCCCATCCAACCTGATGGAGCTTCAGAGGTGCTGCAAAGAGGAATGGGCGAAACTGGCCAAGGAATAGGTGTGCCAAGCTTGTGGCATCATATTCAAAAAAACTTGAGGCTGTAATTGCTGCCAAAGGTGCATCGACAAAGTATTGAGCAAAGGCTGTGAATACTTATGTACATGTGATTTCTCAGTTTTTTTATTTTTAATAAATTTGCAAAAACCTCAAGTAAACTTTTTTCATGTTGTCATTATGGGGTGTTGTGTGCAGAATTCTGAGGAAAAAAATGAATTTAATCCATTTTGGAATAAGGCTGTAACATAACAAAAGGTGGATAAAGTGATGCATTGTGAATACTTTCCGGATGCTCTGTATGTATAAACTCAGTTAAAAGGAACTGAATTATCACTGTACATATCATTGCTCTTTTTCCTATTATTTCTAAGCTTTCTAAACATGTACTCTTATATGCATTGTGAATGACCTTATAAAAATAATTTGGGAAATGGTATATATAAAATATAGTCTTGTGTTTGTACTTTACACATTTGTTTCATTTGTTTAATTGACTTTTGCTGTCTTTCACTGGTTTTGTTTGATTCTTCAAAACTCCAGATTTTATCCCTAGCATAGTAATTTTACTACAAAATACAGCTACCTGAAGGATTTATTTCATTTTTTAGAAGCTGATTATACAGTTTAGAAATAAGCAGTGCACAAAATATTTGCACATCATATGCTCCAC
Organism: Erpetoichthys calabaricus; assembly: GCF_900747795.2. Lineage (NCBI taxonomy): Eukaryota > Metazoa > Chordata > Cladistia > Polypteriformes > Polypteridae > Erpetoichthys > Erpetoichthys calabaricus. The sequence continues at coordinate 96,081,507 of NC_041402.2, read as the reverse complement.
CTAGCATGGCGCTGCTGCCTCACAGTAAGGAGACTGGGGTTCACATCCCAAGGCTCCCTGTACGGAGATTGCATGTTCTCCCAGTGTTCATGTGAGTTTTTCTCAAAGATGTACTAGTTAGGTGGATTGGTGTTGCTCAATTGGCCCTAGTGTGTGTGTGTGTGTGCGTGTGTGTGTGCGTGCGTGTGCGTGTGTGTGTGTGTGTGTGCTAATCTTGTGATGGACTTGTGCCTATGATTGCTGGGATACGCTCCAGCTGCCCTGTGACCCTGCCCTGGATAAGTCAATTTGCAAGATGGATGGATATAATCTCTATATTTAATTGCCTTGTAATATTAGCAACTCCGACATCTGCAAATCTGATCCTGAAGAGTAAAAAATAAAAAATGGGTGTGGGGGGCCTTTGGTGCCTTTCTGTTTTTATAATTGCTTCATTTGGAGTTAGATGCAAAATTAGAAATACACAGAATTACAGATGCTTGTTAAAGTAACTAGCATCTGCATTACTGTGGTTGGATTTACTGCTTGCATAATTAGTACATGTTGGTCCCCATATGGGTCCTATTATCTCCATTAGACAAGCAATAATTGTGCCAGGCCTGATTCATCTGCCTGTTTCTGCACCTTACTGCCCTTCTCAATGCCTGTCTTTCTGTACAAGTGCAAGTCAATCTAATGTCTAATGTTTTCATAATCTTGAATTGTCTTTCTTTCCTGTCTTCTTCCCTTATTTACAGGGCCCATTTGTCCACATTGCGAGCATCTGTGCAGCTGTACTCAGCAAACTGATGTCCGTCTTCAGTGATGTTTACAAGGTAAGCAGTGTCTTGCAGCCTAAACCCAAAAATGCAGCATGACAAAATACACTAATTGCATCTTGAGTGGTAAGAATCTGTTTATGAAAATCTGCAGTCATGTGGTTTCTCTCTCAATGGTGTTCTATGCAGTGTTAGCTCCTGCTTTGCATCTGCTTTAGCCAGAATAACTACTGGTGCTACAAGACTACGTAATGAGAAAAAGTAACAGATAGGTAAATGTTTTGGTTTGTCTATTATAACGCTAACATTTTTGTCATTTTTTTAGTCCTGTCATTATACATGCCTGCTTTTAAGTATGTTTCATCCTAAAAACTGAAACAAATGGAATAACACACAGTAAACAGTATGATGTTGTGGTGACACAATTCTTAGCTTAATTGGCCACAGGAAATTGTCTCTTCCGTCCCAAAGAATAATAAAAACTGTTAATGTTATTAAATCTTAACAGATCCAGTCAGCAAGCTTTGAGGTATTAATTTAAAGGTTGGAACTGAAGGAGTTGTAGATGAAGGGTAACATTATAAAAGGCCCAGCCTTGAAATGAACGTTAGTCTCGCATGAAATATGATCTTTTCAGAACCACTAAACATAATGTTACCTGATGGTGTGCGAATAGAGCAGGGCAGTGAACTAATTTTAGTTGCTATAAATGCGTTTTAAATTGCTTTTCATCGTTTGCTTATCCCAAAAAAGAAAGTTTGAAAAATCACTTTGTATAAAGTGTCTTCTTCAAAGCACAAAATCACACAATGGGATCATACAGCATTATATGTTTTTCTATCCTTCCAGTTTCTGCATCTACTACTTCTAATTTAGGAACATGCTATGCTGGTGTTCACGTTCTGGCATTCACTGTGTGGAGTTTACATGTTCTTCCCATTTCTCAAGTGGATTTCTCCCAGGACATGCTGGTTAGGTGGATTGGTGTTGCTCAATTGACCCTACTGTGTGTTTGTGTGTGTGTGTGCGTGTGCGCATATACTGTGTCACTTTAGCAATCCTTAGGTGCAAGGAAAGAACCAATTCTGCATGAAGCACACATATATCAAATAGCAAACTTATGTACAAACCCACCTTCCATCATACATAGTTAATTTAGAGTTGTCTGTCTACACAACATGCACATCTCCGGAATGTGGGAAGAAAGGCAGGTTTTCCTGAGATGAACCCACTAAGACGTGAAGATGATAGGCAAACTCCACACAGAAGGTTGATGGAGATTGCTAGTGTCCTTGAATCCACTTATTTGTTTAGGAATATTAGATTTTAATTATGCAGTTTTTATCATAGCTTCTTATGACATATTGGTAGCACATTGGTTGAGGTAGCTGGCTCACAACTGCCGGGACCTGAATTTAGATCTTTCATCAGCCACTGCTTGTGTTAACTTTGCACATTCTTATTACTTTTCATGTGTGTCTTCTAATAAAACTTCAATTTGACCCCACAACCCTAAGAAATACGCAAGTTAGATGACCTGGTATTGTGTGAATGCTCATGTATGACCCCTATGAAGAACCACCACCCCTTTCAGGATTAGCTACTGCCTGATGCCATCAGGATGGACTTGACGGATGGTAAATTTTGAAAGGAAATGGGTGAATGAGTACTATATTATAATGGATAACTGAATTTCAAGCAATGTTAAAGACTTTTGCTGAAGCACAAGATTGCTATGACACCTATAATTTAAGCAAAGGAATGTTTGTGTTGTTAATTGAGGGTCATCAAAGAAGATGGTCAGTGTTTCAAAATATGAAACACACTTATATTTTGGGCAAAATGTTCAGAAGCGTGACTAGTGAAATGTGACAAATTATATGGGATAGGGAGTAATATTGAAGTGTGATGACAGAAGAAGAGAAAAATGATGATGTCTTAAAATGGACACCAAAGGAGAGGACTGAATCATAATTCTCTGGAAGGTTTAGACACAAAGGAGATCAGCAGCCCTTCTTAAGCTCTTTGCAGGATCTTGTACCTTTTCAACAAGGTGTGATTTTATATAATCTGCGTACACTCATCTAAAGAAGTAAGTAGGAGGGAATGGCTTTTGGTTGATGAGACATTATGTCACTTAGTAGGTCTAGACATCTAACATAAATACCAGTGCCCAACTAATAATGCTCATTTACTGTCACTGTAGAGGTACACATGCTCTTTACAGGATAAAAAAGTATTTTGAGAGCTTTTACAAATTCAACACAGACTTCATTACAACATACATACTTTTTCAGATATAAAATATTCAGCTGGCTAAAGCATGTCTTAAAATGTTATATTTTGGAATCCTAGCCAGCTGTTTCAATGACATAATATAGTGATGTACATTTTAATTACTAAAAAGAAGAGTTTACCTAGGCGTATTAAAACATACTTATGCTATTCAAGCTTACAGTTGTGTTAGTAAATTTTTATTTATATTAGGCAATATGTCATTGCTTACTTTCTGGTTAATATCACCCAGCTCTATTGAACTAAGTCATATAAACTTGTCTGTGTACATCAGTCATACAGAACAGATGATTCTTGTCCTGATAAATCTATCTTCACAAAACTTTTGATTAAAGTCATTTATGGAGAGTGACTTTAAAATAGATTCTATAAGAAAAAGCAAATGAATGGCATAGCCTACCCTCCGTGTATGCATGTAATGCACACATGCTGACTCTTCTGCTTTTTCTTCAAATATTTTAAAATTAATCTGATGTCTCCCTACAGCGTACCATCTATGGATATCAATTTAACTTGTGGTTCAAATCGCGCAATAATGTACAGCACAGTATATACAGTATTCCAAGCCAAACTTGTCTCACATTTATTAACCGTTTAACCATACATACATTAAAAGTTTGGTTTGGCTCTCTTAACAGTACAGTTAAGTTTAAATTCAATACTGACTAAACATTTTAAAATGTTTTCTAAGGCCGCATGACTCATTTTAAATGTTACTTTCTATTTTAAGTCTTTAGGTTTTAGAAGATTATACTTTTGTAGAGTACAGTAGAATATTTGTCCATTGGCAACAGAGCTTTTGGCAAACATTAACAGGGGCCTGGTATTGTAAAGTGATGCTGCAGATAAGGAGCCAAAGCTGTTGTAGAAACACAAGTCTGAAATGGTGCCATAACACAGTACATTCTCTTGAGGTGCTTTAGAACTTTTCAGTCATGTCCAGACTTAACAAAAATATTCATGTGGAAATAGATAGATAGTGTGGATGCTAGGGGTCATTGTTGCCCCTTAAACCCAATAGACAGACCACAGGGTAAAAGAACCAAGAAGATATTTTATAATTATTTTCTTCCTGCACAGTGCCTCCAAAGCACCACAGCCACAATAAACACAATACTCAATAATTTACACAATATTCTCTCTCCTGCACGCCTCCCAGCAAATGTTGTCCACCTCCTCCCGACTCAGGCTCCCTTGCTGGGTCTCCAGCAGTCCTTTATATAGTCCTTGACCCGGAAGTGCTTCTGTGCTTCCGTCCCCGTGACTTTGAAGTACTTTCCAGGCTATGTAAATAGTAGGGAATCCCCAGTCTCCCTGCAGTGTCTCCTGGCGGCACCCACGGTACCCAGCAGAGCTGTGTTGCTGAACTCCAAGTCCCAAAGTGCCCTGCGGACATCCGGGGCACCACTGCAGTCCAGAGAAGCTGCCATCTATCGTCCTGGGGGAGGCAGTGTCCTTGATAAGCTGACTTCTCCCCATCCTTCCGTTACTGGGGCGTCCCTTACACTAGATAGATAGATAGATAGATAGATAGATAGATAGATAGATAGATAGATAGATAGATAGATAGATAGATAGATAGATAGATAGATAGATAGATAGATAGATAGATAGATAGATAGATAGATAGATAGATAGATTATTGTCGCAAGATTGAAATTTAGTTCTACACAGAAATTCAAAAAATAATTTTAACAAACAACAATAACAATAACAACAACCCTCACCCCTTTAAATACACACATGAATTACAAAAATAAGAAAAGTTTTGACTTGTCTACAGATAGAAGAGTAGTCATAGTCTTTGTATGTATGTAAATTATTTTACCACAAAGTTTCAACATAGAAAACAGTAAAGGGGTCTGCATACTTTTTAAATCCATTGGATATTAGACAGGCTGAAAGCGTGGAATATATTTAAACATATTATACTGTATATGTGGACAAAAATACCAAAAGCATCAATATATATATATATATATGATGAAATCCAATATATCAATTCTAACTCATAACATTCATTTAAACAGTGTAATATAATTTATATTAATTATTTTAATGTTTAAATGAATTTGAAAAAACTTTAGGATTTTTGTCCTTAGTGTAACAGAAAAGATTATTTTGAAACATGAGCAAATTTAAGTGTTCAGCTATTACAGTTTTATCTCTAAATCCTCAAATTCAGGAATTACATTTCTGTGTTTTTGTTCAGGGCATTAGGCCTACATATAAATATTTTACTTTCTGATTTTCTTGATGGCTCCATTCCCAACACTGACATTTTTGTCTTTAAGAAATACATCATTCTGTTATTGTTTTTATCACAGTTTTTATAACACTTTTTGTTATTTATTTTTTAACTGACAACACATCAAAAAAAACAGTATTTTAGTTAACAGATTATATCACCAATTGTAATTCTTTGGCTGTAAATTTTAATGGCGTGAATGTCATCCGTTTCTGTTCATCTTATGATATGTAATTCTTGTGAAAGCCAATGTATTATTGTTATTGTGCATCAGACACCATATTAACTGTAATGCATATCACTTTAATAAAATGTTTCTTTTGTTAAAGTCATCTTCACTAACGGTGCTTTGTGTTGCCTTGTGGTGCTAATGTATACAGAAAAAGAGATAAGCCACGAGGGGCATTTTGATGGCTGCTGAGTAAAGGCTCTTCTCAGCCTTCCCCAGCAGGCTGTCCATGTCCCTCTCTCTCTCTTTCTCTTTTTCTCACTCTCTGTTGGTTGCATGGCTACTCCTTGTGTCTCCTTGCATTCATCCTAGACTGAGCAACACTACCTCGACTTCCTGGTGTCGGCCTGTGCTGTTGGGGTGGGATGCTGCTTCGCGGCCCCCATTGGAGGCAAGTTACTTTTTCCTTTTACTTTTATATTACTTTATATGGAAAATTTAATATGGTCAGTTATTCTCGTTGCAAAGAAGAGATAGATGAAACTAAACTAAGTGGCTTACACTGTGGCAGACTAACACTTGGTAACAAGAACAGTATGATGTGATGCTGTCAGTAATCATGTTGAGTGGCATCAATATGAAATAACAGTCTAACACCATTAACAGCATGCCTGGTTGCACTTCAAAAAGAATTGCTTCTGCATTACAGAGACTGGAGGAATGCTCTAACAGATTTCATCTGTGTAGTAGACATGGGCTAAGACCTAGCTGTCAATAAGTTATATTTGAAAAAAATAATGTTTTTTAGCAATGTTCACAGTTTTAACTGGGTGCAGATTACATTATCAGTTTTTAGTCTTTAACTTGGGGAGTTGTTCACCATTACTGAGACCAAATGTGATTTCTAAGGCCTGGAGCCTTACTCCAAAATACCCTGTTATCTTGACAGTGTTAGAGTAGTTAATATTATCTCAGAGTAATTGTAAGTCACTATGGTCAAAAGAGTCTGCCAAATAAATATATTTATTTAAAGAGTCTGAATCCATAACCTAATTCATTCCTTGCTTGTAATCAAGTAAAAGGGACAACTTTTGCAACTGACAAAATGCCCTTTTTTGGCAGTAAACATGTATAAAGTGTACATGACCCCTAAATCTATGCACGTTAAAGGTGAACCCCTCTAATTGTGATTTACTTGTATGATTTGCATTAGGAACACAGATATGATTTAGTCAATCTATAATAATATTTTAATAGGCTATAAAATGACATGAAAATATTTTGATTTGAATGTTTCAAGTTTACGAAGGCAAAACAAATCTGTTCTTTTTTGATTTGAACTAACTAGAGCTCACTAGAGGGAATTTTCAAAGTGAAACTTGCATGCTCCCAGCTGTTGCAGCATCTCTTGCCCTGACACATTCTAAAAATGTTGCATTCGTTGGCAGCAAAATCTAGGGTAGTAGGATGTAATTATATGTTAGCTGAAAAATTTGCATAAACTTCCAATTACTGTACCAAGCTGTGGAGATCTCTTCATCTCTCTGTGTCAGGACTGGGAGCTACATGTCTGCTGAGCAAAGCAGAAAGACATTCCACTGGCACCTATGGGTGAGGCCAGCAAAATCACACAACATAGCATCAGCACTAACATTAACGATCATACAAGGAGTTTTTAAAATTCTCATTATGAAGATTTTTCATTGAATAGTGACACACACACCTATATTCAAATAGGAAGACATTCTGTTGTAAATGTAACTGATAGTCTTGTGCTTCTCATAAACTGTCTTGTAAAGTTAACTGTTTAAACTGACTTTATTTCTTCTATCTGCCTTTATCTCTTTTTGATTTTCCCATTCTTTCTTTCTTTCTTTCTTTCTTTCTTTCTTTCTTTCTTTCTTTCTTTCTTTCTTTCTTTCTTTCTTCCCTCCTCGTCTGGATGACCAGTAGCACCCGTATTGCTACACAGACATTCTCACCGTAGGCTGTGCAGTGGGTGTTGGCTGCTGTTTCGGGACTCCACTTGGAGGCAAGTCTTTACCATTCAGTGTGCTGCCTGCCTATCATCTTACGAGACTGTCTCTTTGACCTGCTCTGTAAATGACAGCTTCTCTGAGTGTTCACTTATCTTTTTATATTTCTGAGATTTCAGCTAAATACCCAAAGACATTGATTGTTTGACATTTCCCTTGTCCCTTACAGGTGTCCTTTTCAGCATTGAAGTGACATCCACATACTTTGCTGTCAGAAATTATTGGCGTGGATTTTTTGCGGCCACATTCAGTGCTTTCATCTTTCGAGTGCTGGCAGTGTGGAACAAAGATGCTGGTAAGGGAGCCTTTCAGTGGCTCTACTGCCATGATAGAAACAATAATCCTAGTTTTTATCATAGCAAAGAACATTAAACCTGTATCTGGGCGGTATGAACAGTTGTAGCTTTAAACTTCATATTTATACCTGTTCATTTGATTATTTTACAAATGAAGGGTATCATGTCCTCTCCAAGGTTCTCACTGTATCGGCCAATCCATCATTCTTATTTGACTTGAAGTAAAGTGTTTACATATTTTTTTTAATTGTCCTCACTGAATTTTTCAATAAATGATGAATATGATCTTGTTTATTTTATAAGACACCTTGTGACAGTGTATGCTTTGTGTGGCACTATAAAAAAATTTAAAATGACTAATAAAAAAGTTCAGAAATATCAAAAGTGTTAATTGGAAATTAAACAGTGTAAAAATAATCTAATCAGAAATGTTGATACAGCTAGGAACTATAATTTATAAAAGCATTGTACCCCACCTGCCATTAAAACTGCTGATTCCACAAGTATACTATACCCAATACAGAGTTTGCCTTTACTGGCATTGCCACTTGATCCCATTTTGGATTAAGCATGGCCTTCTTATGCCAAAGTGTAGATTCGTCACCTATCCAGATCTTCAGCAACAAAACTGGTTAGATCCTTTGTGTAGGCTCTACAGTGACCCTGAGAGCCTGAAAAGGTTGAGGATAAGCTGCTACAAGATCTACATATGATCTTAATCACATCACTTTAATTTATAGATTCTTCCATTCTGCTTGAGTGGAGTTTGCAGTTTCTCCCCATGTTTAAGTGGCTTTTTTTTGATTGAGTCTGGTTTCCTCTCATGGATGAAAAACATGGTGTCAAGTAAATCTCCATTCATACAGTGCCTTCATGTCAGATGTATATGGCTGTGCACGATCTACAACAGCCCCACAGTTTCTAGGGAAAGTATCATTATGAAAATCCATACTGCATTTACAGTATTCATTTTAAATTATCATTGCATAGTGACAAATTTGAAGAATTACTGTACATTACAGGTTTTCTAGCTCAGTTTTATCTCATAAATTATTCAGGTTACATTCTGTATTACTCACTTGCTTTTTTTTTCTTTCTTTTTGTGTAGTTACTATAACAGCCCTGTTTCGAACTAATTTCCGCATGGAATTCCCATTTGACCTTCAGGAGCTCCCAGCCTTTGCAGTCATTGGGTGAGTGTACTAACTGTAGTTTCTCCACTAATGATTTGCTTTCAAAGAAAAATATTTTCTGAGATAAAGCTCCCTTTTAGAACAGATGCCAAAGAAATCTGTGTTTATTATCTAAAATGTTGCAAAAGAATTAATCACGTTTGTGATGCAAACCTATAGTACTAGGGTGTTGTATTGTGTTAGCCATTATGAATGTAGAGAAAAGCCAAGCAAAATGACACCTTTTATTGGCTAACTAAAAAGATTACAATATGCAAGCTTTCGAGGCAACTAAGGCCCCTTCTTCAGGCAAGATGTAATACAGAAACTGGAGTTCCCTATGTTTATATACACACTCTAGGACAAGAAACAACATTGGTAAATCTTTAAATGAGAAATTTTAAATGTAAAAAAATAATAGATTCATTCAGGCTAGGGTTAATTTAACAAGAGAGAAAAGAACAATGTATGGTCAAGATCTCTGGATAAGATAACTGTCCAACAAAGTCTTTTGAAGTTTGTAATGAGTTTTTTCAAAACAATGTAGATCTGTAAACCGGTTGTCTGTCATTCTGAGAAATGTAAACAATCCTCATATCTGGCCATAAAACTCTTGTCTCTATTCAATCCATGTTATAATGTATTAAATTTTAGCATGAGTTTAACTTCCCATTCTTTTCTCTCTTGCTGTGTTTTGAAGTTGCCCATTAGTTGACTTTAAAGTCCCTCTCACAGTGTCCATGGCTGTTGAAGTGGGCCGCTACAGGAACATCTGTGTTGCCATGTTTAATGTGGAACCTGTGTAAATTCATTCTCTGGCGGAGTGTTTGTCCAGTTTCTCCCACATAGAGTACAGTGTCAGGACATTTCATGCAGAAAATTAGGTAGACAACATTAGATGATCTGCAGGAAAATGATCCCTTTATGTGATGTTCAAGTCGGCAGTGTGGTATAACTATACGGTCTGTATCATAGATGTGGGCACATGGTTTGCATCTTTTCTGTAGGCATGGAGATGTGCTATTTTCTGTTGGTTCACCTAGGGAGCTTCGGACAATTAGTTGTTGAAGGTTTGGTGGTTGTCTGTATGCCAGGAGGGGAGGTTCAGGAAATACATTTTTCAGTGTTTGGTCGTTGTTTAGTATTGGCTGAAGTTCTTTTAAAGTTAAACTCATGCTAAAATTTAATACATTACAACATGGATTGAATAGAGACAAGAGTTTTATGGTCAGATATGAGGATTGTTTACATTATCCAGAGATCTTGACCATACATTGTTCTTCTCTCTCTTGTTAAATTAACCCTAGCCTGAATGAATCTATTAATTTTTTACATTTAAAATTTCTCATTTAAAGATTTACCAATGTTGTTTCTTGTCCTAGAGTGTGTATATAAACATAGGGAACTCCAGTTTCTGTATTACATCTTGCCTGAAGAAGGGGCCTGAGTTGCCTCGAAAGCTTGCATATTCATGCAAACCTACAAAAGAATAATTTGAATCCTACACTAAATATACAAAAGGATTTTCTTTTGATAACTAAGAGTAAACAGGTATATACAGTAATGGTTCTTCCAGTCAGCTTTCAAGTTTTAATGGGTAAAAAGGGAGGGTAGGACACAGATTCACCCCAAAAAAGAAGGGATGCATACAGTGACAGGGATGTCAAATGTCATAATGCCAGGTGTAAAGAGAGCTATATTACCAGGGGGGCAGTGTGTCCTGTTGTTGTTGTGAAAGACTAGGAAAATCTATGTGTTTTGGCACCCGTGAAGAGGAAAAAGTATGAGAGAGAGAGAGAGAGAGAAAGAAGGACAACCTAGGACAACCTGTTAGGAACCAGACAATACGCAATGGTAGTTCTATAAGGTAAGCAATCCAACATATGACAAGGATTATCTGACTTCTCAAAAAGACAGAGTGCCATTGAGAATTGAGAGAAAATAAGGCAACCTTTGGGCTAATAAAGGGCAGGACAAGGTCAGAGGCAGGCAGAAGGTTATGATTTTGAAGCAAGTGATGGAGGCGGTATCATCGTGAAGTAAGAGGAAATGATTAGACAAACCATAATCTCAACGTAAAGGTCTCAGTGCTAAAGTCTTTCTCGGAGTACCTTTTAGCTTCCTCAACTGGTGGGACAGAGCACAGGTGAGTTCAGTGATGATCTAAGAGTCTGAATGTTTAAAGAATGAAGAGGAAATCAAGCACCAAATTATGAACGCGTCTGTCCTTCGAAACTGCATGCAATTACACATTAATATGTTGGTGCACAAGTCATCTGCACCACCAACAATAACACACATCATATTTGAGAGATGACTTGTGGTATTAAAAATTACAAAATGAATGCGCTAGTAGGTAGTGTACAGTACATCACATTTTTAGAAGTGCATATAAAAGTGGCTCAAATCTCATTTGAAAAGATCGGATTTCTGTGTCCACACTGTTAAAAATAATGGTTCTTTAATGGCATTTTGTGGTTGTTTACTGGATTGTGTGGTTCTTTGTAGAATTACAGCTTGACAAAACACCCTTACATTCTAGGAAGGGTTCTTTGCATATAAAGCTGCGTTCTTTCTGCTTTGCTTCCTAATATGTAGAAATAAATAAAAAACTGAAACCTTTAATGTTTGGTGGGATACCTATAGGACACTAACAGACTGAGAAAACCTGGAATTAGCGTGTGTTATTGTGTGTAGCAAGATATAGAAGATTGTTTCACAGTACTTTCTGTGTCCAAGTTACTAGATTCTAAATGTTCTTGGACCATTTATTATATAGACTTTTTTCAGGACCTTCTCATGTTTGTTTTGGTTCTGTTGATTTTTTTAGCTTCTGAGTTTTTGACAAATTAGTCTTTCTCATGTTCTGATCTGGGGTTTTGTGTTTTCTTTTTGTTTTAATCATTTAGGAAATTTTACGTTCACAATTTTTTTATTATTATCTCTTAACTTTCTTAATGTTATGTTTAACCTCAGAAAAATTAGTCAAAAATGCTGAATTAGTTTCAACAAGAAAAAATGTTATTACATGTAAAAGAAACTTGTAAATACCAAAACAACATAAATATAGTAGGAAAGGTATGTCTAGCATACACTACTGTACTGATGCAAATTTAGTACAGGTCCATCATGTAATATGTTTTGAAACAGTCGCCAATGCACAGTCTGACATTGCATTCAGGACTGTAGAAGCATGTTTCTTTGCACGATTATTTTATAATATTTTTTGTTGCTTGTGCATGAGATGGTAAAATGTGTTATTGTAGGCTATCATAGTGCAAGATCTAGTGACTTCCATATTTCCCCTTACACCGTGACAGTTACTGAATTGTGAACATTGGTTAGAGGGCTAACGTCTTTCTTGTCCTTGCACTTGATCATAATCAGTTTCCTTTTTTGGCTACTGTTGCACCACGGTGAAGTTTTACTTGACCAAATTCACAAGGCATGTCATGGTAGTTTGGTCATACAGCGCCATATGCATCAGTTTCACTATCTATGTCAAAATCTGATGACCATTTCACATTGGCACTACCAATGCTTTGGATCAGTCTCCACACACTCATGAATATCAATGAGTTATCATAGAGTTACCATAAAGTGTCAGAATGCATAAAAATATTCATGTTTTTGGGTGCATGATGTTATTTCATCCACTAGATGACAACAGAATACTGTCCTGAGAGTTATTTGAGCTTAACACTGTAAAACTGATCATTACCTTCACCCCAAGTGCGTCTTAACCACAATAACATAGAATTCAGAGGCTTAGTCAGGCTCAGAATTAATGCTGACATGGTTAAATTATTTTGTTTTAAAATTGTCTCCCTTCATTTAATGGATTTTTTTTTTATGGATGTCGCCATGTTGCTTATAGTTACTATGGCCATTGTTGGGCTCATAATACACAGTTCAAACACCCTATGACATCACACAGGCCATGCTATATTATATGTGTACACAACATACATAATCTAAACTTTCCTTTAAAATACAAAACCTTTTGATAACAACTTGTGTATTACACTTATTAGATAAAGTGATCTAATGTATAGTTATGGTTTGGACATCTGATCTCATTACTTGGCTACATCTTCTGTCTCACTTTTAGTGATATTTTTTGACTTTCTTTCAGTTAAGCCTTTACTTTTACTGTCATCTTCTTGTCTAATACCATTTGTCCTGCTTCTAGTGTTAAACAAATGGCATCTTGGTTACAACAGGTAAGTTAATGTGGGTTTTGCCTGAGAGTGTCCCATACAAGGCTGATTTTTGATGTTCTGCTATGACAGACTTTGGCTCCAAACAGTCCTATAATCTATAGGAAGCGAATGGGTGGATGAATGAGCATTTTTGTATTGCCTACTACCTGTATTCATAATAACTAATAACTAATTTTGTTCTTTTCTTTCAGCATTTCCTGTGGGTTCCTTGGTGCCTTCTTTGTCTACCTGAACCGACAAGTTGTTTTGTTCATTCGACGACAGACAGTGCTAACAAAATTTCTTACCAAACAGTGAGTACATTTTAATATTTGGCAAAGTTTGTTTTTTAATTTTGAAAATAAATAGACTAAATCCCTTTGAATCAGAAGAGTTTTACTTAGTGCTTGTCAACTATATTATCGCGTAAAATACTTTAATTCTCACACTAACCTTAAATTTTAAGTTCTTTATTATATGGAAGCATATACACCAAACTAAAATATTAAATAACACCTTCACTTAGATAAAGCACAGTAATAATAGCAGAGAAGACAAACTTTTTATTCATTCAGTGTAAGTTAAATACTAAATAAAGTATACAACCTGAAGTCTTGTAGCTGCAGTACGTTTAGGATGGCCTTTCAGTCTAGGTGGCACAATTCTTCATTGCAGAGTCTCTCTAGAGGCACACAGCAGCTTATATAATTCTCAATGTAAAGACAAAACACTTATTTATTATGTAATTAGGCATGATCATTCAGAGAACTCTGAGCCATGCCTCCTCGTTATCCATCAAACCTTAACCTAATCAAATAAGGCAAAGACAAATTGTTAAACATTAACTCAGTCAAGCAATTCCAGTAATGTCAATGCAGAATCTCAATCTGTGAGTTCATCATTTCAGTCCCTACAACAAAGTACATGTAATTCCCACTGTGGATGAACCTCCATCATCAAAATGACATAATTCAGTTGCAAACTATGAAAGCTCCAAATTGTTATCTACATATCACAACATCTCACAGTGCACTTTTTATTAGGAATATTGTATACTGTTAAGGCTATGGTGGCAAAGTTGTTCAAGCTGCTGTTTCACTGCTCCTGTGACTTATTTTTGAATTCCATCCCAGACACTGTCTGTGTGGGATTTCTCCTGGTGCTCTGGTTTCCTCTAGCACTCTAAAGACTTGTATGTTAGGTTCAATGGTAACTCAAAATTAATCCTGTGAAGAGTATGGGGGTGAAAATGATGCCCTGTTGAGGCTTGTGCTGCATTCAACTAAAACTCAGAACTCGTAATTTCTGATCTCCAACTTGGAAAACAGAATGAAAACGTGATCTGAACTTCCTACTCGCAGAGTTGAGCTTGGTCTCTCAAGTCTGAGTTTATCTTACTACAAATTATGACATCAATTCAAGATGATAATGTGGTAATGTGTACTGTGGTCAGGAAATACAGTAACACTTAATAGGTTTAATTTATTTATTAGAAGAGTTTACTTTAAATAAATCACCTCACTCTGTAATACTGAATATTTAGAAGGTAAACAATAATATTAACAGAATGAACAGTAACAGGTTAACCGATGTAAGTTTGTTATGTGCTACTGTTCGTACATTGCACTCAATAGTTGCTTGGTGCAGTCTTTTAACTGCAGCTTCCAAGCAGAAATAATACTATGTTGTATTTATTGGGGCCAAGAACATAACAATCTTTTTTAAACATGACAACATACTTTTTGTGCTATTTTTGCTCATGGTTTTATTCTTCAATCCAGACTATACAACTGTTTGTTAGCATTTGTTGTTGAAACACCAGCTTTCATGGGGGTATCCATGTTTACATTTCCACCAGGGAAGTGTGAACACACAGAAGTCACAAATGACACAATTGCAACTTCCACCTTCCTAGCTCCACTCTATGACGAATGCAGATTGGTTTGTGTCTCGCTGAAAGAATAAGCCCCAACTCTCGAAGTAACTGCAATGGAATAAAACAAGTTAAGAAAGTAGATTTATGTACGTTGCTTAAAACGTTAAGGTTCTGAAAATGTTTTAATATGCATACCTTCATATGGATATACTGTAGTCTTAAACCATAATAACCAGCAAAACAAAATGTGTAACATTTGAATCATACAATAGTGGTACAGTAGGCCAATGTGGCTGTGCAGTGTTTAACTCTACTGCCTCACAGTTCCAGTTGACCATGTTCTCTGGCTCATCTCTCCATGTGTAGAGTTTGCAGATTCTCTCTGTGTCAGCATTCTAACATGGATATGCTAGGTTCTTGAGAACTTTTAATTGCTCCATCCATCTTGTATTCTTACCCCACTCAGAATGCTCCTGTTTTGTGCCTGATGCTGCCTAAAGGTACTGTTGTGACTGAATTGTGTAGTGTGAGTGGTCACTTGACCACAATTCTAAAAATCACACAAAACACAATTCAGATACATACAAGCAAGCAACAACACAAGTTAAATGGAAAGCAACTCTTCATTCCTGTTATGTTGGGATATGTTTTTCTGTGGTAAAAGGTGGCCAATCAGGTAATGAGGCATTGTAATGAGACAGATGCAAATAGGGAAGAGCCATGTAGTAAGCATGAACCAACCAGAATGCAATGGAGTCTGTGTTTTCATAAATCTTCATTTTCACCCATCCACACTGAAGTGCCATGCTAGTGTTTTAGATGTGTCCAGCTCTGGAGAGTGATTTCAGAAGTATTTGTTTTTTTGTGTAGTTGAAAATGCTGAGAACAAATGTCTGCATTTTTAAATGAAAACGTACTATTGTGAATGGTACCTTATTCTCCACAAGCATGTCATTGGATTAATCAAATTAAAAAATTGATTGAATGTGAATTACATTTAAATATTTGTGCTCATGCTTTATTAAAAAAAAAACACTGCCATGTCTTTACCTATCCATCTTTTACAAATTTTATGAACTACTCTTTACTGTTAAATTCAGTCTTCCAGTTGATAAGTAACATTATTCTATTAGAATAAATGTATATGTTTTGTAATTCTCAAACTGATAAAATATTTAAACATAGTTCTATATATACCATATATATCTTGTAATGTATATGGTATACTGTATATACTGTACATATACAGTATATATATATTAGACATTGTGCCCATCAGGAGGCACTCAACCAGCCAAAACACAAAATGTTTCATTAAAGGTTCCCTCCAGCCACATGGGATTTTAATTTATTACCGGAAAGGAAACAGTTCCAATTATATCAAATATATTTCATAGCAGGCTAACAACACCTAAGCCTTTACTTGTTGTCATAGAGAAACTGTTTACGTTTCTCTGTAGTAAATTCTGTCGAATGTAAGTGTTTCAATAGCCCATTCCTGGTTATCAGAGCAGGTCTTTTTAGTAAGAGGAAGACATCTGTATCTGTCTCTCAGGTGAAGTTTCTTCCTCTATCGTTGACTCTTTTATTTCTCCCATGAAGTCACACAACTCTCTTGTGAGGTCAACATCACATGATTGGCTGAACTCCTACAGTTTCCAGTTTCCCACTTAGGGATGTCTTACTTGTAACATTGCTACGTCTTCAAAGGGAAAAGAACATGCTTTGAGGCATCTGAAGGCATTTCATCTTTTCCATCGGGGTTCACCTGTGCTTCATTCACTCCAAGATGATGGTACAGATTATGTTTACAGATACTGTACTGTATATCATATATCATATTGACAAAACTTAGACACAGATAACACACTAGTTCTGTGTGCTTTTGGCTACACCTTCCATGTGCAGCTTCTTCTGGATTTCTTCTTCTTACTTTCATCTTTACTCACTTCCAAGTGGGATCTAAGTTCAAGATCAACCTTCTCCAAACAGCTTGGTCCTGCACTTCTTCCCCACTTTGATCCTTTACCTTCAAATTTTCTTTTACTTTATCCACCCACCTCTGCTTTGACCTCCCTCGCTTTCTCTTCCCCAGTACTTCTATTCCCATCACTTTTTTGCCCACATATTCATTGACTGTCCTCATCATATGTTCAGACCACTTCAACCTATATTCCTGATACTTTCTTAACTATCTTTCCCACTTTTGTTGTACCTCTGATTGTCCCATTTCTTATTCTGTCCTTTTTTCTAACTCCACTCATCCATCTCAACATTCTCATTTCTGCTACATCTAACTTCTTATCCTGCACATTCTTTACTGCCCAAGTCACAGCTCCATACATCTTTGCTGGTCTTACCACTATTTTAAAAACCTTACCTTTAGCCTTTGCCTTAAATCTTTGATCATACAATACTCCTGATACCTTCTTCCAATTGCTCTATCCACATTGCACTGTATAGGTTATCTCTGCATCTGATTTTTCATCTTGGGCTACAACTGATCCTATATATTTACATTTTTCAATAGCTCTCACAGAAGATTTACTTCTGAATCTTGATCATCATTAAGCCTCAAACATTCTATCTTCATCCTATTCATCTTCAATCTGCTATCTTCCAAAGCCCTTCTTCATTCCTCCAACTTCCTCTCCACTTCCTCTTTTCTTGTTCTACACAACACAATGTCATCAGCAAAAAGCATGCACCAGGTCAAAGAGGTAAGAACTTAAAGAGGATCCATCTATCATAGATTTCTCTAAATCAATAATAACGCCATATACAAACCATTCTGATTCTCTTGAGGCATCTCAATGAGCAATCTCAATGCAAAGAATGCATTAGCTTTTCCAAGACATTGCTCATCCAAATTCACAGAAGTGTGTGTACATAAAAAGGGTTCAAGCATCCCTTGTGTTCCACAGAGTCCTGGCTATCTGGATTTACTTTTTCCTTTGTGTTTCAAAATTGTACTTCCTATTTGTTGATTTTTGTCTTTATTCTTCCACAGTACTATGTCACCTGCCTCTCAAAGAAGTCTCCTGTTTTGTTTCTGAAAGCCAGCAGCTTTTACAAATTCCTGGCTACTGTCCTTAGCTCTTGGCCTTTAACTATGTTTTGCCATTCAACAACCATTAAATCTTCTATATTTAACTCATATATTATATTTTCTGCTAGTTGCTCTCACCCCTTCAAGCAACACTAAGCTTTCCACCCTCCCAGAAGGCTTTGCTGTCAAAGGGAAGCTGGAAGAAAGATCAGCCATGGGCTGTACAGAGCAACTTTACGGTTATTGCATATTTGCTCCTAAGAGTAATATTACACAAAATGTATTTCCTCAAGTTCATCATCTAATCATTTGGGCGGAGTGGTGGCTCTGAGGCTAAGGATCTGCGCTGGCATCCAGAAGGTTGCCGGTTTGAATCCCTGTCACTGCCAAAAGAGATCCTACTCTGCTGGGCCCTTGAGCAAGACCCTTAACCTGTAATTGCTCCAGGGGCGCTATACAATGGCTGTCCCTGTGCTCTGACCCCAAGGGGTATGCGAAAACTAACAAATTCCTAATACAAGAAATTGTATAAGGCGAAATAAAGAACAAAAAAAAAGTTATTAAAAATAAATAAGTTTAATTCAAGCAAGTCATATAAGGCAGAAATGTACCTGAAAGCAAAAATTTCTTCAGAAAACACAAGTAAACTTATTAAAATAGTTAATAAGAATACAGTAAATGTGTTGCCATTCTGTATGCTAAAACTTTGAATTTTCAGTATTTATTGACATAGCAGTTGGCATTGACTCCCACTCCAAAGTTCTGGGTATGAATCTCTCCATGATAACCACTGACCAATGAAAAGGTCTTGTGGTGCTTCTTGTCTTTTTTTTTCTCCAGGAATTCTTATTTTCTTCCTAAATCCCCAAAAAATGGGGATAAATGTAGGATGTTCATGAAAAAACACAGAGAAAAAAAGGAACAAGTACATAATGCACAACTATAGTTGCATCAAATTTTTGAAATATTAAAATGTGTGCTTCAATTTAAATTAGTCTAACCATTCATGATTGTAATAGAAATTTGTTACTTTTCACCCTCTGATAAAGGTCTAAAGGTCCATAGTGGGCTACATCCATAATAAATGATCACAAATTAAAAATAATATAATAATATTAGTAAACACTTACCTTGAAATAGTCCAAAATAATATTCCACATGCTTATTTTAAAATGTATAATTTTTCACTTTCTGGGAGTGGCGCTTAGATGGCTAGGACCACCGTGCAATAAGAGGTAATTGAATCCCAGAGCATGCACGCTCAAAAAGGGTGCAGGTGGGCATGAGCACACTTCACTCCAGGCTTGATTGGGGTGCTTATCTGATTGCACATGTACAAATGCGAGCTGGTCAATCAGGTGCCTCATTCACACCTCAGAGGTAGACGTGAATCACACCCACAATCAATCAGGTAGGAAGATAAAAAGGAGCCTGCATGGCAAAGAGGGTATGGAAAAGATGGAAAAGAAAAAGAAGGTAATAGAAAAAAGAAAAGAAGAGAGAAAGAGAGTCAGAGGTTTAAAGGGGATTATGGAGACAGCAGGATACAGAGCCACCAGTGTGCAGAGGAAAGGAGGCAGGCAGCCACAAGGAGAGCACCTAGGAGGAGTATAGGGCTGACACTTGAGGGAGCTTAAGAGTGTCACTTCAGATTAGCATTTCTTGGGGTAGCTACTGTGACCTGATGCTTGTTGGGGGCTCCCGCATAAGGCTAAGGAGTGGCAGTGAGAGACAAAGGAGCGAGGCAAGGCACAGTCCATTGTTTAGGAACCCATGGGACAGCAGTGACCCAAGCCTGTGATGAAAGGTTAGCTGTGTCTGTCAGAAGGACATCTCCTCTGGCTGTAGGATCCTATCTGGGGTAATCAGAGGAGGAGTCGGTTTTTAGAAATTATGGACAGGGACTTGTGAGAGTTTTATTGAACAAATTCCTGCCTTATGATTTTAACCTAATTTTAAATGGATATTTATTTATTGGATTGTTTTAACCTCCACCTTTACATGGATTTTTATGGATTATTTATTTATTTATTAGAAGTAGATGCACTGCACTATTTAAACTCTGTTTGACTATTTGATTAATCTTAATAGAAGCACTGAGTACTTTTAGCACCAACCCCTTGCTGTATGTATTTGTCCTCCTTTGCTTGGCTCATCCTGGTTAATGACTATCAATGGTTCCGGGTTGAAGAGGATCCTGGCAGTGACAAAGGAGCATGAAGCTAACCCGGAACACCACACACTGGTAAACAATCAAATATCAAATATAATATATTTATGATTATCAACCCCAAAAGAGCATAAAATGACACACCACATGCCAATATAACTGATCCCCATTTTTTTAAGTTTTGGGAAAAGCAGTAACTTTGACCCATGAACCTCTGTGGCATGCACATCTTCAAGGTTTTTTGATCATTTTTTGCTAAAGGCACCTATTGGTTTACTTTTTATCATAAGGATGTAATTTCCTGTGGAAAACATGATCCAGAAGTGGCCTAAAATGAGGGTTTTTCATGTCTAGAGGGCCAAAAATAGAAGGAAACCCCAAAAAGCCTAACTTTTTGCATTAATAGATATTAAGTTGAGTTGAACAGTATATAATCTGTTTTTCTCATACAGGTGAGTTAGGAGGCACCAGACAGAATATTGAATTGATTTCAAAGCATCCATTAATAAATCTTATGAACACAATATGGGTATGTTAGGTAAATTGGCCTGTGGGTATATGCATGAATGTGACTTATGATGGACTGTGCTCAATACTGCCAGAATATACTTCATTATATTAAATAAAATCCATTGTGTATATAGTTTGAAAATGTACTGTACACAGTGTAACATTAAGGTATATCTGGAAACATTTTTAAGTTTTGTTTATTTCTTTAAAAAATTAATTATGTGTATAAGCAGACATACAATTTGTGATTTTAAAGCATTTTGCAATATCAGATACTATAGTTAAAGAAATAAGCCTAAATCAGGAATTGTACTCCGGTTTTGATGACTCTCCAAGTATAAGTTACATACAACTGTTAATCACACACCTGAGATAAAAAATCAGGAGTGGTCTCCCCTAGACTTTCTCGTTTACTCAGATATGGGGGTGAATATTTCAAGAGTTCTCTAAACCCTTGCATGTTGTCTCATTATATAATTCTGGTGTTAAACTTACCAGTTAAGTTTTCAACTACACATTTCATGTTGTGATTTTTAGTTAAGACACTACTGTTATAAATCTAGTGTTGTAGAACTATTAATCTGCCTTTTATGACCTTGGCTTACTTTGACATTCTTCTTCTTGTCCTTTGTGTGCTCTAGAAGCCTGACATTTTTCACCTAATACTAAAATACTATGAATTGTAGTTCATATCTCTTAAACATAAAACTTAAAAGAAAGTACACAATGGAAGGGTAAAATTTACATTGAAGTCTGCCCACCTGTGCGTAAGCAGCTGATGTCACCATTTTTGGCTGTGCGTGTGATTCTGCAACTATTTCAATAACTTGTATTAATGATATACTTTACGGTGGGCAGTCGCTATCAGACTTGCAAAAGAGGAATATGTACAAGCTGAAGTAACCTTTCTCAGTAATTGAGATGGCAAAGAGTGTTTCCCTGTTTTACAATAAATGATTCTTTTTCAGTGGGAGAATTTCCGATTCCAAATATTACTACAGTATGTCATATTCGAGATATCATAGTGAAGGCTGAACTTTTCTGAAAATTTTTCCTTGAATTTTAGTGAAATAAGACCACTATGACATTGATTATTTCATTCAGACAGACAGACAGACATGAGAACAATAATAGGTGCTTTCACATTTTAAGCGAACGTACCTAAAACAACTGATCAATTATCTTGTCAGGAACAAGACTGATAAGCACTGCTTCACACAACTAAGGACAAATTAATAACTACAATATATGTCAAATATGATCAGTAGACACCTAATTCCATACTCAAAAACAAAGTAATTTATCAGCATTCTTTTTTTTTTTTTTGTATTTTGTTTTTCAGCCGACTAATTTATCCTGGAGTTGTTACCTTTGTAATATCCACTTTGACTTTTCCTCCTGGTTTTGGTCAATTTATGGCTGGAGAGGTGAGCATTTTTCAAATTTATCTCCTTTTCTTCAGTTCTTCACACTGACCTTTTCAGCTACAAAATGCTCTCACTTCACATAATGTAAATCATAGCTCCATTACCCTAACATATGTCAACTAAACTTTTACTGTGTTTCACAATAATTACATTTGTCTCTTTTTATTCCATACAGCTAATGCCTCGGGAAGCTATTAGCTCTCTTTTTGACAACTACACATGGACGAAGCACACTGACACACCCCACCTATTAGGACGTTCGTCAGTTTGGATACACCCTAAAATAAGTGTCTTCCTTGTTCTGCTGCTCTTTTTTGTGATGAAGGTAATTTTCACATTTTGATAATTAAAAAATCTGACTTTAATACTTAATTAAAAGTTGATGTGAAATTTAAGCAGATTTAAATTGTTTAGCAATTCAGTACTTATTCCCATTTTCTCCTTTAGACAGTAAAATCAATGTGTTTGCCTATATCAGTGCAGAAAAAAATACCTGATGCAGGTTGATTCACTATCATCCAATCAGTTATTCAATCAGGTGATCTTTATATTGTGTTTTTTTCACAGTGAATACACATGTGTGTAAAAATAAAACACAGTGTATTAACAGATCTTTTTAATATGTTAAAGATACTGCAAATAAGAAATGGCAAGGGTAGGTATATATAACAAAAATGTACTATTAGATAACTAAATGATACAAGTAAAAGAAGACAATACAATGTTTCTAAATGCTTGTTCATGTCATGATACTGTTATTGGATGGTGTGACTTAGCCAACCTATTTTAGACAGCAATTTTCTTCATTGCGAATTGAAGGCCCATTGCTTAGTTACACATTTTCAGTTGTGGATGTGTTTCTTGCCTTGCAATATCTTGTGCCCTGGACCCTATTTACATTTTTCCACCTTGGTTGCTAGTTGGTTAATATAATTTTATATGTGACCTTGATTGTCTGATCACAATCACCTCCAATTTTTGTTAAGAGTGTAGCAACATCAACAGAGACTGAACTCTACAACTCACATAATTGCTATAAGCAAAAGAAACAGGAACCAGAAGTTATTGAAATCCATTATAGAAGTTGAGGTTGTGATGCCTCAGACCGACCATCAAAGTAACCTTATTTAATCCAGGGGCATCAGTAGTCATAACTAAGGATGGACCAGAGCAAGTGAGGCAGACAATCAAGATGTGAAAAATCACATTAATGGCAGTATATTAAAACAGAGAATTAAGTATGCAAAATTTTGAAGAAAAAAAAAGCACAACCAGTTGAGAGGTAAAATCCTTTCTTTTCCATTTCCGCATTGATGTTCAGTTACAGTAAATCCCAGGACTGTTTCATAGCTGCAATAACCTTCTGAAACCCATGAAGGTCTCTTCATGAAAATGATTTCCTATTCTTAGGAACTTCTTACTCCTAAAAATTGTTTAAGGGATTATTTAAAATACGGCATAGGGTGCTAAACAGTGAAACAGAACAAAATCAAGGATGCAATCACATAAACATATTGGCATCAAACACTACATCTCTGAGTTGGACTAGCATCCCAAGCCGGGTCAGTTCCTTCATCCACACCAAGTATATGGTATCAGTATATAGATGGATGGATGGTGGATATTGCCAGATGCTGTGTTATTATATATTTACTTTTTTCCTTCAAAATCACACATTTACATTTTTTTGTGGCAGCTGGTTAATAGCCTATACTTAGACACACAATAGTAAGAATTCTTTGAATCCTATACCTGGTAAGAAATTGCATTTATCTTGTGTCAGAAGTGTGCTTGCAATAAAATCAATAATAAGATAATTTGCTGTGAACAGTCATTTGTGGCTCCATTAAACATCCACATGTTTTCGAATATGGCACTCTAAGTAAAAAAATAAGAAAACAAAATTAAAAGGAAAGGCTTTTTCATTCTCAAAAGAAACAATTTAGTTAGTATTTCAAGGAATGACTAATAAATATTTATGTTACTTAAAGATACCTTATGCAAAAACATTCTAAAGTATTATTTCCATAACTAGAGGATGTCTCTTCTGTAGAGTTTACTGTGTAAAAGGGGAACATCCCCTAGGGAGCAGAACTTAGGAGAATAATGATTTATCAAAAGCATAGTACTTATTCAGTAAAACACACAAGGGATGGATCATCAAGGGAAAAATATAAAGTAAGAAAGAAAATGAAAATAAAAAGGAGAATGTAGCTTCCCCATTACCCCTGTGTTAAACAACCTTTATCCCTGCATGTCCAGTGAAATGGCTCCCCCAGTTTCACACTTTTCCTGACCTCATCTTACCTCTTTTACTGTCACCAGTGAGTCTTCACACATTCATCTTCCATGTTATTACACAGTTGACTTTTAAACCTAATTCTGGCGTTGGTTTTAAGGGGTCCAGGCTGTTCACTATACGTAGCTGATAGTGGCAAATATTAGCCCCTGAAAAAGAGAGTGGCAAATATTGGCACCTGAAAAAGTAGTAGCCTCTGGAAACCAGCTTGTTAAACTGGGAATTAGTTGTCCATGCATTCCACTGCCACCATCTGTAGGCTTGGAGGTAATAGGCAATGTTTTTATAATATTTAAGGAGTTAAACACTAAACCAGAAGGGTGCCCGTTCAATGTATGTAACCTACCCGTGCACCAGGGGCCTCATGTATAAACGGTGCATACGCACAGAAATGTTGCGTACAAACCTTTCCACGCTCAAATCGCGATGTATAAAACCTAAACTTGGCATAAAGCCACGCACATTTCCACGGTAACTCATTCCTTGGCGTACGCAATTTATCCGCCCGGTTTTGCAGACTGGCGGCACCCAGCGTCAAAGCAGTGCTACTGTTCCTGTGTGATCACCCTTTCTTTCTTAAATCCACATTCCTGGCGCGGCTTTATAAATACACTGAAATTAACTGCATATTGTTTATTAGTGTAATGCATCTGATTGTAATTAACCTGTAGCAATATAATGGTCCAGGGAATAGCCATAGTATTCCAAATACCATAACTGCTTTAGCATTGTAACTCTCACTGCATCTTCTTTCAGCTGATCCCGTTAAGGGTTGCCACGGCAGATCATCTTTTTCCACATTACTCTCACTGCACCACTCGGAGTATTTATATCACTGTATCTGAGTGGGAAATCACAGCAGCAGCTGATTGGAAAGAGAATTATCGGTACACAGCATGAAGCAGATGCTGCCTGAGCCACAGCAAACGCTTTAGTCCCTGTACAGACTTCGCGGTTTAGAAACAGTTTCGTCCCAAGAACTCTAAAGGCACTAAATCAGTCCATCAAGTGCTCCTTGTAGAACTGTTTGTACTTATAAGTACAATTTACCCCACTGTAAACTTGCACTACAGTTATAATATTGCACAACCTGCGCCACTTTATAAAGCGCGTATTTACATGTGATGACGGTATTCATTTCTAAGACGAAATGCAGCAAAACATGTTGATTATATTATACAGATAAAACTTTAACTTCATTTAAATAATCTGTATTGTTAATAATTAAACATGTGAGGACACGGTGCCGCAGCGCTAGCTAGTTCAGTAATTGTTCCTGCCTTGCGCTGTATTCTTGCTGGTGCTGACGCGACACTGGAAAGATAGACAGATATAATAATTAAACACGTACTACTAAGATATTTCAATGTTCCTTAAAAGTTTTGAAGAATCGAAGTTCTAAGCTTACAGATGGCTTCACGTCTATTACATAGCTTATTGTGTGGCGATTGAGTTTTTGGAGAAAGAAAAGTAAGGACAGGAATTGGAGGTTAGTACGTTTGAAAGAGACAGTACTGCTGTGATAAATTATTTAACTGAAGGTTGCGCATGGTGCAGCAAGCCTCTTGCGTGAGACATGAACAAGCACTGCGCCATCGTGTTCCCATGTTTAATAACATGCTTTCATTCCTATCATCATGAAAAAGATATCACGTATACATCTCAGTATTTTAATTATTCAGAGAGCTGTAATATCAAGAATGTAATGGATTATGTGTCCTGTCGGAGAAAGAGAAAGCCCGTTTAAAAAGCAGGTAGTGATTCATACACATAGAGCACATAGAAGATCAAATACAGAACAAAGCATTTAACATGCCACTTTAGTTACAATGGGATTTGAGAAACTAGTAAATTAAACGATTTTAAGATGAAGTTTATGATGTTCTACTTTAATGGCAAAATAAACTACGTGATTAAAGTGGAAATTTCGAGATTAAAGTTGACATTTCGTGCTTTTTTCCCTACTGTATGCCTTTTTTTTTTGTCTGTACCCTAATAAGCTTTCATATGACACTCAGACGGTGGGCTACGACTCGCTTTTTCACGGCGACTTTGATATGTGATTTCTTTTTTATTTCGGGTACTGTGCGACTTTGTGAAGTTGAGCCTTCGAGTTTCTCCGACACTCTGTCACTCGATCAAGTTCCTTTTGTTGATTATACCACTGTTTAAACCAACAAATAGTACGTTTTTCCTTTGCCTCCACTTGGTATTCGCTGAAATTCTTATATTTTCCCCTGTGCTTTTCCCATTGTCTTTTCACAGAAGGCTATTTATATTGATTTGCATATTCAAAGAGGCGTAATTCTGGGAGGAGTTGGGGCGGGACAGAAGGCGCGTGCACGTGCGTTACTTTTCACGTAAATCGGGATTTATGTAGTAGAAGAACGTGAAAGTATGCGTGCGCACAGATTCCTGCATCTGGATTTTTCTGTGCGTACGCACAATCCCGCTTTTGTGCTTACGCCATGTTATAGTGTGAGTTCTACGCACGGCGTTATACATGAGGCCCCAGCTGTTTTAAAAAAAATGTACTTTGTATCTCTACTTGTAATAGTGTTAATCATTAGAGGAGGTACAGCGCACTTGTTTCCTGTTCTTTATTCAAGGATTCTCTTTCACTAGGGTTCTACCCTTACACAGCACCCACAGCACACGCAAAGCATACTTACCTGATAGCAGCACCAGCCTGCTGCAGTGCTGATACATGTGGCTGCCTGGAGGAGGGGAAGATGCATGGAGTACAGGTCTGCAGTGTAGCTGATCCTGAAACACAAATGCAATTTGCAAGTAAAACACAAGTGATCTCTTGTCCTGGTTCTGATGGATATATTGTATAAAAAGGACCAATTTTGCGAGACTTTTAAAATTGCCTGCCATATTAGTACAACTGTACAATGGGTTAGATATCCTGGAATCAGGCCTATCTAGGAGACCCTTCTTTCAACACTGTCCTGTAAGAAAATGTATAAAGGTGGGCTTCTTTCTTTCCTGCAACTTTTGATAGGCTCTTTATACTGTTACCTCCATAGTGTTTCTTCTGTTGCTAGAAACCTTTAGATGCAGGACCTTTCAATTAATTTTTAGCATATTGAGCTTTCAACCAGATGCCCTTTTAGTAATAGGTGAAACAAGAATCAATTTTATTATAATAATAGCATAAAATAATATTATCATACCCATTCAAGGTTGAGGGAAGCTGGAGCCTATTCTGGCAGAACTGGATGTAAGGCAGTAAAAAGCCATGGTCAGCCAAGCACAGCGTGTCAGTTCATTGCATGTATATGGCCAATTTAGAATTACCAGTTAACTTAACATGCACTTTTTTGGAGATGTGGGAGGAAACCCTTACAAACATTATTCAATTCTACATGTGGCAGAGTGGTTAACACTGCTGCCTTATATAGTATTTTTAGGGGACCAGGACAGATTTGCGTGCATTGTCTCTATGGCTATAACAAATGTTTTTTTGACCAAAAATGGCCATCGGAGATAATGCGATGAAGTGAGAGACAGTCTGTTGCGAAATTTCCAGTCTAGGGCAGGTTCAGCAAGTGTGTAGGCGCGTCATCTTACACATAGCCAAATTCTGTGTCACTGCTCCTTCGAGCGGCCACATGAGTAGTTCTGTTGTGTGCAGATACCATAATGTTCGAGTTTCATATCACTTCTCAAAGTGAGAAACAGCATCAATTTATGCTGAAAGAAAAATTAACAATCCTGGAAAAAGTTGACCTGGGGACCCAGGTTCGCTTCCCGGGTCCTCCCTGCGTGGAGTTTGCATGTTCTCCCCGTGTCTGCGTGGGTTTCCTCCGGGCGCTCCGGTTTCCTCCCACAGTCCAAAGACATGCAGGTTAGGTGGATTGGTGATTCTAAATTGGCCCTAGTGTGTGCTTGGTGTGTGGGTGTGTTTGTGTGTGTCCTGCGGTGGGTTGGCAACCTGCCCAGGATTGGTTCCCTGCCTTGTGCCCTGTGTTGGCTGGGATTGGCTCCAGCAGACCCCCGTGACCCTGTGTTCGGATTCAGCGGGTTGGAAAATGGATGGATGGATGGATGGAAAAAGTTGAAGTTCCGGAATGAAGAAAAATTATGTGGCGAAAGCATATTGGAATCATGTCTTCATCTTAATCTCAAAAACTCATTTTCATTCTGTGTTTTCCTACCTGTATTTCTCTCTGTTATAAAGAAAATCCTGCAACGAGACGTGATCTTGAAGAGAGATAGAGAAACACTTCAGAGAGGCAGAGACACTTTCATTTCGCGCGACACAGTCAAGTCACGTCATACTGACATCCATTGGAAGCATGTTCCCGTGAGACGGTTATCTAGGCAAGTCATGCCCTACTTACAAACATTGTCAAACAAGATCACGGTCATCTAACCTCTCAGTTGTTGCCCCACCCTAACTTCATAAACGACAAAGCGAAGAAGAAAGAGCAAGAGCGATGGAGAGAAAAGAACGCTAACAAGAACAACTCTATATTCAACATCGCAAACTAAGGACAGTAATAATCAGCCCAGAACAGGTGGAATTAAAAACCTTGCAGGTCCAATCGGGGTCAGAAATAAAAAACAAAGAGTACAAGACACAGTAGAACTTCATACAGACGTTCAAAAACGGTGGCACGATACACATGCAGAGTAGGTTACTGATTATGAAAGCACTGGAATTCGAAAGACTCAACAAACACGTTTGCGCCATACACACAGAGAGCAAGATCAAAAATATGACAGTACTAAAATTCAAAAGTGTCAAAATAAAGACACTACAGATCGCATTCACGCTAACAAACAGAAAGTATTACTCGGTGAAATAATGGAACAGCAAACACAGATCGAATATATGGACATAAGTGATATGTCGGAAGTATGTAGATATTGTAAGACTTTAAAGTTTAAGTCGGAGACTTGTAAATCGGCAAATTTGTGTTGCCATCAGGGAAAACTACTGCTACTTCCCAATGAACAGGTGTTTCCGTGAGAATTAAAAGATTTGTTGTTTGGTGAACGGGAAATCCACAAACACTATAGGCAAAATATACGCGTCTACAATAATCTTTTCACGTTAGCATCATTCAATGCACAAAAGTGGATTTACACAATAATGGACCATACGCTATGAGAATCTGTGGTCCGGCAACAATTAAAGCTACAACAAGTTTAATTTAGAAAAAAAAAAACACAATTTGATCAAGTGTATATTTGTGATCACGGAGAAGCGCTGCAACATAGAATCGAAAGAGTTAAACGATCGAAAACACGGACAAAGAAATTGTCTTGGATTTCTATGGGAATCTGAAAGATCAGTCACATTTATAATAAACCAGCATGTGACGAATTATCAGCAATAATAATTTCAAAAGACAGACATATCAAAGACAGAGCAGATATTCGTGCATATCCAAAGGCAAAGCACGGTTCGTCATTTCTGTTAAATACATCGCCACATTCAGCCACATGCCGACCCTTTACACTTTCCTTTGCTTTTCCCAGATGGCGAAACAGGATGGTCGTGCAATATGAAACAAACGCATTCAGAAAAAGGAATAACACCCACACAATATTTCGGGTCTAAATTAGCGATACGTTCCCGTGTATTTAACCCACTTCTATAATCTCAACGTCTATCACAACATAACATTATTAATGCGTTTGTAAAAGTCGCAGCTAATCATCTCTTCTTTATTAAATCAAGTCAAGCTAAACTTAGAATGGAATATATGCAAGGTCTCATTGATCATGTTCACAATTCAAATATCAATAGTTCAGACAAATTCAAAATAGGTAAAGCAGTAATATTACCATCATCATATCAAAGTAGTCCAAGAGCATTGCAACAGTTATATCATGATGCAATGGCAATGTCCAGAACTATAGGTCAGCCAGATTTATTTCTTACAATGACGGGCAAGCCACCATGGCCAGAAATTCGCAACTTCTTGAGAACAATGCAACCGGCCACATCGGCTCAGGAGATTCCCACTTTCGTATAGATTGTTTTATCAGAAAGTCTTATTTTTTTTTAGAATGAACTGGACATGGTGTTCGGGCAAAAAGGATATCTTGATATGCCATTCGTATTAAAAAAACGTTTACAGTTTCCCATGAGAATAGCTTTTGCAATGACAATTAACTAATCACAAGGACAAACATTTGAAAACATTGGTTTATTTATAAGAGACAAAGAAATGATATTCACTCACGGCCAGTTATACACTGCATTATCACGCTGTTAGACCACACACGGAATCAAAATTCAATGCGATCTTGAAGAAAAGTTCATTCCAAATATTGTTTTTACTGAAGTTTTAAAATAAAAAGTGAACATAATGCATATGTAACAATTCCCATGCATAAAAAACACTTTAAATTGTATTTCCACAGAACCAAAAAAATGTCTCATTTTCATTATGTGTTCAAACACGTATTTCTAATAAAAAATTAATCTAATGTCTTGTTTTTGATTCTGTATTTTAATACTTGTATTTCTATTTTTTAAACATTTTATTGATTTAATTAAAATCAAATAACATTCCATACAAGCAAGTCAAGTTTAACAAAACTAGGCTCGAAACAAATCAACTCTCACCCATGAGAAAGAGAGCTAGGCCATCAAAGTAAAACTTTAAACTAGTAGAAATAAGTAAATAGATAAATTAATAAAAATAAATAGAACAAAAACAGCGGAGAGAATCATCTTCCTCAGTTTAAATACTTACTCTAAAATGTTACTGATTAGATTCTGCCAGGTTTTGAAAATGTTTTGTACAGATCCTCTAAGTGAGAATTAGATTTTTTTCCAATTTCAGATAATATATAACATCAGTTACCCACTGCCTTAAAATAGGAGAGTTAGGATTCTTCCAGTTGAGCAAGATAAGTCTACGTGCCAATAGTGAAGTTAAGGCAATTACAGTTTGTTTGTCCTTCTCCACTTTAAGCCCATCTGGAAGTACACCAAACACAGCTGTTGATTAGGAGGCTGTCTGAAAGGCAATTAAAAATTTTGGTCCAAAATCATGTTAATTAGGTGCATGCCCAAAATATATGGCCTAATGAGTCTGGAACTTGATTGCAACATCACAGGATGGATCTTGCCCTCGAAACATTTTGGAATGTTTTCCAGACATTAAAAACTGCATACGTTTCAGATGTGGAAAAAGGTGGTTCTTGTGCAGAGCTGCCACACATAAAAGCTTCTCTATCTTAAAATACTTCCTACATTGGTTCCATATTCTGAGTGAGTGAAGCGCAATTGGGTTGTTAGTATATTGGCGATGACTTGTACTTACTTCTGTATAAAGCAAGAAATATAAAGAAGTACTGCAGGATTTTATTTCTATTGTGGACTAAGCCTGTGTATGTTCATCTATTTGTGTCGATGTCCAGGTTTTTATAGCTTGTATATTTGCCACCCAGTAATAAAATTGAAAGTTAGGTAGAGCCATGCCACCTTCCGCCTTCCGCCTTCCACCTTTGGTCTTTGTAAGGTCACCCTTTGGATACGTGAATGTTTTGAATTCCAAATAAATGACGTTATGGTTGAATCCAATTTCTTAAAAAATGATTTAATAATGTATACTGGAATGTTTTGAAATAGAAACATAAGTTTAGGAAGGATATTCATCTTGGCAATGTTAATTCTTCCAGCTGAAGTGAGATGAAGAGTAGACAACCTATGCAAATCTTGCTTATT
This sequence comes from Erpetoichthys calabaricus, assembly GCF_900747795.2. NCBI lineage: Eukaryota > Metazoa > Chordata > Cladistia > Polypteriformes > Polypteridae > Erpetoichthys > Erpetoichthys calabaricus. Next base: position 96,049,304 of record NC_041402.2, on the reverse strand, counting down.
TTTTTCCCATGCAGATGGCAAACTTTTGTTGATAAAGAGCTTTATGTTTACTTGAGATGTTTTCCCCTAGGTATTTTAACTGATCTGCGATGATAAAAGGGAAGGTGTCCAATCTAATATTGTGTGCTTGAGAATTCATTGGAAAGAGTACACTTTTATTCAAATTCTGTTAGTACTATTAGAACTGCAGGCACAGTATTTTGTGGATCTGATATATACAGTATGATATTATCTGCATATAGAGAAATGTTGTGCTCAAGTCCTTCTCTGATAATCCCCTTTATCTCATAAGCATTTCGACAGTGAACTGCCAGTGGCTCAATGGCGATTGCAAAAAGCAGTGGTGACAAGAGGCATCCTTGTCTAGTACCACATTCTAGTTTGAAGTGGTCTGAATTAATGTTGTTGATAGAAACTGAAGCTTCTGGAATGGTATGCAGTAGTTTGATCCATGCACAAATGTCCAGGCCAAACCCACATTTCTCCAATATGGTAAAAAGTTAGTTCCATTCAACCATATCAAGGATAATAATATCTCCAAGGTATTAGACTTTGTGGGTGAATATATTACTTTAAACAGGCATATTTATTTGATTGGATTGGATTGGAAGCTAAGTGTCTGCCTTTAATAAATCCAGTTTGGTCTTGTGATGTTACGAAAGGAAGCACTTTCTCAATCCTTCAAGCAAGAACTTTGGAGAGTATCTTAACATCATTATTCAGAAGTGAAAATGGTCTATATGATGCACATTGTAATAAGTCCTTATTTTGTTTAGGAAAGATGGCGATTAATGCTTGGTGAAAAGTTTGAGGCGGAAAGAAATAAAAAAATAAATAAATAAAGTTACATCTAATGTCCCATTTTCAAATAAAATATTTTTTTCAGTTTAAAAAGTGCTGTGTTTTAGGTATTGTCAAGCTCTGGTCACAGAACTGCACAAGAAACAGGAAGGTGAGTCCAGGTTTTCAAGGGAAATACAGGTACTTTATTACTGTGAAGGCAGGTATAATCTCAAGACTTCATTCAAAACAGGAGCTGTTAGGAGCTGAAGGACAGGCGATTGTTCTGCTTTAGCTCCCATGTTCAGATTAGAAGAACACCATTGGTTCGGAATCACCGCTGTGGCAGACACGGTCTGGATAAGACAGATCAGGAGAGTGTGAGGAAGAGCAGATGAAAGCCAGGTGTTAAATATTAAAGGTTGTGCGACAAACATGTTACACGGTAACCCTGATTCTGCAGAGAACAACCATTTGCTTTCCCTTGGTTTACTGCTTACCAGACGCAGCAGAGCAGCTATGGAGTTGTCCTTGCACTGCTGCCGTTAGATACAGGCGAATCGCTGGCAGCCTCAGTCATAATACCATACATATTTTCTCCATATTCGTTATAACAAAATTTCCATTATAACAAAATATTTTTTATGGTCCCATGAGTTTCATGATAACAGGACTCCACCTGTATACTGTACAGGTAGATAGTCATTCATATCAGAGTGTGACTGGAAGATATTATTCTTCTTGCTACAAAAGGATCATGAATAAAGCTTATGACTTGCACACATTGTTATCAATGTCGTCATCAAAATGTTCCAAAAATTGGTCAATGACAATGGTGGCAAGTGAAGAAAATTTGGGTGCAGTTTTTTGGGGGACAAACTGTATCAGCACTAATCTATTATATAGTGCTTATCACATCTATCTGTTATACAGTGCCTTTCACATCTATTTATAATATAGTGCCTTTAATGTCTATCTATTTTGTCATCCCACATGCTCTCATAGTTCTCATCATAGTGTCAATTCACATCTTGGACTGTCCAGTACCAGACCCATAGGACAGATCCAGTCTAAAATGTATTATACCCTTTCCACCATGCTCCCCAATCTGATGCCAGCTTTCCCATTCCAGTCTGTGGCATCTGCAGTCCCCTTATTCTTCTCATAACTTGCCCTATAGATGTAAAAAGGAACAGGTGCACCTGCCCCTCAAATGTTTATTAAACCTGTCTCTAAATTTCCTAATCCTTTGTAAACTTGCTCAGTTCCTCATTCTGCCAAAATTCACATCATAATGTCCTCACCTCCACCCCAGTAATTTTCTAATAACATGCACTTTTGTCTGTCCTATAAGACATCCATAGCATGTGACCAATCCAAATCTTATTCTGCTTCTGCTAATAGACTGCTCAGTCCTTGGCCACTGTATTCCATAAATCCATATCGTACAATAACTAGTCCTTTGATCTTTCTCAAGTCTTGCATCCCAGTTTGTCATTTAGTGCAGCCACAGAGACATTCCCACCCCAATTTTATTCTACACTTGCCCAGTCCTTTGTCCTGGCTTACCTCACCTAGGTAAAAATTCACTTTGTAAGATCCACAGTTCCCCTCATATCTTAAAACATAACTCACCCTCCAACCTATCATGTACTACAGCCATAGGATCAACCTAAATGTTATTCTGTCTTTATGATCAGGATACCTATACAGTATATTGTCCTCCGTACCTTCAAACATGAAAATTTCACAGTTACTTTCTGCCTAAATTGAGTCATTTCACTAGCCCTGCCAAATAAATTTGCCTCACATTATTGTCTAGATCAGTGTTTTCCAACCTTTTTTCTGTAGTGGCACACTTTTTGTAACCAAAATCATCCCAAGGCACACCACTATTTTATTAACCACAAACACATATACAGTATATCTCATACACTTGCTCAACTGCCCGAAGGCAAAGGACAACTGGAAAAACTGTTAAAAAAGGAGCTTAAAGATCAGCTTTACACAGACACTGCACTTAGTGAGCGCTTTGGTGGCATCTCCAAGCTGCTTCGCCCCTTTGCCCACCCCTCTCCACCTCAGATGCAATTTATAAGCCCACTGTCCAGCAGCCATACGAGGCTCGCTGGTGTCTGCACACCCAAGGCAGATGGACTCTAGTTCTCTAGCGATCGCGAAGCTTCTTTCATGCCAGCTTTTCCAGGTAGTCCTTTCCTATTAAGACATGCCTTGACTACCTGTGGAGCTTCTCCTTCTCAGGTTCAGATCCAATTCAGCTTCAACCATTAATTCCATGGCACACCTAGGTAGCACTCACGGTGCGCTGCTCTAGGACTGCAGCTACTTTCATGCCGCTTGCATTTTTCAGACAGATGTTTTAGGTCTCATACCCCCGTTGTTATCCACAATGCTTTGGTACAGATACTATGACACAGCAAACAGGGAAAGCAAAAAATGCATTACTTACACCACATCCAGTTAGCTGAGTTTGTCATAACAAGAGTGAAAAAAAGTCCATGTGTAAGCTCATCTTCTTTTTTTCTTCAAGTAAATGATTTATGAAGGGATGTTTCATTAAAGAAGTAAACAAATTTTGTTTGATTTCAGAAGTTCCACTTAAAGTTGCCATCTAAAGTCACGCTGACTTATCTGTAGTTATGTTAATGTCAGGTGTGAACAGTGAACCATGGACATGAACAGGAAATAGTGCGCAGACAATTGTCCAATCACGTTAGATTAAAATAATCCTAAAATAAGACTAATTCGCTATCAATAAATGTGGGAGTGTTCGGGGCACACGGAGCTGCATCCCTGGAAAAATCTGAAAGCTACAAATAAAAGGACAGCCTTAGATCACCTGCTTGCCAAAATATCAAGGATTCACATAGACTCTCATTTGGCTGGCATCCTTCACACAGAAAATAAAATATTCACCCCGATTTTTTTTTTATTCACACAGAAATTAAATACAAGTTGGAACCAATTTTTAATTGACATTGACACACTAACACCAGGCATGTTGTACAAATAAACACATTTATCTCATGACTATTTCACATTACCTAATTAATTTAAGTAGAGTTTTTAAAATATTTGGAAGGGGGCAGCGCCCCAGTGCCCCACATTACAAACCGACACTGGTCAATGATCACACTGTCTTTTTCAAATGGTCACAAAAAGGAACAGTTGCACACTAGAAACAGTAGCATTGTTAGCTTTGGAGTTTCAGCTGGCCAAATATGTGGCAAAAGCAACAACAACCTACCTCCTGCCTTTCATGTGCCCTGTGTGACTTCCTGTAACATTGAATTAGAATAAGAGAATTTAAAAAATGGAAAATGAAAATACTCACTAAATTGCTTCTCTCATAAATAGTTTTGTCACATTTGTATTAGATATCTTAAATCTGTCCTGTTACTGAACTCCATTGGGCAGCCACAGCCTATTCCTGCAGCATCAGGTACAAAACAAGAGCCAACCTTGAGTAACTAATTAACCTAACACACGCATATAGCATATTATGTACCATTCCAAACTCAGTTAAGGGGTGATGGCCACAGACTACCATAGCAGTGTAAGACACATAGCAGGAACCCACTTTGAAACACCAATCTATTGCAGCATACACTCGGTCATACAGAGCCAAATTTGAATCACCTGTTAACCTGTGTCATCACAGACCTGGAGCATAATTGGATGGACCAGGTCTCAGATAAAAATTTAACCATTATTACATAGGTTTTCTACAAAGTAGGCTTTATTCCTCCTTTACCTTCAGTCCCTTCTTCTTCCACTTTTGCAGGTGACCTCTTGCCATCTGTATGCTCCAGATTCTAAAGTAGAATTTCCTGCCTGATTAGAAGAGGATATTTTTAAATTCAGAGCCAGGAATACTTCCACTGTGCCAGACTGCACATTCCAAAAGCACTTTCAAGTCTATCGAGTCCTCAAGTAGTAAGTGAGGATGCTTCCCAGTGGCTCTCGAGGTCCAATGGAGCTGTTTGCTCAATCTGCAGTCCCAGAGAAATATTACCACACAACAGTCTGGGGGAATATATTGTCCCACTTAGCAGTCACAAACAGTCCTTGGGTTCTAATGTAGGAAAGTTACCTTCATGCTCATGGAGATGCTTTTACCCCTACTGCAATGCCCTTTACAGTAATAAAAATATTGCTTGTGAGCATTCAGTATAAACATATGCACTGTATATGTTCTGAAAAAGAGAAGACATATCACAAATTTTTAGAATACTGATATTAGGAAGTAATTGCTTAACATAACATCCATCCATCCATTCATTATCCAACCTGCTATGTCCTAACTACAGGGTCACGGGGGGTCTGCTGGAGCCAGTCCCAGCCAACACAGGGTGCAAGGCAGGAAACAAACCCTGGGCAGGGTGCCAGCCCACCGCAGGGCACACACACCAAGCACAGTTTAGGATCTCAATGCACCTAACCTGCACATCTTTGGACTGAGGGAGGAAACCCACGCAGACACGGGGAGAACATGCAAACTCCACGCAAGGAGGACCCAGGAAGCAAACCCGGGTCTCCTAACTGTGAGGCAGCAGCGCTACCCACTGCGCCACCATGCCACCCTTAACATAACATATTATGTTAATATTAAGAGGTGATATGACTGAAATGTTTAAAATGATTAGGGGAATTATTACAGCGGATTCCCGTTATTCATTTAAAATAAAGTCTTCAGCAAGAATACACAATTTTAAAGCCAGATTTTGCACAATTCTTAGAAATTTTCTTCACTCAAAAAGACATAGATACATAGAATATGTAAATTATCAAGTAGTGTGGTGAAGAGTAGGAGTTTAGGGACTTTTGAATCTCAACTTGATATGATTTTGGAGAATCTAGATGAACAAGACTGACAGGCTTGATGGACTTTTTGGGCTGTTCTCATCACAGCTATTCTAATGTTCTAACATTCTGAAACATGCCAAATCCTAATCAGGGTCATGTGGGATTGGAACTTGCTTTCACAATGCTGTATGTAAGGTTGGAAAAGCCATGAATGGGGAGCCAGTCCATTGCAGGGTCCCATTGCACACACACACAGGGACAATTTTGAATCAGCAAACAATTTAACCTTCATATCTTTGGGAAAGTGGAAGTAAAACTTTGAGTACCTAGATGAAAACCTATGGAAACATCAGGAGAAAATATACACTCCATATGGACAAAGACTTGGTGTTCAGGAGTCAGACCTAAGGTACAGGACACATGAAGCAGTCTTACCACACCATCAGCATGAGTAACACTAAGTACAATAGAACTAGTTGTCAAGTATGCTGATTCAGGGCATGATGTGCATTGGAGAGGTGGTTTACATGATTTCACATTTTTATGCTCTCTTTGGTGGCAACTTGAAATGCACTTCCTCTTTAGAGGAAATGAAGGTTGACAGTTGCCCCATATTCAGAATTTTCATAGAGCCACATTTAAAATATTGACTCCTCTGCCTGCGCAGTTAAGGTTGAAAATGGCAGGAAGCCTCAGTCTTTAGCCTAGGAATGCATCATAGCAATGGCCTCACATACGAGGGACGTTCAAAACGTTTCCACACTTTTATATTTTCACTGGAAATGGTGAGGGTGGGAGGAGCAGTAACTGGCTGTGTCTGAGAGTGTCATGTGACTAGTTCTGTCTGGCAAGCCAGCTGTCCTTGCAGTTTAGTATAAGAGTTGTCACCCTGTGGTGAAGATATCTGCGAAACTTAGAAATTGCACCAAAGAGGAACAGCGTTCTGTCATACGCTTTTTGTGGACAGAAGGTGTGCCAGGAGCACAAATTCATCTCTGCCTGTGTGCTTAGTATGGAGATAAAGTTCTCTCTCATAGAGTCATTTATGAGTGGATTGAAAAATTTGAAAATTGCCTTACTAGTGTAATGAATGCAGAGCGCTCCAGACATCCAACTACAACCACGACCACACAGAATGAAGAAAGAACCCTGATGTGAAAGCAGCAGTGCATCAGTGGCTACGCGCTCAACCAAAAACATTTTTTGCTGATGGAATTACAGTGGTGTGAAAAACTATTTGCCCCCTTCCTGATTTCTTATTCTTTTGCATGTTTGTCACACAAAATGTTTCTGATCATCAAACACATTTAACCATTAGTCAAATATAACACAAGTAAACACAAAATGCAGTTTTTAAATGGTGGTGTTTATTATTTTGGGAGAAAAAAAATCCAAACCTACATGGCCCTGTGTGAAAAAGTAATTGCCCCCTGAACCTAATAACTGGTTGGGCCACCCTTAGCAGCAATAACTGCAATCAAGCGTTTGCGATAACTTGCAATGAGTCTTTTACAGCGCTCTGGACGAATTTTGGCCCACTCATCTTTGCAAAATTGTTGTAATTCAGCTTTATTTGAGGGTTTTCTAACATGAACCGCCTTTTTAAGGTCATGCCATAGCATCTCAGTTGGATTCAGGTCAGGACTTTGACTAGGCCACTCCAAAGTCTTCATTTTGTTTTTCTTCAGCCATTCAGAGGTGGATTTGCTGGTGTGTTTTGGGTCATTGTCCTGTTGCAGCACCCTAGATCGCTTCAGCTTGAGTTGACGAACAGATGGCCGGACATTTTCCTTCAGGATTTTTTGGTAGACAGTAGAATTCATGGTTCCATCTATCACAGCAAGCCTTCCAGGTCCTGAAGCAGCAAAACAACCCCAGACCATCACACTACCACCACCATATTTTACTGTTGGTATGATGTTCTTTTTCTGAAATGCTGTGTTCCTTTTACGCCAGATGTAACGGGACATTTGCCTTCCAAAAAGTTCAACTTTTGTCTCATCAGTCCACAAGGTATTTTCCCAAAAGTCTTGGCAATCATTGAGATGTTTCTTAGCAAAATTGAGACGAGCCCTAATGTTCTTTTTGCTTAACAGTGGTTTGCGTCTTGGACATCTGCCATGCAGGCCGTTTTTGCCCAGTCTCTTTCTTATGGTGGAGTCGTGAACACTGACCTTAATTGAGGCAAGTGAGGCCTGCAGTTCTTTAGACGTTGTCCTGGGGTCTTTTGTGACCTCTCGGATGAGTCGTCTCTGCGCTCTTGGGGTAATTTTGGTCGGCCGGCCACTCCTGGGAAGGTTCACCACTGTTCCATGTTTTTGCCATTTGTGGATAATGGCTCTCACTGTGGTTCGCTGGAGTCCCAAAGCTTTAGAAATGGCTTTATAACCTTTACCAGACTGATAGATCTCAATTACTTCTGTTCTCATTTGTTCCTGAATTTCTTTGGATCTTGGCATGATATCTAGCTTTTGGGGTGCTTTTGATCTACTTCTCTGTGTCAGGCAGCTCCTATTTAAGTGATTTCTTGATTGAAACAGGTGTGGCAGTAATCAGGCCTGGGGATGGCTACGGAAATTGAACTTAGGTGTGATACACCACAGTTAGGTTATTTTTTAACAAGGGGGCAATTACTTTTTCACACAGGGCCATGTAGGTTTGGATTTTTTTTCTCCCTAAATAATAAACACCATCATTTAAAAACTGCATTTTGTGTTTACTTGTGTTATATTTGACTAATGGTTAAATGTGTTTGATGATCAGAAACATTTTGTGTGACAAACATGCAAAAGAATAAGAAATCAGGAAGGGGGCAAATAGTTTTTCACACCACTGTAAAAAGTTGGGGAAAATTGCATCGCAAAATAAAGTGACTATATAGAAAAGTGATGTGATTTGTTTTTGAAATTCTTAATAATAGAGTTAAAACTTTTTGAATGCCCCTTATTTACTCAAATGTGACCGTGGAAATGGCCTGCGTTAGCACAATTAAAGACACCAGTGGGTTAAATCCATTTCATTTTATTTTAATTATTACACAGATATGAAGAGGTTCAGTAACAGGAGAGATCATGTAAAAAACACAAAAACTTCCAGGCATGCATATACTGTATGTTTTGACATGTTACAGTCTAGCTAGTGAATAAGATGCTCAAAATCAATCCTTTATACTCAAATTAAGATGGCACAAATATTACAAGAAAAAGTCAGCTCCCAATACATTTCCTACTTGGTACTTACAGTATTTATTAAGGTAATATAGTTAGAATTGTGACCAATAAAGGATCAGATCTATGCTGCAAATAACCTACTGACCTACTAAATCAATTCTGGTTAAAATGAGTCCTAATATCAAATGGATAACTCCCATTACAATGCACAACATTATTCTTTATTTTTAGAGTTAGCAGCTTTTAGAATAAGACCCTTAATTATTGGTATTCCTTATTAATTATGGACATAACAGAGGAATCCAAAAACAGGAGATCATTCAGTCTCTTCTGCTTGTTTAATTCCCAGAAAGTCATCCAGTCATGTCTTAAAAAAGATGACATAGTCTTTGCTTCAACATTACAAAACCAGATGGCATTTCTTCGCACAGAGGGTGATCTCTCCTACACACTCACTGCCCACTGCACAGAGAAGTGCCATCTGGTTTCCATCTTGAATGGTCTCCTCAGTATTTTTTTTTTTTGCATTACCAATGAAAACAGTACATGTATAACAAAGGCATGCTCATATACTTTTAGTATCTTTTGAAAATAGAAATCTGTTTTGAAAATTAGTTTGAATACATGTTACAAGTACCATTACTAGAAGTACTGTAAATAATTTGAGTGATTAAATCCATCCATCCATTTTCTGAATTCACATTCTTCAGGTCAGATTCAATAATGCTGGAGCCTACACTGGCACAAGGCATAGGACCAGCCAAGAGACCTGATGTCAGTCCATTTTAGATCCATTAACTCTTTAGTATAAAGCATTTAACTAGGGTTTTGCACCGCTTTTTTACCTAGATGTAATGCAAGAAAAATTGAAAAACCACTTTAGCATATAATATGTTGTTTGTCACTATGCTGTAGAAAATAATGAAATTCATTTGTTGCTAATCCCACTGGTGCAGAAACTCTGAAAATGTCACAGCAGTACACTACAAGGCAGTGACACAACAAGGTAGTGCGGCCGATTCAGATTGTTAAACAAAGGATTGTCAAACAAAGCAACAGTGATAAGCAGTAGGCAACACTAAATACTACGGTACATTAAAATACATAAATAATATGGTGTTTCGTAAATGCATTTGAGAAAATAATCTGAAACTTTCAACAAATTTCTCAAAGTATGTCTAATTTAATTCTTAACAGTTACAATAAATGAAGAAATGTTCTGCCTTGTCCTTTAATATTATCCCCCTGTGTCTGCATTATTTAAACAAATAATAACTTGACAGTTTCCCTTACCATATACGTAAGTACAGAATTACATATTTTCTTTAAGATTTACAATGCATTATTATCTTTCAGGAATGTTAAAATAGTGTGTGCTCTGGAGAGGTATGGCATTATGGTGTAGTAGATAGCAGCTCTAGATGCCTCATCTTAAAATTTGCTACTGATCACTGTCCATATTTAGTTTGTGTGTTCTCCACATGTCTTCATGGATCTTTGTTAGGTATTTCAGTTTTCATCCCACATTTGAAAGACATGTAGGATAATTAATTGGTGACTCTGAAGCTGGGGAGAGTGAGGGTGTGACTGGACTCTGTGATGGACTGACGCTCTGCGTAGGATTCATGCCTTGTGTCTTATGTGCCTGGGACACACTCTGGGCCTTGGTAACTTTGAATTGAATCAAACAGTTTTAAACATGAATGGACAGGTAAATATATGTTCTGATAATCTCAAGGTTAACTGTCATCCAGTCATTCAAGGATTCAATAATTTATTGCCATACGTACAAGTACCATATTCAATGAGATGCTTACTTGCATATGCCCTTGCAGACAGAAAACATAAAACACCAATAAGACAAACACTATTAAGCAACAAAGTGCAAGTGTCAAGTGAAAATGACACAATATAATGTCTGAGGCAAGATTAATGATTGTCCGTGAGTCTTATCACAGTTCGGTAGAAAATGTTAATGAACTGAAGGTCCGCATTCAAATGGACTTCAGGCACTTCCTAGAAGGAAGGAGAATAAAAAGTGGCAATGCAGGGTGGCTGGGATCCCACCTTATGCTATTGACTTTCTCAAGACAGTAAGTGGTGTAGATGTCAAGGATCACAGAGAGCTGTGTGCCCATTATCTGCTGTACTGTTTTCACCACACACTGCAGAGCTCTGCGGTGCTGAGCTGGGCAGCTGCCATACCAAGATGTGATGCATCCTGCAAGGATGGACTCAAAAGCACACTTGTAGAAGTTGCTCAAGGTTGTAGGTGACATCCTGGCCTTCCTGAGAATCCTGAGGAACTGTAGTGTGACATGACCATTTAAGGTTATCAGTGAGGGTGACCCCCGAGTAACCTAAAGGTGTTGACCCACTCCACAGTATTGCCTGCAATATAAATTGGGGTATATTCTGTTACCTGATTGCTGAAGTCCAAATCAGCTGCTTAGGTTTGCTAATGTTGAAGGCAAGCCTTGGCACCATTCTGCTGCTTAATCAAAGGCAGGGTTGTAGGGGCCAGAACCTATCTTAGTAGCACTAATGTAAGGCAGGAGACAGCCCTGGACAGTGTAGTAGTCTATTACAGAGCCCACTGACTCACACACCCACACACTCACACTCATTCCGCAGACACTTTGCATCACCACAAATGACTTTTAAAAAACAGCACAGTTTATTTTTACAGACATGCCATTTATGACTGGAGTAAAAACATATGACTTTTTCAAATTTTTAAATAGCAGGGATAATACCAGTACTACTGTGGTTTCCAGTCAAGCCCCTTAGCTGAGAGGCCATGTATATGCTAAAATGGTTTTGGCTGACCAGTTCAAAAGGCCCATGCTTACAGCTGACTAGAACTGGTCACATCACAGGTTCCGTTTTTTGCTGATTAGTTAAACAGGACATATTAGCTGGTAAAGTGAAAAACCCTGCCTGAAATTCCATTTAACCTTAGATTGGATACAAAAGCTTGTGAGCCTTTTTAAGGCCTGCCATTTCCAAATATAAAAAATGAATTTTGTATTTCAATAGGCAATCATAGAAAGGTTAAATGATGCATATTTTTCATTGCAATTCTACTGTAAATGGATCTTTCTAAATGTAACTCCTGCTGATGCTACTATTTTGACTCTTTTATGTATCATTTAATGAATAGGTAATGCATCCCCATTGATTCAATTAAAGTCCCACAGTGTTAAGCAGATCCATGCAAGGAAACTGTACCGTTGATAAGTTTTGCATCATTAGGCAGCTCAGCAAGAAAAGAATGCAATTTTTCATAGAGAACTATCTTAGAAAATTAGCAACATCCACTGTAAATTCCAGACTGGAATATAAAACAAACTAGAAATATGTAATGTTTCAGCTATTGAAATATCATCAGAAATGTGCCTGAAGTGGGATGAGCAGAAATGTTATACAAGTGGAAGAAATTTAAAGGAGATGAAAACCATGGATTTTTTCGGAGTGGATACGAAAAGCAGTGCCCATGAGGAGCAGAAGATTGATGTTTTAAAAATGATTGTTCAGTGGTAAAAGTGTATGAATCATAAGAATTTTAAGAAAGTTTACCTTCTTTGAAAGATGTCTTTGAGTCACTCTGATAAAACTCATAGTCTAGTGATGATTTAGAGGAAAAGAGAATAAATATAATAGGCTTGGAGAATACTTGGTGATGATTAAGGGAATTCAGAATGTACTATAATTGGCTTGGAGAGGTCTTTAATTCTAACAGACCTTTGGAGTTTCCTGTTATATTACTCATGCCGTCTTGCTATATCTCCTATATAAATTTCAGCACATTTTCTACTGTAAATAATGTTATTGTACAATCAGGAGACAGAATGTGAGAAATGAAATATCCCAAGGTACCAGATATGACGACATTATTGGAAACATAGGTGCAGCAGCTTCTGTTGCAAAAGAAGATGAGCACAGAATGTGTAGTAGAACTTGTTGGGAAGTTTAAGTAAAGTGAATCTGACACAAGACACAAGTGGACGCATAAAAAAAACTATATATATTTTATGACCTGGTGAAAAGGCAGACAGTAATGGGTGAAACTGGAGGATGAGTGAAAAATGATTTTGTTTTTTACGCTTCTCCTTAGTTGAATACTGCAGGGCTGCTCATGACTTTACTAAGGTCTGTTATTTAAAAATTGTGAAGATGTGCCAAGTGTGATCCATTATTGCAGACAAAAGACAGCCAAGAAGATGGAAGAACTATCACCAAGGGTGCAGTAGACAATATGTTTATGTTTATAGCGGCCTATGCATCATGGCCTAGGCCTATGGCTTATTCTAAAGGCACAGAAATAAGTACATGGCAATGGGAGACAGGGGGTGGCGAGCAATGTTTTAGGAATTTTCTAATACTACAGGTGGCAGCACAGCACATTACATTGAACATGGCCTTATGTATTTTGGTAGACAGACCTTTGTAGGTTTTCCTATCCCTTTTAATATGGAATAGGGTTCAGGACTGTAGAAACACCCTGGGCTACTGCAGATGGCCAATAAATCGGTCCAGAAGTGTTTCCAGCAAACTAGGAATCAGCAATGCAGTCATGGGAATGGGCTTAACTATAACGAGTAAGACAGGTCACTGTGTAATAGAAGGATTGTGGTATTTGAGGGGAGGCAAGAAGGGAACAGAATCTTTTGTATGTGGGTGGCTTCTTTGGTGCTCATTTGGGTTCAGAGATGGCTTGAGTGTACTCCCTAAAGGGTACAAGATGAAGAATATATCATCTGTTAATGAAAAAATGCATCTGGCTTCATTACAGAAATCTATGCCATCATTATAGAACTCAGTCTGAGGATTTGCAGTAAAGGAGAACATCCATGGAAAAAACAGTAGAGAAAACAACCGGGTTTTAAATAAACAGCTTAGAATATAACATGTTTATATGTTTTGAGGAGACTAATGTTGAGATATGCTTAAAATATACATCAATTGTTAACCTTAGATGTTGATGGAAAGTAAACTAAGAAATTTTTGAAACTGATTTGTGGATCAGGGCAGCACTAGCATGTATTAATGATAGGCTCCTACAAATTAAGCATAAAACCCAGGTTGGAGGAAAGAAATACTTCTCCGTCCAGCTAACAGGCATGTTAGTATAACTCATAATGACACTTTTGACTTGGTGGTCAAACCAGCCATTAATAGTGAAAGAGCTAAAACTGAATCACTTTGGTTAGTCTCAGGAGGCTACACATGGAATAGTCCTGTACATGATGTTTGTTAAAGACATGCTGCAGAGCTTTGAGGCCTGCATCATGGGGAATAATGGCATACTGAAGAGTAATGTCCAGGGGATACATGAAACAATCAGAACCCTGACACTGAAAACTGTCAAATAACTGATGTGTGTAGTTAGGATATTTCTACTGTATAATAAGCAAGATTTTTCAAAAGTGGTTACATTAAGTTAATGAGGAAAGCTGAAACAAGTGCTTTGGGACAGTTGGACTCAAAAACAACAGGACTTCTGGGACTGTAATAGTTGTGGATTTTGGGAAGAAAACAGATCTGGGAAATCTGTGTGCTTTAAACAAGAAAGTGATTAGTAATAAGGGACCAGTTCTTTGTTGTTAATGAAAAGAGAAATGCAGGAGATACACTCATGTTAGTTATCATGGCAGATAGCAATACCAGATTTAGAAAGGCTTTTTGTACTCCCCTAACACTTGACTGCAAAGACAATTTTCTAAAGGAAAAGTGATACATTTGAGATTTGATTAAGTATTTGATTTGAATACATTGTATAAAAACATTTAGTGAAAATTTGTAATGAGATATATTTGCATATTGAATTTATTATCTCCTCATCACATCCAAGTCTCCCTTTCTTTTCAAATGAAAAAGAAGAGAAAAAACAAGTAGGTAGTTAAAAATACTGCAGCAGTTCAGTGTGATTAAGTAGTGCTAGTTGAAAAAATAAAGGTTTGAAATATGGACTAAAATATTGCTGCTACTCTTTATGTTAAATTAATTTTTCTTCTAATTTTAAGCAACTCAGGACGTCACTTTCCTGTTGTAGCCAAGTTAGGACTCTTTCAATTGTGCTGAATGAGCCGGTGAGCTGGTTGTATAGTGAAGGTTATCCCGTTAAAGTGCTCATTAAAAAAAGAGTATTACAGGGTGAGGATTTATGGCAACCCTGATGCTGCTTGATAAGTTGGTGAAAATTGTAGGGCAGTACAGCATAGACCAAGGACACAGCCACAATATGTGGCTGAGGGAAGAGGGTGCTTGAAGACATCTCTTGCAGGTGGGGTCTAATCCAGATTAAATTAATGACAAATTTAGACACGTATTTGATGGACAATCTTGAACTGAGTTAGACTACATCTCACACATGTTAAGGAGGAATCTATTCTATCTAGGGCTGTGATGGTCCGGGTATGAACCGAGCAAACAAGAACACATACAGTCATCAAGAGTTGGTGTAAAGTGCTTCAAGTGCTTTATTCACAAAACCAAGTACAAAATAGTGCAGTATTCTTCTCTCAATAAATAATTAATCCTGATAAAAACAAGTGTACAAATGGAGGTTAAAAAGTCCAATTAATAATCCATTAAAACAAGGTTAAAACTCCAGGCAAGTCTTCTTTTATAAAAACATGAGCCCCCAGTGCCTCTCTCTAAAATCTGGAATCTCCTCTGTTTAACCCGTAAAGGCCTTGCAGCAGAAAGAGAAGGCGTAGTCAACTCGCAAAATCCTGTCTCATGTCCCTTGTTGCCATTCCCCAGTCTTACACATGGGACCCTGTGAACCGTGCCCATCTAACACTGCCATTTCTCAGTGTCTCTGGAAGCCTACTCTGAGCGCCTGGGTTGCTCCTGTTCTTTAGGATGTTCAGCAGAAGCGCTTCTCTTTTGGCCTATTGAGCACTGGCCACACATTTCTCTCTGGGACTCATACCTGACCACCTGCCTCTATTCCAAACAGCATGGCCACTGGTCATACTCACTCTTTCCTTTAACCTCCATAGTCTCTCTTTTTTCCACTGTCACCCCCCTCATGATTTCACAGTTCTGGCACCCTTTTATGCACTGTGTAATAAGTTTTTCTTATAAAAATAAGAGGCTTCCACAAAGAAAAATGTTTGGGGACTGTCCCTGTATAATGTTCGTAGGACAAAGAAAAATGCACAAACTTCTTGCAGTGATCAAAACATATATAGTGATTTTGACATCAATATCATACAAAATGGCGCTTTTATACAGAAATCAGAATGGAGACAGGAAGTGAGTTGGCAGGAGATGACGTCGAAGCTGTGGGACGGATGCGATGTCATCAAAGGTGGACCAGAAGGAACATGGTAATGGTAGCGATGTTATCAGGTTGAGCCAGAAGCAATGTCATACGAAATGGCCAGAAGTGATGTCATCTGGAGGTGTCGGACGTGACATTTTTGGCGACCATCTTTGGAATCCAGAAGTACATATTTATTTTTCTTCTTTTTGTCTGATGGAAAGAAAGAGAGAGAGGTACCATTACCGTATATCCACCCCTTGTTTCACGATATTTCACTCACCTTTGAGCTTGTTGGCTGCCTCCTAAGCACACGTGTGACAACTGATATGGTGCAAGTGTTACAAACACCTCCTCCAAGGTGTGAATGAAGCTCTTGACCGATCTGCGCGTATTTGTGCATGAATGCGCGATTAGCCAAGCACACCAATCAACCCTGGTGTGCGGCACACACATTCCCATGTGCAATTATTTATTTAAAATGTGCAGTACCACAAACCTCTCTCATCACAAGGGCTGACTTACATTTATTTATTTAATCTTGTAATAAAGACTTGTAGTAGATAATAGACAGACTAGGGAAGTGAGTTATGTTGCTTCTAGCAGTGTAATTTATAATATAATGTTAACAGAAATTCTAGTCAAATCTAGATGTAGCAAGTGTTTTTTATGACATTGTAATATTATTTCAATGGGTTTCTAGAACATTACACTGGTTTTGGTTAAAGTTAGGGTTTTTTTTTATTTCAAGATGTGTACATAAGAAAATATGAAATTTGTCTTCTTCATTAAATCCACAAGAACAAAAAGCACATAAAGACAACAGGTTTAAATTTCACTAAAGCTCAGACATATTTATATCATTGAGTTAGTAAGGGCTATGCTTCTACAAAAGGAAATAATGGTAAAGGTTATAGTTACCTGTAATATTTTTGTTAAAAAACTCTTTGGCATGCAATGATTTGGGTAGAATTTAAAGTGATCATCTTTGCTAATTTACTGAATTTAAGAACTGCACAAATGGGATGGCCTGTGATTGCTGTCAGCTAGTAAGCATAGAGTATATCAAGTTATTTAACCAGCACAAACAACTTTGGCTGCTTGTCTGGTAACATGTTGGAGCTTTTTAAATTTTTATTAGTTACTCTCTAAATGTTATGACAGGTTTGGCTCTTAAAACCCAAAAAGTGGTTTTCCTGTCATGTGTTGGCTATCAGCTAGTCAGAAAAAAAAGCAAGGCCAATTCCAAAAGATCAAGAAAATTGACTGTCAGATCCAAAACACAAACCAAAAGAACCACAGTCAAAAAAGAGTTGCAGGGTTCAGTAACAAAGTAAGAAAGATCAATCTCAGGTAGAGAACAAATTCACAAGGTAATCCTTTACACCACTGCACAACTTGACATCAACAATTGTGCCCTCCCCAAAGCATCATGGGAAATTGCAGCGGCAACAAAGTATGTTAAATTCTCAAACATGGTGGTAGGAAACATGAAACAGAACAACATCAAAAATGATGGTACAAATTATTAATTTTTGAATAAAGCAGTACAGTAATCCCTCCTCCATTGCGGGGGTTGCGTTCCAGAGCCACCCGCGAAATAAGAAAATCCGCGAAGTAGAAACCATATGTTTATATGGTTATTTTTATATTGTCATGCTTGGGTCACAGATTTGCGCAGAAACACAGGAGGTTGTAGAGAGACAGGAACGTTATTCAAACACTGCAAACAAACATTTGTCTCTTTTTCAAAAGTTTAAACTGTGCTCCATGACAAGACAGAGATGACAGTTCTGTCTCACAATTAAAAGAATGCAAACATATTTTCCTCTTCAAAGGAGTGCCGTCAGGAGCAGAGTCTGTCAGAAAGACAGAGGAAAGCAAACAGATCAATAGGGCTGTTTGCTTTTAAGTATGCGAAGCACCGCGGCACAAAGCTGTTGAAGGCGGCAGCTCACACCCCCTCCGTCAGGAGCAGAGAAATAGAGAGAGAGAGAGAGAGCCAGAGTAAAACAAAGTCAAAAATCAATACGTGCCCTTTGAGCTTTTAAGTATGCGAAGCACTGTGCAGCATGTCCTTCAGGAAGCAGCTGCACACAGAAGGTAGAAACGTCCCTATCGTCTAGGTGTGCGAACAGCCCCCCTGCTCACACCCCCAAGAGAGAGAGAGAGAGAGAAAGTAAGTTGGGTAGCTTCTCAGCCATCTGCCAATAGCGTCCCTTGTATGAAATCAACTGGGCAAACCAACTGAGGAAGCATGTACCAGAAATTAAAAGATCCATTGTCCGCAGAAACCCGCGAAGCAGCGAAAAATCCGCGATATATATTTAAATATGCTTACATATAAAATCCGCGATAGAGTGAAGCCGCGAAAGGCGAAGCGCGATATAGCGAGGGATCACTGTAATTCAAATGACTAATAGCAGAATTAGATCCCTTGGATTGAAAAAAAAGATAGTTTCTATTTTTATTTTAGAAAATAATAAAGAAGATTGCAAATCATAACACTCCAGAATTGGACCTCAAGTTTCTAATGAAACCTAGGGTAGTGATCACTTACTTTAAATGGCCAAAGTGGTATGAGGCATCCAAAACGGGCAGAAAAGCAGGCTGGAATATCCACCATTCTACCCAGAAAGGATGCACACAAAAGCAGTCTGAAATCCAACAACACTTACTGACTTTGGCATTTATTTCAAATAATTATCTGTATAACCAAGAAAACTCAAAAAGCAAAAAGGCATAAATGGAGATGCCTAAACAAAAAGGTCTCAAAACACAATCCGAATAGAGTGGTCACAAAACAGAGCAAGCAATTAAAAATCCATTAATTCAATAATAACAAATAAGCAAAATACATGCAAAATCTGCAACACCAAGGGCATACAATCTTTTCCATTTAAATTCTTGTAAAGGGTTGGGGCAGTCCCTAAATGGAGATGGGCTGGTAGCCCCGCCTCTTGGGGAACCAACCACAAAATACAAGGAACTTGGTAGAACAAATTCTCACACATAGAATAGATAATAAACAAAGCTGACAGAAAATATATAATCGTATAAAGAATAAGTATAAATAACATTAACTAAGTAATAATATTTAAAGATTAAAAATAAACAAAAAAGAAAAAAAGTATTTAAGCATAACCTGGGGGTATGGGGAATCCTGGTGCAAATGTAACACCTCGTAGCAAAGTGTGTCTTACCCTAAATGTAAGAAACAGGCTTATAGTCTGCACAGACTCAGCAAAATTGATGTTATGATTCTTTATTATTTGCTTACATTATTTTGGAGTTATAACTAACTTTTATTTGTATTTGCTTATTTTGAGACATGATGTACTTGCAAGATGTTCAAAACATGAAAGATTTTTACTTCAAGGGAAATTTTGTGACACTATCACACTACAGACATTTAATATACGCTAGTCAATCTTTGGTGTGCTTGTGTTTATTTTTGATTAGAGAATTATTTTGGTTAATTTGTTGGTGGATGTTGCTTTAAATATTCTTGACTACTCTCTTTCTCACTGCCCTGTGGATTATTTTGCTACCATGGTTAGATTTTCTAGGTTTTTAACAGCTTACTTGTTGCTGACCAAGCACTTTTCCTCATTCCCTTAAAATTAGCCTTTTTATCTCCTGACAATAAATATCTCCTCATTAACTATTATCAGTGTCAAACACAGTTACTAGTCTGTCTAAACATAACAAACTCCTTAAGGGAGAGAGGAACTAGTAGAATTTTTGTATATATTTAGAATCTTGGAAACTGAGAGGTCTGCAATGCCATCCTTTATACTGTCACACTAGTTAGGTCACAGGTTGTTACTTCCGAGACAATGCACCACATCATGGCAACAAAATCACAAAATAACATGTCTTTTGTCATTGATGTAATTTATTTTGAAGACCCTTAAATAAATGAATTCCCATAACACACTAGAAGAGTAGAAAAAGAATTAAATTACAATAGAAAAATTATAAATCACACAAAATTGTAACAAGAAACAAAAAAGAAATAAAAAAAGTCTGTAATCCAGGAATCAAAAACAAAACCAATGCACAAAATGAATAAGAAAAGTACTTACAAAAAACAAAATCCAAGATCTATACCAAGAACCATACAACAGAAAGCTCATCTAACAGCTACAGTGTCTTGTGGTCCTCTGAGGTTTAACATAAAGAGAACAATTTATATAATATAAAAGACTATTAAATACATAATTAACAAAATGCAACAAAACAATACTAGAATAGTAACCAAATGTAAATTAAAAGGAACAACATGTTAAATAACACAATGAGCAAAATAATATTAAAAGGATAATAAACAAATTTTAAAAAATATCTTAGCCAATGGCTTTATAGCTGGCAACATTAGGTGAGTGTTACAGTATATTTACTTAAATCAACTTAATGATTTTTTATTGTTACTCATAGTCCAATGCTGGCACTACCTGTTGCCTCCCAAGTTTTGGTATTGCGCCAGTTACAAGACATGTATGTGCAATGTGTAAGCTGGTGTGTACACATAGTGCTTTCTGTTAATGCAGCCATGTGACATAAGCAACAGTTGATGTTTAAAAGAGGCAGTAGGTAAGATGCCAACATTTCCTTCATTAATGTCATGCTATCTCATGACATTCTTTGTGATCAGTTTCTCAGGGCTAAATTTTCCTGTAACTTGTGCCTCTTTGTCTTTTACCTTTCTGTTATCATCTGCTTTTGTTTTATGCTTGTTCTTCCATTGTTGTCTAAATTTTTTTCATTTTGTACATGGTGTGTGCCTTGTTTTTGAAACAAGGTAACTTTACATCAAAAGTTTTAACTTCATAAGGCTGAAGGAGAAAAGAACACACCTATGTGTAACTTTGTAGATGTCAGGACTTGTTAGATAATCACCATGTGCTATCTGGCTGTCTCTGTCATTATAAACAATCATTTGTTTTTGTGCCTACACACTCCCCAGATATACATCCTGTCCCATTATTATTATTAGCATACATGTGTTCTAAATCCATGGTGTCAGGGAGATTTAGAAGAATGGACCAGAAGATGAAACATAGTCAAAAAACAGGCTAAAGTCAAAACCAAGAAGTGAGCAGCTAGTACCAACACCAAAATCTTAATCAGACATTATAATCAATTACCAAAAAGTTATTCTCATGATACCTAAATGGAAAGAACACACTTGCACATAGTTTTTCATAAAGTTTCCACAATCTTGGACAACTAGGAAGTGCACAACACTGACCTTTATACCATTGCAATAATGACATCAAATGCCATGCACTTCTGGTTGTCCTAGCATAGCAACCACTTAGCATCTGCATACAAGAAGACCCAGAAAATGTCAACACCCATATAAAACAAAATGCATTATATAACACAAACATAAGACATTCAAAATAACAACATAGTGAAAATAAAAAATAAGGACTTAATCAAATTACCCATGTACTAAACCCCAAAATGGACCAAAGTATATACCATTAAACAAAATTAAAATATAAAAAAGCTGTGTCTAATCATAACAACTGCTCAATGGGACCATGATCAAGTTTGTGTCTCAGGTCACCAATCTAGAGTGCAGACAGTAAGGGAGATAAAACACAGTTCTGCATTCAGCAATGCAGGTAATGAATTAAATAATTCAGTAAGGCTCCTGCTTTATTTACCTTACCTTTCTCAGTTGTAGGAGGAAGGTCTCCTGCCAGGAAATTCATATCAAGGAAACTGAAGCACGCTCATTTTAAGAAACAGAATAATACAATTAATAGATAAACATAAGGATTATGGAAATATGATGACTGCGTGCATATGTATACAGTATATATATATATATATATATATATATATATATATATATATATATATATATATATATATATATATATATATATATATATATATATATATATATATATATATATATACACTAGGAGGCGGGCGGCACGGTGGTGCAGTGGTAACGCTGCTGCCTCGCAGTTAGGAGACCCGGGTTCGCTTCCTGGGTCCTCCCTGCATGGAGTTTGCATGTTCTCCCCATGTCTGCGTGGGTTTCCTCCGGGCGCTCCGGTTTGCTCCCACAGTCCAAAGACATGCAGGTTAGGTGGACTGGTGATTCTCAATTGGCCCCAGTGTGTGCTTGGTGTGTTTGTGTGTGTCCTGCGGTGAGTTGGCACCCTGCCTGGGATTGGTTCCTGCCTTGTGCCCTGTGTTGGCTGGGATTGGCTCCAGCAGACCCCCGTGACCCTGTGTTTGGATTCAGCGGGTTGGAAAATGGATGGATACTAGGAGGCTCGCCCACCCCTGGGTTTGGTTAATTGAATATACAATTTAAAGAGATTCTTGTTTTCATGGGAATTGTTACATACTCTTTCACTTCTATGTTGCATCACTTCTCTGTGATCATAAATATACACCTGATCGGTTCCTTCGGAAATTAAACTTCTTGTAGCTTTAATTGTTGCAGGACCACAGATTCTCATAGCGTATGGTCCATTATTGTGTAAATCTACGTTTTGAGCATTGAAAGATGCAAATGCGAAAAGATTATTGTAGACTCGGATATTTTGCCTGTAGTGTTTATGGATTTCACTTGAACAAAACAACAAATATTTTAATTCTCACAGATATGCCTCTTCATTGGGAGGCAACACTACTTTTCCCTGATGGCAACACGAATTAGACGATCTACAAGTCTCCGACTTAAACTTTAAAGCCTTGCAATATCTACATACTTCTGACATATCACCTATGTCCAAATATTTGATGTCTTTTTGCTGTTCCGTTATTTCACAGAGTAATTATTATTTATTATATAGAGATTATTATTGTTCTTTTTATGCATTCTTTTTTGCCTTCTTTTCTCTCTTTTCAATGCGCTGCTCTTTCTTCTTTGCTTAGTTGTTGATGTGCCATCTAGAACATATAAAAAAAAGAGCAGAGAGCACATGAAGTGTGTCTGCCAAAACCATTCCAATAACTGAGAGGTTAGATATCCATGATCTTGTTTTAAATTGGTTGTTCTCGTGGGACATCAAAGTGTCTTTCCGAGAAGGTCACGTCTCGACCCAAGGTTTTTTTTATATAATATAGTCATATATGTAGTTGTTGGCACCCTGCCCGGGATTGTGCCCTGTGTTGGCTGGGATTGGCTCCAGGAGACCCCCGTGACCCTGTGTTCGGATTCAGCGGGTTGGAAAATGGATGGATGGATGGATATATAGATAGATAGATAGATACTATGTAGTTTTTTTATATAATATATTGTCACAAAAGCAGACCACAGACATAAAAAGGTTTGGGGTAGCCACCCATATATTGTGCCTTGGCTGCAAAAAGCATTGAAATTGCTTGTGATGTTCACAAGTTTAAGTCCAAAACTGAACTGAACATAACAGGAGAAGATGGCGAGAAACGCCATTAACAGACATTTGGACATAAACTCAGCATATGCAAACTTGAGAAGAACATGTTCATAATAAATAAAAAAAAAAAAACATTTTACGACCAATACACCTCCCAACCCCCACCTCGTTACCCCCTCATCACACACTGACCTAAGACCACCCCCCCACCACTTAATTTTGCTATATATTGCCTTTGATTCCTGTATGTCTAAGAATTATCCTCTGATGACACATATATATGTTTGTGTGTGTGTATATATATATATTTATATCTATACTAATCAAAGGCAAAGCCCTCACTGACTGACTGACTCACTCACTTACTCACTCACTCACTCACTCACTCACTCACTCACTCACTCACTCACTCACTCATCACAAATTCTCCAACTTCCCGTGTAGGTGGAAGGCTGAAATTTGGCAGGCTCATTCCTTACAGCTTACTTACAAAAGTTAGGCAGGTTTCATTTCGAAATTCTACGCGTAATGGTCATAACTGGAACCTGTTTTTTGTCCATATACTCTAATGGAGGAGGCGGAGTCACGTATCGCGTCATCACGCCTCCTACGTAATCACGTGAACTGAAAACAAGGAAGAGCCCCAAAGAGCGATGAAGAAAACAAAGAGCGATGAAGAAAACATTCATTACACAATTGAGAAGGCACAAGAGAGTGGCTTATGTGAACTGACTGAATGCAGCACGAGTGATCACTTCGATACTGCGGAAACAAAGCACGGTGTAAAACGTAAGTTTAAATTAAGTATATAGAAATGCTACCGCTGCCGTTTGCAATACCATATTCGCGAGATACAAGTTTAATGAGAAGACACGAGGTATAAACGAGACTTTCAATGACTTTGCAACGGATTAAAAATTGCTGTAGCGAGAAACTTTTAAGTGCCGGGTCTTAGCTAACAGCACGTAGAACGCAGCACGTCGGAAACAAAGCACCGTGTAAACCTAAAGTTTAAATTAAGTTCATAGACCTACAAAAGGTTGCCATTGATTTGAGGCATGATTGCTTTTCTCCTGTACAACTATACGTTGCATTCTCAAGAGTGTGCTTGCACGGCTTGGTTATATTACAACCGAAGTTCTGAACTGACAATGTGATATACAAACAGAACTATAACAATCGTAATAAACGAACAAAAAAAACAGCGGACAACCCATAGATTAAATAAAAAGGCTGCTTCCGTTGGCGAAGCAAGGAAAAAGGAAGACCTTATATGGCGTTCATTTATAAAACAGCGGAGAGGGTGTGTGAAGGCAGCTTCACAAAAAAACAGATCCTTAACAAATTGTTATTGGTATATTTTCCCTCAATTTAAAAAGGTTTTCTTTTCTTCTTAATAAAAATTTAAAAGCAGTACTTCGCGGGGTTTTAGATATAGAGATATAGAGATATAGATATATATATATATATATAGAGAGAGAGAGAGATATAGATATATATATATAGAGAGAGATATAGATATATGGAGAGAGATATAGATATATATATATAGAGAGAGATATAGTGTGGAGGATTGCCGGCTTTCCAGTCCGGCCCTCACCCCCAGGCCGCTAGGAGGAGCCCTCCAGACAGCATATTCGTGCCCCGAGGTCCAGCAGGGCCTCATGGACTTTGTAGTGTTGTGACACAGCCCTGCTGGATACCTTGGGGGCCGCCAGGAGTCGCTGTAGGGGGACTAGTGGGCTCTTGCATGCCCTAAAACCCGGGAGTGCATGTCAGTCACGTGACTCGAGGAAGTGACGTGCTCCCGGGATGAAGAAGAGGACTGTTTGCCCTGACCCGGAAGGAAATGGACTTGTGGGTTTGGTTTGGATGTGTATATGTATATATATATATCTATATATATGTATATGTAGATATGTGTATATGTAGATATGTATATATATGTATATATATGTTTACATACCCTCTTTAACACACTACTTCACCGCTGCGATGCGCGGGTATTTTGCTAGTATATATATATATATATATATATATATATATATATATAATATATATATATATATATATATATACACACACACACACATATATATATATATATATATATATATATATATATATGTGTGTGTATATATATTGTCACAAGAACAACACAAACACATTGTGAAGGTTTGGGGCAGCCACCCGTATAATATGTCCTGGCTGCAAAAATGCTTATTACGAACAGACATGTTCACACAACTGAGTCAAAAACAGAACTGATATACTGAAGGCAAGATGGCGGTTTTATAGGCCAGTAAGGGAAATGATGTCATCAGTTCCGGAACCAGAAGTGACTTAGCTGGCTGCTCCAGAAACAGGCGGGATTTCCCAAGAATGGTCTGCAAGGGATTGAGAGAGAAAATTAGTACACTTCGCCAACCCCTGGCCCGACGTGGAATTACATTCATTCAAGCCCTTTAGTTGTCTCCTAAACACGCATGTGTGACAATATATATATGTGTGTGTATATATACTGTATATACAGTCATATGAAACTTTTCCACTCAATTTACCCTTTATAAATCACAATTACAGTCATATGAAAAAGTTTAATTTCCTAGGAACATCTGAGTATGGGGGTGTTTAATGAACAAAGATTTTTAGTGAAGCAGTATTTAGTAGTATGAAATTAAATCAAATGTGAAAAATCTGGCTGTGCAAAAATTTGGGTACCCTTGTAATTTTGCTGATTTGAATGCATGTCACTGCTCAAAACTGATTACTTGCAACACCAAATTGGTTGGATTAGCTCGTTAAGCCTTGAACTTCATAGACAGGTGTGTCCAATCATAAGAAAATGTATTTAAGGTGGTCAATTGCAAGTTGTGCTTCCCTTTGACTCTCCTCTGAAGAGTGACAGCATGGGATCCTCAAATCAACTGTCAAAAGATCTGAAAACAATGATTGTTCAGTATCATGGTTTAGGGGAAGGCTACAAAAAGCTATCTCAGAGGTTTAAACTGTCAGTTTCAACTGTAAGGAATGTAATCAGGAAATGGAAGGCCACAGGCATAGTTGCTGTTAATCCCAGGTCTGGCAGGCCAAGAAAAATACAGGAGCAGCATATGCGCAGGATTGTGAGAATGGTTACAGACAACCCACAGATCACCTCCAAAGACCTGCAAGAACATCTTGCTGCAGATGGTGTATCTGTACATCGTTCTACAAGTCAGCGCAGTTTGCACAAAGAACATCTGTATGGTAGGGTGATGAGAAAGAAACCCTTTCTGCACTCACGCCACAAACAGTGTCGCTTGTTGTATGCAAATGCTCATTTAGACAAACCAGATTCATTTTGGAACAAAGTGCTTTGGACTGATGAGACAAAAATTGAGTTATTTGGTCATAACAAAAAGTGCTTTGCATGGCGGAAGAAGAACACCGCATTCCAAGAAAAACACCTGCTACCTACTGTCAAATTTGGTGGAGGTTCCATCATGCTGTGGGGCTGTGAGGCTAGTTCAGGAACTGGGGCCCTTGTTAAAGTCGAGAATCGGATGAATTCAACCCAATATCAACAAATTCTTCAGGATAATGTTCAAGCATCAGTCACAAAGTTGAAGTTACGCAGGGGTTGGATATTCCAACAAGACAATGACCCAAAACACAGTTCGAAATCTACAAAGGCATTCATGCTGTAGCGCTGCCACATAAAGAATAATGTTTTCTGCTGTCGATCGGTTGTTGGGGGGGGCGAACAGTCTTCCGACAGAGATTGACAGCAGTGCCCCAGAGGTGGAACTTCCGGTTTGTTCGAGGAGTGATTTGCATTAAGCGCGCCGTTTTAAAGAGTAAAGGAGAAGGGAGAGAGAAAGGAAAAGAAGAGCATCGTATATCAGAAAAGGCAGATCAGATTCTGCTCTGGCCATGGGAAAAGCCTAGGAGCTCCTATTCAGTCCTGTCAGAAGGTGGATGGTCTTCTCCTTTTACCTGGGAATCGATCGTTCTGCTAGTACCTACAGACTTGGGTGAGCTATCGAAACGGACTTACTTTCATTTAATCATGGCGCAAGTCTGACTGTACATCTTGTATGACGAAGAGGATATTGGATATATATAGTCCGCTATTTTCAGGACTCCGCATCAGCTTGACGGCTGTTACAGGAATATTATTGTGGACTATCAGCAGATCTATTTATTATCACTAGTACGGGAATTGGGGGAATGAATACTTTTGATGTATAGATACATGTATATGTTGGTGGCGCTGCAAAACTAAGGATTACTTAAGTTCGGGCGGGCGATCCATGTGTAAGGGATTAATTTTCTATTTGTTGTTTATTTGATGGTCTAAGGTGGGCTGTGACATATACCTGCATTGATATTGAGGGATTGTTTTATTAGAATAAAGACTATACGGGCAACTTATTAAGGTGTGATATTGGCCTATCCTTTTAACATCTGCCTTTAGCTAGGTCAGAATAGTGGTAGCAATTCTCTCAGGCTAGTGCTCAAGACGAATCGTTACAATGCAAAGGGAGAAGTACAATGTTCTGGAATGGCCGTCACAGTTCCCTGACTTGAATATCATCGAAAATCTATGGGATGATTTGAAGCAGGCTGTCCATGCTCGCCATCCATCAAATTTAACTGAACTGGAGAAATTTTGTATGGAAGAATGGTCAAAAATACCTCCATCCAGAATCCAGACACTCACCAAAGGCTATAGGAGGCATCTAGAGGCTGTTATATTTGCAAAAGGAGGCTCAAATAAGTATTGATGTAATATCTCTGTTGGGGTGCCCGCATTTATGCACCTGTCTAATTTTGTTATGATGCATATTGCATATTTTCTGTTAATCCAATAAACTTAATGTCACTGCTGAAATACTACTGTTTCCATAAGGTATGTCATATATTAAAAGGAAGTTGCTACTTTGAAAGCTCAACCAATGATAAACACAAATCCAAAGAATTAAGAGATATTCACAAATTTTTTCATATGACTGTATATATATATACGAGAGAGAGAGAGAATAGGATGCAAGACAGGCTGGCTGTTTACTTGATATGTTGAGTTCTAATTTATCACAGATAAAGAGTTTTACAAGAGGATGTCCAATGTTGTGTAGAGTTGTTGCTGTTGTTACCCTGGGTTCAAGTGGAGGATTCTTCTATTTGAGTGAATTCTTTCTCTTTGTGACGTGGTCCTTTATTTCTGGTATGCAATGCTTTACTCAGGCCCTTTGCTATGTCTTCTTCAATTTCATAGGGAAAAGTATTACTCTTTGTGGTATTAAGAATTTAGATGCTGACATTCCATTCTTGAAGTAATGGCTACTTCTTGACCTTTCAGACTGACACAGTGCTTGGCTTGGCAGACTGGATCTTAGCATTCTTGTCCATAAAGAAAAGAGAATGTCATCTTCAAAGTCCAAGGGAGAAAGCAGCTCATCAACTTTAGATTTCAGAGAGATGTTTTAGAGCAGGGTTGGGCAAAGTCATTCTTGGAGGGCCGCAGTGGCTGCAGGTTTTTGTTCCAACCCAATTGCTTAATAAGAAGCACTTATTGCTCTAGAAACACTTCTGCTTCATTTTAGTTATCTCCCTCATTAAGATTTTGAACCCTTATTGCTTATTTAAGTCTTAAACAGCTGCATTCTTGGTTTTTAATTGCTCCTTATTAGCAATAAGATGCAAATGACAAAAAAAACAGCAGTTATCCATTTTGCTTGTTACCCTTTACACCTGTGTGTATTTATTGTGCACTATTTGGTTTAATTAAATACTTGGAAGGAAAGAGAAGAGAAAAAAGTGAAGGATTGACAATTACCCATCCGTTTTAAACTTCAAAGTATTTGGATGATATCCTTAGAATGGAAGAAAAATCTAGGATGTAAGAATGACTTGACATAGCAGAGTTAAAGCACTAACAAGCCATGAAATGTAATTATTGGCAAGGATTGTTTTCTAATTAAGCAACTGGGTTGGAACAAAAACCTGCGGCCACTGCGGCCCTCCAGGAATGACTTTGCCCACCCCTGTTTTAGAGGGTGCAAAAGATCATTTTGGTGAGTGTGAAAGCAGACAGTGCCCAGAAGTGTTCAACTTAAATTTAATTTTTAAGGAATGAGTAACCTCTTATGACCGGATTAAAGTCACCTCCAGTTACACAATCAGTGCCTTCTCATTGGCACATCAGAATTTTCATTTGTTTGAATTATACTTCTTTGTTCTTGGGTGTCTGTTTCACACTTTGTGGCCTGAAAGAGTCTTTGCAAAGAGTCGTCTGCAAAGATGTCTGTTCTACTCTGATTTATACCTTTGTAATCAGATGAGGTATAGGCTGGTATGAAGAGTTCAGCCACTTAGTTTGGAATGTAAGTGGGGGTTGTGTGCAGTTGGATGTCTGTTAAATCTGCAGTACTAACAGGCCTGGTGTGCTACTAAAACCTAGCAGAATGGGCAATGCCCACTTTGTCCCACAACACTCTTTGCC
Source organism: Erpetoichthys calabaricus (assembly GCF_900747795.2). NCBI lineage: Eukaryota > Metazoa > Chordata > Cladistia > Polypteriformes > Polypteridae > Erpetoichthys > Erpetoichthys calabaricus. Next base: position 96,019,394 of record NC_041402.2, on the reverse strand, counting down.
AATGATTTAAAGAACACCTTAAATCCATACTGTAATACAGTGATTAACATTCATATTGCTCAATGTATTACCAAATTTGTGAGGCTGTATAGTTTTGAATGATAAAGAAAAATGCAGAAATAGTACACTGATATATTGAGAAAAGAAATTATGCAATGTAAAACATCCCTCTATCCATCCATTTTCCAACCCACTGAATCTGAACACAGGGTCACGGGGGTCTACTGGAGCCAATCCCAGCCAACACAGGGCACAAGGCAGGAACAAATCCCGGGCAGGGTGCCAACCAACTACAGGACACACACAAACACACCCACCCACACACCAAGCATACACTAGGGCCAATTTAGAATCGCCAATCCACCTAACCTGCATGTCTTTGGACTGTGGGAGGAAACCGGAGCAAACCCACGCAGACACGGGGAGAACATGCAAACTCCACGTAGGGAGGACCCAGGAAGCAAACCCAGGTCCCCAGGTCTCCCAACTGCAAGGCAGCATAATTTAATTTAATCTGAGCATTTAAAATTTAAAATTCAAACCATATTACAGAGTATACTGATTACACATATTATGTAATGTACAAAGATGTAATGTAGTCATATCACTCATATTAGGAATTCTAATGAAAATAATTTTTTATATGAACATGCATATGTGTGTGTAGGTGTATGTGTGCATCTAGATGTATATGCATGTACATAGAAATGTGTGTATATTTATTTGTTTGTGTATTCATTCATTTTTACCTTTAATATCATTGTTACAAACACATAGTGGCTTTTATTCCAGGTAATACAGTCTTGGTTGTACCCATACTAGCCCACAGTAGGTATGTCACTGTGTCCTGTAATAGGCATATCCAGGGTTGGTTCCTACCCAGCATCCAACACTGCAGAAGTGGGCTCTGGCACCCGTGACCCTAAACGAAGTAAACAGGTTTGAAAATGGATAGATATCTTTGGCTATCAGCTGTTGTAAAGTACTGTAGAATGGAAAGGGACTAAATCATTCATTGAAAAGAAAAAAAATGATAGCCTATGCTGGGTCTATAATGACAGACAAAATATTTATACAGAAGATACACTTGCATGTTAGAGACAAATCTACACTTTAAAAAAGACAGGCTAAGTATCAATAGAAGAAAAGTAACAATATTTACACTCAAGCTATTATTTTTAATACATCTAAAAAGATTTTTTGAACCTGATGTTTAATATGTTATTGTAGTTGGTAAACTCCATGTAACAAAATTGAATCTAGCTAATGTACAAAATATGCCCCCATTTGGGACAACAGTGAATTGCTATCTAATTATCTCTTTGAATGCATCTAGGCAAACACAGTGGGTCCTCCATGCCATGTTCTGTTTCCTTTTCTGTTTACTTTGCACACCAGTGATCTCATGCTGAGCAATGACCATTGTTCCATTATCAATTATTCATATGATAGCACTGTGATAGTACACTTTCTGCTGCAGAGAAGAGTCATTGCACCAATTAGATAAGACTGTTTAGTTAGGTATTTTAAGGACCACCATTTTTCATTGAATGCATAAATGACCATAGACAGAGTTCGGCTATGAGATGTAAAAGTCTGAATATTAACTATTTATGGCTTTGGGGAAGGAGGTTAAATTAGTGCTATAGAATTCTCCAACCAACTTTTTACAAATTTAGAGTCATAGTGAGCCAAAGGCTATCTTGGCAGCATCATGTGCAAGGTAGGAACTAACCTAGGGTGGGGTAACAGTCCATTGTAAATCCCAGACGGCATCAATTTAGATTTTCCAATTAAGTTGCATGTCTTTGAGATTGTGGGGGAAATCCAATAGTATCTGAAGAAAATCATATAAACGAGCAAATCCCACACAGACAATGACTGGGTGTGGAATATCAAGCCAAACTGTTGGATATTTCAAATAGCAGCTATAACCTCTGTGCCACCCAGGTGGAAATACTGAAGGAATACATAGTGTAACATGGGCCCTGGGGGCACTTCTGAGTGCCTCCCTAATCTAATATAATGCCAAAGCCACAAAGGATGGATGATTAGAGGGAGACAACAGAATAACAAATAATAAAAAGCAAAAAAGGAAGTACTAGTTTCTCAAGTGGACCTCACTACATAGGCTTGAATCATCTACCAAAGCCATACTACCACAAGCACCAAATACTGTCCTGATCACCATCCATGCTGTCTTCTTCTTCATTCTGTCCACACTACTTCCCAGACAGTCCAATTGATGGCCCAATTTACCTCTGTACTCCAAGCTTAACGGGTTTCCAACAGGTACCTTTATGCTGTATTTTAGGGTTATTTTTAGGGTCAACCTTGGATCTACTTTTGAGATCAGGATTGCTCTCTGAAAGTCCTGGAGTCATTCATTCTTAAAGAGCTTGCTTTATTGGCCTCAGATATTCCGGTTAATAATTAAACACTGGGCACCCTTAGTGTCTGCAAGGTGTCCTTTTTAACAAGTAATAGAGGCTAACCCACACCAAGTAATGGAAGGCTTGAGGTCTTTCAGACTACACTTTAAGGAATCCTATATGGCCTACTTCCCCTTGATGGCTGGTTATCTACCTTGGAATTTTCTGAAGCCCTTCTCAATGTGAGATACCCTTTTAATGTTAAGAAGGCAGCTCTTAATTGGTCCATCTTTGCTCTCTGCTAATCCTTTCTCTTGCACATCCCTGCCAGCTCATTACAATAACATGAATTCAAATCCATATTCAATAATCAATTATTTCTCCAAAATGTAGTTTGTTGAGGACAGGGACATTATATTGTCCTTCTTCTATATTATGATCTCATTTTTGATCACCTTTAGCTACATGGCCTTATTTACTCAGCTCTCTGAACTAAATATGAAAACTTCAACAGTCTGCCAGACAACCAAGGAAGTTTATGTACAGTATAACAAGGTGGATGACCTGTTCAGAGTGTGCGGCTGGGTAATAATGAAGGAGCAGGGGGAAGAGAAGGAGGAGGTTGGGAGCATACACTGATTAGAGTTGGTTGCTGCACCCACCACATGACAAAACACCTGGATTGGGATCCGAGTGCAACTGTGCAATGAGTGACACCTCAGCACTACACTGAACAGTGTGGACAGTAAAAATATTTCACCTGATAATAGCCCCATTTTGAAACGGGCTCTAGCCTTCAGTTAATCAAGTGTGATGGTTGGCTGATGCCCTTGCTCAGCCAGGAGGCTGTCATAGTGGAGGACTGGGGGAGCAGATGTATAAAACCCACTACCTGCCCACAGACACTAGATGGCAGGCACTGGGTTGCAGCGGCACCTAGGATTCCCACAGGGCTCCATGGGAGTTGGAGTTTGGCCCTGTTGGGTTCTGGGGACCCTGCCAGGGGGAGTTGCAAAAGCTGGAAAGCCCGAATTCGAGCTTTCACCAAACCTGGGAGCAATTCCAGACCTCACTAACGAGCCACCTGGAGCACTCCCAGGTACAGCATAAAGGGAGCCACCCGCCTTCATTCCAGAGTCGGCAAGAGAAGGACAAAGCTTGCCAGAGGAGTGGTGGGGCTGGATGGAGCGATGGAGAGAAAGAAGAAAATAAAGTGCTATGCTTATTATACTGTGCTTAGTGTTGTAGGGGGGAATGAAGTAAAAGCATGTTGCTGTAGTGTCTGTTGTGTTGGGTGTTGAGGAGCCGGTGTGCTCCCGAGAGGTCACATAAAGATTTTAGTTTCTTTAAAATAGCACAAAACCACTCCAGGATTTCTTTTATCCCAGATGCCAAATGAATTTATGAGTAAAATGTTACAAAACTATAGAGAATCACAGTATGAGCATGGTCTTTAGATTCTGGCAAATGTTTGAAAGTGCTATTTGGGAAGTCAAATCTTTTATTTTTAACTTTCAAGGTAATTGTGATTATTTTTTAAAGAAAAAATTATTAACAGCTTCTGAAATACTGTATTTTTCATGATGTAAATCTCTTGTTGGTTTAATCATTGCAATATAATTTTGAGATTGTTTTTCATATTAAACATGATTAACATTAAACTTTCACTTTAAGAGCCCATGTTTCTGTATTTCTCCCCAAACCAAATTTAAATGGATTAAAGTTCTGCTATCATAATAGTTGTTAAAGTCATGCAGTGAAGGCTGAAGTGTAAACACCTTACAATAGCATGTCTATTCAAAAATCCAAGCACCAAAAATGTAACCACATGGGCAGAAGAATGAGCAGTATGGGAATATATGCTAATCTCAAAGAAGTTTGGAAACATTCTAAGCCATTTTAGCCCATTAGGAAGTCTGCTTTGTTCTGTCTTTTGTGATGCTTTTTGTTTATTGTCAATTTCCTTACAGTTGGTTTCTCTTCATTTTGTTCTGAGGTCTTTGTCAGTTAGAATCTTCAGGTGCTATCTTAACTAAATTAGAAGTAACCTGAGTATCAACTGTATGTAAGACTCTTGCTTGCCACAGCAAGTCCCAGTGACATTGGTCTACTGTAATGACCATGTTCTTCAGCTCCCTTTTTGTGGTTCCCTTCGTGTTAAGGTTAGAGGTGTTTTGACCATTCTATCTTGTTGAAATTTCTGGCTCTTGTCTTTGCAGTTTATTTGACTTATTTAGTGCTTTTATGTTTTACTTCTGTTTTATTTTGCTAATTAAAGTACTACATTAAGCAAGTTTTTGTTTTGGCCTTACGTTTGTGAATAAATCATAACAGATCCATGACACTTCTGTGTTATCAGTAAGAGCAGTACTCTAGCATATTTCTCTATATCCAGGGACTTACCGGCTTCTTGGTATCTTGATATATTAGGTAAAGGATGTTACGTCTAACTGAATTCTACATTTCCACATGGTTTGCTAAAGAAGCTTTCTTGTTACCATTGTGAAAGAAATTTACATGGGTGCTCATTTCTTAGTTTATTCATGCTTGTTGTAAGATAGATGGGGAGCGGGTTAAATGTTTAATTTATTAGCTGTTTTATTACAACCCATTTTTGCCTGCAAGTCAATTCTCTATGTTTTAATGTTATTGAATACAGTGATGCCTCGCTATATCGCGCTTCGCCTTTCGCGGCTTCACTCTATCGCGGATTTTTTATGTAAGCATATTTAAATATATATCGTGGATTTTTTGCTGGTTCGCGGATTTCTGCGGACAATAGGTCTTTTAATTTCTGGTACATGCTTCCTCAGTTGGTTTGCCCAGTTGATTTCATACAAGGGACGCTATTGGCAGATGGCTGAGAAGCTACCCAACTTACTTTTCTTTCTCTCTCTCTTGCGCTGACTATCTGTGATCCTGACGTAGGTGGTGTGAGCAGGGGGGCTGTTCGCACACCTAGACGATACGGATGCTCATCTAAAAATGCTGAAAGATTATCTTCACGTTGCTACCTTCTGTGTGCAGCTTTTAAGTATGCTGCACGGTGCTTCGCATACTTAAAAGTTCAAAGGGCACGTATTGATTTTTGACTTTGTTTCTCTCTCTCTCTCTCTCTCTCTCTCTCTCTCTGCTCCTGACGGAGGGGGTGTGAGCTGCCGCCTTCAACAGCTTTGTACCGGCGGTGCTTCACATACTTAAGAGCCAAACAGCCCTATTGATTTGTTTGCTTTACTCTCTGTTTCTTTTGAAGAGGAAGATATGTTTGCATTCTTTTAATTGTGAGACAGAACTGTCATCTCTGTCTTGTCATGGAGCACAGTTTAAACTTTTGAAAAAGAGACAAATGTTTGTTTGCAGTGTTTGAATAACGTTCCTGTCTCTCTACAACCTCCTGTGTTTCTGCGCAAATCTGTGACCCAAGCATGACAATATAAAAATAACCATATAAACATATGGTTTCTACTTCGTGGATTTTCTTATTTCGAGGGTGGCTCTGGAACGCAACCCCCACGATGGAGGAGGGATTACTGTAGTACTTTTAAAGTACTTTTAAATATTACACTTTGGAAGGAGAAGTGGTGCAGTCCTGCCACTTCCTGTATGAAATGTACATGCTTTTGACATGCTTTCTGCCTTTCTATTTTAACTAGGGGGCTCCGCCCCCTGCTCGCTTCGCTCGCCAACCCCTGGTGTTGGGGATGGTGTCTTGTCCTTGAATGAGTTTTCCTTGGCATGGATCATTTATAACCTTAACTTTAACGTCAGATGAATGGCGAACTCGTGAGAAGGCCACATAAAGTTGTCCATGTCCAAATACGGGCTCAGAGAGGTAGATGCCAACCTTGTCCATGGTTTGTCCTTGTGATTTGTTGATGGTCATGGCAAATGCAGGTTTAATGGAGAAGTGTCACCGTTTAAGTGTAAAAGGTAATTGTAGGTCAGAACGTGAAAGGTCAATTCTAGGATTCAGAACAGTATTGTTAGCATGTGATCCTGTAAGAACTTTTGCTTCAATAACATTGTGTGTCATGGTGTTGACGACTAAACGTGTACCATTGCATAAACCCTGTTTAGTGTTAAGGTTTCTTAATAGCATGAATATTGTTCCGATTTTAAGGTTAAGATTGTGTTGTGGTAATCCGGCTGGGTTAATAGTGTTCAAATATTCTAAGGGTAAATTAAGATGGTCATTGTCGTCATCAGAGTCAACTTCGTCAGAGCTTAGAAAGAGCTGTGCCTCTCCAGGAAGTAATGCAATGACTTGGTTATTTATGTGAGCAACATTAATATTTTTGGACATAATATAGTCCGTTGTGTTAAAAGGGGTATTTGGTCTAATGAGATTGCTGTTCCAAATATCTCCGTAACTAAGTTGTCGCGGATAAAGGCTTGAGAAATTGTAATAATATCTGGGTGAAGTCCATCTGTATTGGTGAGTGTCCCATCTCCCAGTTGTGATAACCAATTGTTATATTCTGGATGTGGACATCGCATGTTTTGTACCAAGTGTATCTTTTGAAAGCAATGCCAATTGTCCGCGTATTTTAAGGTGGACTGAACAATAGCTGAGCGCACGGCATGTTGAACAATAGGTAAGCACTGTCTAAAATCTCCTCCTAATAGAAGTACCTTTCCTCCAAAGGGAATATCATTATTCATCAACGTTTGTAGAAGTTTATCAATGGTGTTGAGTAAGTGACTGGATGCCATTGTACATGCATCTATAATTAACAGTTTTGCAAGACGGATGTCACGTGCATTGTTACTGTTCATTTTCATAGTGGATAGCGATGTTTCTGTGATTGGGACCGGTATTTTGAATAAGGAGTGACATGTGTGACCATTTATTAACAAATTAGCTGCCACTCCGGTTGTAGCTGATGCGATAATTAACTGTTGTTTTGGAGCCTTGCCTGCTTGTTTTCCGGCATTTCAGACGCGCGTTGTAGACGTCTGCGTTCATTTATTTTGTCCCGTCGCTCCCATTTTTGTATCTCTGTGACTTGAGCTCTTTCCTTTTGAACCCGTGCCTGCTTCGCTTCAGCACTTTGAGACGCGCACTGCATGCATCTACATTCATTGTGTGTGTCGCGGGTTCGTGTTTGTGGTCCCGTTACTCGAGCCGTATCGTTTTGTACCCGTGATCGTGAATTCATGACTTGTATGTTCTTAATCGTTAGTAATATGGATAAGTAATAAGGAGGATCGCACTCACTGTTAATATGGAGCCTTTTCTGTGCCCATTTTTGTATCTTGGTCAGTCGAGCTTTCTCTTTTTGGAGCCTCGCCTGCTTGTTTCCCGGCATTTCAGACACGCGTTGTAGACGTCTGCGTTTATTTATTTTGACTCTTCGCTCACGTTTTTGTATCTCTGTGACTCGAGCTCTTTCCTTTTGAACCCGTGCCCGCTTCGCTTCAACACTTTGAGACGCGCGCTGCATGCGTCTACGTTCATTGAGTCTGTCCATCTGGGCTCGTTTCTGTAATTGTGTTAGTTGAGCCTTGCGTTTTTGGATCCGAGACATTTTTTGTTCATCGGTTTCAGAAGCGCGTTGTAGGCGCCGACGTTTATTGTTTTTTTTTTCATGCGGGTACGTGTTTGTGGTCCTGTTACTCGAGACATATCGTTTTGTAGCCATGATCGTGAAATCATGACTTGTTTGTTCTTTATCGTTATTAATATGGATAAGTTATAAGGAGGATCGCACTCACTGTTAATATGGAGCCTTTTCTGTGGTTGTACGGTTAATAGTGCATCATTGTAATGAGATTCACCTATGGTGTGTAGTTTGAACGTGTTCAGATGACGTATGTTTAATAGGGACATTTCGTTTCTTCGTATTATTACCCATCAGGTGTCGTGCCTGTATATGTATTGTAGTCCGGTCTCTTGTTGTCTATGTATGACATCGTTTGTTGTCGTGCGTTTTTTTTGAGGGGCGCGTTGCCTCATATTTTATTTCTGTTAGTGGAGGGGTGCCTCATTTTTTATTTCTGTTAGTGAATGGGGGCTTTGTGTGTCGTGGGTGTGAATCCTCATTTTTGTGTGCGTACCGTTTTGTGTGCTATGTGGCGCTTGCGTCTGACTCCTTTGTTTTTGGTGTGCTAGGGGCACGTCGCCTCATTTCTTATTTCTGTTAGTGGAGGGGTGCTTTGTGTGTCGTGGGTCTGAATCCTCTTTTTTGTGTGTGTCCTGTTTCGTGTGGTATGGGCTTCGTGTGGTGCTTTGTTGCATGGGTCTGTTGCTATGGGCGCGGCGCATCATTTCTCAGTTTCCGGTGCTTGGAGGGGGGCTTTGTGTGGCGCCTGCGCACTACGTCTTTTGCGTCCACGGCCCATGTCCCTGCATCCATCCGGTTTACCATTCTCGTTTAGTAATATGGATAAATTCTGCCTATACTCTAAGCGTAAAATCTTGTTTGTCTGACGCACTTGCCCTGGACATTTCTCATTATGACTGCTGATGTCCCCAGATAAAGGAAGGTGACCTTGGTGTTGGGTCTGGGGCATCACAATACATTTCAGTATTGTGGATAAATAAGAAGATTCCAGCAAAATCACCAGTGTGAAATTAACACTTAAATATATATGGAAATACTGTTACTTTAACACTGTAAAATTCAATGTAATACTGGCCACTGTGCTATGATAAATGTAAGGCAGGAAGCAACTTTCAAAAGAATGAAGTCTGAAACAGGACCTACATAGCCATACAAACATATTGATAAATCGAACTATGGCAAAAGAGAGAATGGCCTAACTGTATGGAAATAGGGAGGCTCTTCAAGCTCCACACAAAGGCCATACTTGCTTGTGATTACACCACAGTCCAAGCTCTGAGCCAGCAACAGTACTCTCTTGAGGACCTCCCTTTAAAAACATGTTTTTGCTGCATGAAAATATGACAGAGCCAAGGTTAATTCCTCCCCTGTTATTCATATCCACATTTTCCATTAAGTAAAAAATAATTAATCTTCAAAACTCAAATTAAGCTGCTCTTTTCCAGTTTGCTATTGCTCCAGGCTCCCATTTGTACCTAGTTATTATACAATATAAGAAATGATCTGTATTCATTACTCTCAGCACAAGTTTTCTTGTTATTTTATTTTCCAGCTTGCTATATTATGATTTGTTAGGAACAAAAAATATGCATTAGCCAGAAACCTGCAAGCAAGTTGGAGTTGAGACAATGCACTCTAAGTATAAAGTCATTTATATTCGCTTAATAAACTTGGCTAATGTAATTCAGGGTTGTAGGGAGGTGAAGTCTATTTGAGCTGTGTCAAGAGAAAAATATGGAAGAACTTCAAATAGGGTGCCAGTCCATGACAGAGCAAACTCACTCATATGATAAATATGATAAACTCACTCACTCATATGATAAATATAGACAGACCAGACATTCTAACCTGCGGAGAACTAAAACAGAAGAACTTACCCAGACATGCAGACAACATGTAAACTTCACACAGGCAGTGAAAGGACCACAATTCAAGCACAGTCACCTGATCCATGTCTGAACAGTAGCTTCTATTGCACCACTACTCCTCCCTAAATGTAATATTTAAAAGTAATATTCAATAAAAAAGATTCAAAGAAATAATTATATTAATACAACATGTCTGTATACATAATTTAATTCCAATAACAATATTCTTAAAATATCTGTCACTGATAGTGTGTATTGCTAAAGGAGCTTAAATAGTGACAGTTTAGTAATACAAACCGATTCTGCTTCTGTACATTAGAGGGACTTTATTTATAGTATGCACCATGTCAAGAAGCGATCTTTCCACCACTGTCTGCAGGACTTGTAACCTTACAATCTATCTCACATGTACTGTAGAAATGATATCTAAATCTCTATGGAAAACAAAGATGATGCCATTTTTTTCCATTAAACTAAATATTCTCAATGTTCTTGTAGTGTATAATTAGCCTATGTGTCTTTTTGCTATCATAATATAAATAAATGCAAGCAAGCCAGCAATATACTGAAGTACAAGACAACAAGCAACTTTCATAAGAATGCCAGTCCAAAAAAGACCACATTATAATAGGCCTACATATAAATTTGAAAGTCTGAAGCAGTAAAAAGATTACATTTCTTTCAAACTCTCACCCTCATCTACCAGGAGGAAGTTCAAACATTCAGTTTGCATGTTTTTTACGGTGTTTAAATAAAGTCATTCGTGATCATGGTGCACAGTGGTGAAGGACTAGTTTGAAGACAACTAACAGAAAAAAAGAGATTGCAAACAATGAACTGAAGGCTAGACAGGTTGGACAGATGAAATCACAAGTGTGAGTGCAGCTCATACACCTTGAGCTTGGCAAATGCAAGCCAGAGTATCTACAACATGTAGCACAGCTCTTTCTTAAGTAATTCAACATGAATAGGCATGACTACAAAGTCAGATAATTTATTATCAAAGTGGATAAACTAAATACAGATGATATTTATTTGTAAATCAATATTAGCAGGGTGTTTGGGGAGAAACTACAATGTCCTGGCATCCCCTAACTCTAACCCATTAGGTTTGTTTCCAGAAACCCATTTATGTAATAAGCATATTCAGAAAATAAATAGATGTAAGTATTGATGGGTATGAAAATAAATGTGCTACCAGACAAATTAAAAAGGCTTCTATTAAATTAAACCACAAAAACAAGAAAACTATCTATATTTAGCCACTGTTGAAGGTGAGTAACCCTCAGATTATTAAGGAGGTTTGCAGGACACTAAATGTCACTAGAAACATAATTTGCAAATAAAACAGGGAGCTACTTAGATACTTCGATCCTTATTTTCATCTGGATGGGTTCACTGTTTAATGTGAAGAGGCCAACAGTTGATTTGATCAGTCCTTTGCTATGATGGTCCAGCTAGGACTAAAGTCTTTCTATAGTCTATCTAGTCATCTCATTGGACATTTTCCAACTGAGCATGTTAAGTTGTAGGGCCACCAGAATGCTACTTATTATGTATATCTGTCATCAGACATGAATAACACATGTCCTGCCCGTGTGTATTTCCATTTTAATGCTAACTTGATGTTGTCTATGAAGACAGTTATATATCAAATTTCCTAAATTTCAATACAATCTCTGAGCAATACTTGCAGCAATCCATCTCTCCATTGCAGGCTGTGTAATTCGAATCTTCTCAGTATCCATTTTGCATAGATTTCATACCTCGTAGCCATATATCATTGACACTAATATCATAGCATTGAATGCTCTTGCTTTGGGGTTTTTGATCTCTTCTAATATTAGATTTATGCAGTTGAAAGTAAATTGTCCTACAGTTCTTCTGCGTAGTATTTCTATATTGCAAAATATAACAAGGAGAAAAGGCAAATTCACAGCAATCAGAGTGCAGGTATGGAGCACTTTTGTTTTAAACCCATGACCAAAAAAATAGGGTAGCAAGCAATTATGGATTGAAGGTGTGACTTTTGAACAATCCAACAAAATGGACAAGATTGAAATAGCTGTTTGTTCACTTCTACTTATTCACACATTGTTCTGGTAATTACAGACAGAAACAATCTTTTAATCTTTTCTCTTTGTGGAGAAAATCAATACCCTAAAAGTGATTTGGCTATGAACCCCTTGTTGTGAGGAAACACAGAATCCTAGTTTGAAAGGTATCAAGCATATCAGTAAATGTGTTTAGATAGTTCAATAGCCATTGACCTAGTTAGCAAAAGATGGACTACAGTATTCCCATCACTGAATCCTGTTTTGAATCTATAGTTGCTGATCAATTCCTTCTTTAACCTCATGATAAAAATGCCTGCTGAGTAAGCATTATTATACTGTTTTTTTCTACATGCATTTGAACATACAGAATAAACTGTTATTCAAGCAGTAAAATCAACCACATACTGTATAAAACTTTCAGTATGTCGTTTAGTATTGCGGCCTCTAATTTTTATCATTACAAGCTCTTTGAATTTTTTCCCTATCTATTATCAGTAAGCAAAAATAAACAGTTTTGTACACTTTATATATTTAGGCAAGCCATTACCATATTGTCTGAAGTTATTTAAACAGCTTTTGTTCAGATGTGTTCTATGTTCACAGACTTTGTGTATTTGTAGCACTGCATAAATGCCAACACTGTTCTTAAAGGTCTCATGAAGTAACATCTATCTTATTAGTTCTATTCATTGCAGTTTAGAACCAACTGCAGTAAAGTACCAAAATATGGTTAATTTATTTTTCAGTGATAACTTTTATTTAAAGGAGTTTATAGAAATGAAAATCAAAGATTCCATGATACAGGAGTATCAAACTGTCTGATCACACTAAATTTGTGAAATGCTGCATTTGTAATTTTCAGTTTAATGAAACAGGAATATTCAAATACAGAAGAGTATGTATATTGTGGATGTGGGCTTCCAGTGGTTTGGTTCAATAGACTTCCTCTAATCCCTTGGAACAGTCATTTATGCTGTCTTGAGGTGGCGATTTATGTTTGTTTTTATTGAATAAGGTTTTTCTTGTTTTGGCTTTAGGAGATAATTTGTCATACAGCAAAACAAAAGATATATACCACACCTATTAATTTGCTTAGATATACTATGAAAATATTGTATGTATTTCTGTAATCTATGTATTCATTCACCCATCCATCAACTTCTTGAATTAGCTTAATTCATTTCAGGATTATAGGAGGAAGTCAGGATGGATTGCCAGGTCATCACAGGGAACTCTCATTTACAGTGGGCCAATTTCTGGTCATCAGTCAACCTAAACTACAAATCATGGAATGTGAGAGAAATATTTGAATACCTGACAGAAAACTCTAACAGAAATGATGGTGGGATAGGCGCGTGATTGGGGAATACTGAACCCAGAATCATGGAGTTATGCAAAACAAGATTTATAATTCTGCCTGGGGGACATTTTAAAACCTTTTTTTATAACAACCTACACCAGGGACGTCAAACTCAGATCTTGGAGGACCGCAGTGGCTGTAGATTTTAGTTCCAGCCATTTATTGGATTAGTAATCAATTACTGCTGCCAATGGAACTGACTTCTTTTGTCCTAATTTGAATTGACTAGCTTTTTAAGGTTCATTACCCTCATTTTTTGTTTTTCCTTAACTAGCATCTAAAAACAATAATGAGATACAAGGCAAGCCAACAGATAACCAGATAACTCAATCGCATTTGTGCCTTTCAGTACATCATATACAATCTGTTTCAATAAAATATTTGAAAAGATAAAAGTGAAGATCTGAGAAATGCTGACCTGCTCTGGTCCACAATTTATTTTCATGGTGATTTCAGAAAAAAAAAAAATTAATCTGAGAAATGTAAACTGGAATATATCAGTTATATTTTATAGTTTTTTATAGTTACTCAGCTGGTAGCACTGTGATCATTAGCGCCAAAGTAGCTTTCTCACAACTTATTAGAGGAGAAGCTTGTGTGAGCATTTAAAGGGCAAAGAATCCAGAGCCAGGATAAAAGTAAGATGGAAAGTATTCACAACAGGCCAATCTCCATATAATGAGGAATTTTTGAATGCTTTTTAAGTTGAAAGAACTGTCGCATCTCATGGCAAGTTACAGTGAGTTCAGGTGCTGTGACATTTTTGTTATTGCAGCAAACCTCCTATTTCAGATGTTCTCTAATGATGGACAGGTTTCATCTGATGTGATCAGACAGAGTGGAAAAAGTAGGAGAGGGCCTGAAGACTTGGGTGAATGGAAAATTCTCACTGAATTCACTCATGTCACTGCCTAGGAGGTTGTCGCATTATTCTATTGATGTTTTTTTAAATTCGGCAATAATTCACTCTGATATCAAGACTTTAACTGTAAGTCATTCTGAACAAACTTCTAAGGGCATGTTCCTTTTGTGGACATAACAACCTGGACCTGCTATATTCAAATGTTAATGCTTTCAAATGTTAATGTGGACAGGTCTGATCATCTTACTGCCACTTACAAGCCAGTTATTGACAGCAGTAGCTCTCCAGCATCCAAGCCAGAAATTCTTATGTGTGTTTGGTGTTTTTTGTTTGTTATATTTTGTTTTATGTTTATATATACTATATAGTTTATAGCATATACTACTAGCATAGCTGAAATACCCAGCATTGCCCGGGAGGAAAATAAAGTGTTTTTTTTAATAGTTTGAGAAAAATATAATTAAAAAAAACACAACTTTAAAAATAAAAATAAATTAACAAACAATGAAGACTCACTACTGTGCTTGTCTTGCAGTCTTGTATGAATGTTATCATCCAGTTGATGCTCGGAACCAGCCAACTCTATTTAATTTCAAAAGCAATGGGGGCGTGGTGATGCTCAAACATAAAGAATGCTGCCAGTCACCTCCAGTTCACCCTCTGGTGGTCATTCCAAGTGTCAACTGGATGATAACATGCATACAAGACTTCTAGATCACCCCACACCCTACCCCGTGCAGATATTATAGCAAGCCAAATTTACATTTAGAGATGTCTTAAAATTAACTTCAGATATCTTAAAATGTAATTTACTTTTTAAGATATCTGAAACTCACTTTGAGATATCTTAAAATAAGTTCCTTTACTATATCTGCAATACATTATGAGACATCTCAAATGCATTTCAAGATATCCCAAAAACATTTTCATTTATATCAAAATACAGTAACTACATGTGCATTTCAAGATATCTCCAATGAATTTTCAGATATCTTAAATTGATCTTTCATGCATTTATCCATCCATCCATTAACCAACCCGCTATATCCTAACTACAGGGTCACAGGGGTCTGCTGGAGCCAATCCCAGCCAACACAGGGCGCAAGGCAGGAAACAAACCCCGGGCAGGGAACCAGCCCACCGCAGGGGGCGCACACACAACAGGGATAATTTAGAATAACCAATGCACCTAACCTGCATGTCTTTGGACTGTGGGAGGAAACCGGAGCACCCGGAGGAAACCCACGCAGACACTGGGAGAACATGCAAACTCCACACAGGGAAGACCCGGGAAGTGAACCCAGGTCTCCTAACTGCAAGGCAGCAGCGCTTCCACTGCGCCACCCTTCATGCATTTAAGATATCTTAAATGCATTTCAAGATATCTCAAAATTACATCCTGTAAAACTGCCTATTCTTTCAATGAAACTTCCTGTTTATTATAAGATATCCTAAAATCTATTTCAGACATCTTGAAATGATCAGGAAGTGATTTTGAGATATCTTGAAATGCATTTCAGATATCTGAAAATGGACAGGAAGCTGTTTCGATAAGTAAATCAGCAATTGACTGTCACAAAAATATGTCCAGTTAAAAGACATTGCTTAATATTATTGCATATTTGCAGACATCATTACCTATTTCAGTGTACAAGAGCAAGTCATATTGCAAGATCTCAAGTATACACTTTTTTATTCGAACCGCAGACAATTAACTTTCTTTAGTCATTGTGGCTTAAAGTGTAGAGTTATTAAGAGGCGTTTATGTTAATAAAGAACAAATGCAAAATGTACATCAGATTTCCTGTTTGCAATAGCTTTTTTTACATAAAACCAGAACAAATTCAACACCATTGCAATCAACACAAACCAAATTGGACACATCTGTGCTGTAAAAATAAATGTAAGAGGTATTTAAGGATTTTTAATATTTTGGAAAAGAAAGATTATGGTTCTTTGTGTACTTCCACCCCCATCCCCAATCCCTAAAACAAAATATGAAGTGATTCTGTCTGTTTTTCAGTTTTGGATGTCTGCTGTCGCAACAACAATGCCAATTCCCTGTGGAGCATTTATGCCAGTCTTCATTCTAGGTAAGAAATAATTTATCCTGATACAGAAGCATGTGAATATCCTCAGCTCCTTTCAGCACAGTAACAGTGTTTGACAGCTCTCGGAAAATCACTTCCACTGAAATGTCAATACTCCTTAACAACTTTTTTGTTGTGTTCTTCAAGTTGAGTAAACTATTACAGAAAAAGAGGGCAAAAAAAGGTACATTATTCTGTACTTGTTTTGTGTTTTTTGTTTCATTTTAGAAGTGTTTCTTTGTTTAATATTACATTTTTGATAATCTCACATCACCATTTTGTGTTCTAGAAGTCTCTTTGTTGTTGGCAATCCCAGTCGCTACTTCATAATGTCCAGAAGTTGCAACATTTAATCTAATCACAGCGATAACTTCCTGTTACCCAAGATTCTGGATATTGTAGTGAATTTTTGTTGTAGAGCTAGTTCAAATCAACTTAAGTATTTTTAGAAGAGATTTTTGGTTTCTGAATTGGGTTTTGCTGATTGTTTCATTTGATTTCTAGGCAATGATTGTACACTTTTTTTATAACGTTTTTCTTCCCATTCTTCTCGTTTTCTTCTCAAGAAACTGGTGTGCTTCTTTTTTCTTGATATTGCTTTTTCCAACATTGGCAGAACAAATATAGTAAAGTTCAATGGAGAATTAAAAAATAAATAAACAGACACATCCTCATACTTTGTATATCCAATTACTGAAAAAAATATTAGGAACACTATATTAATAATGGTTAAGGTCTCCTTTTGCTCTCTAAACAGCCTCAATACTTCATGACATGGTTTCCACAAGATGTTGGAAATATTCTTTTGAAATTCTGCTCCATGTTTTGCATGAGGATATCATACAATTCCTGCAGGTTTGTCATCTGCACATTCATGCTGTGAATCTCCTGTTCTACCACATCCCAAAGTTATTCTATTGAATTCAGAACCAGGGACTGGGAAGGCCACTGAGAACCTGAACTCATTGCCATGTTCATGAAACCAGTTTGAGACATGGTGCCTTATCATACTGGAAGTAGCCATAAGAAAATGTGTAAGTTGTGACAATGAAGGGATGTGCATGGCCAATGACAACACTCAAATTAGCAATGGCATTCAAGCAATGATTGATTGGTATTAACACGCCTAAAGTGTGCCAAGAAAACATTCCCACATCATTATACCACCACAACCTGCCTGGACTGTCGACACAAGGCAGGTTGAGAACATGGATTTATATTGTTGGGACCATATAGTGACGATACTATAAGTGTGCCTCTGAAGAAATCAAGATTCATCAGACCGGGATACATTTTAAAGTCATAAACGGTCCAGTTTTGGTAAGTCTGTGCCCACTGCAGCCTCAATTTTCTGTTCTTGGCTGACAGGAGTGGAACCTGACATGGTCTGCTATTGTAGCCCATCTGCCTCAAGGTTCCATGTGTTGAATTCTATTCTGAGATGCTTTGCTGATCACTACAGATATTCAGAGTGGTTAGCTAAGTGACCTAGCCTTTCTGTCAGCTGGGACCAGCCTCACCATTTGCCCTGACACTGCATCTCTGCCTGCAGAACTGAATGTTTTTCATTTTTTGCACCATTCTAAATTCTAGAGACAGCAGTTTATGAACATCCCAGGAGATAATCAGTTATGGTAATATCAAAACAAACCTGTCTGGCCCCAACAATCATGCCATGGTCAAAATCACTGAGTTTTCATTTTTCCCCATTCTGGTGTATGATGTGAACATTAGATGAAGTTTCAGACCTGAATCTGTAAACTTTTATGCATGATTGACTGATTAGCCAATTGCATGGATAAGCAGGTGAAAGTTGTTGTTAATAATTTTCTCTTATATAAAGTGAGGGTATTCTAACAGCCACCCTTGACTCAGACTAATACGAAGCCTACTATGAATATTTATAAAAGACATAATGAACAGAAGCACTAAACAAAGTACAAAATACACAGATAAAATAATAAACTGATGCTCTCTAAGCCTACCCATGATATCTATGTCTCTCTGATGTCTTGTTCACTTGACTACCATTACTCTCTCTCTTTCAATCTCTTTTAACCCTGTCAACTCTTCCTCCCACCCGCTGAGCACTTGTTCCAACTCATCTCCAATCTCTGAACTTAATGGCTACCTGTCTTTGATGCCTACATAAGGGTTATTTCTGGGGTGAGCTCTGGAGCTAATTCAGAAATTAGAAAATATATTCAAAGTACTAGGACATTCTTTCCAAGTACCTTCTGACAACCAGGGGGACATCCTTTAAACCCTGAACTCCTGAACTCCATCTCTCATCCAAAGTGTTCTGACAAGGTAAAGGGACTTAGCAGGCCATAAGACACAAGGAAAAAGATCAAGAGATGACAACAAGAGATGCCAAAAATATTCAGGTAAAGCCAAGATCAAACCAGAAAGTCAAAAGATCTTTTCACCAAATCTCAATACATAAACCCAGTTCCCTAGAAAGGCTTGCACACCAACCACCATGCTCACCACAAGATTTTTTCAATTATTCAAAAACTGGGAGGTAGACAACAGCAGGATGGTGAATCATATACTGGAATGTTGTCAACATTATCTGACGCTGTTATGAATGTCAGTAACTGAATTTTTTCCTGTTTTAACAGGGTTTTCGTTTTAATTTTGTACTTGTTATTGAATTTAATTGTTATGTTTGGAATTTACTGTGATTCTGTCTTGTCTTATGGACCTTGCTGTAAATGGTCTAAATAGTGTAAGGGGGCTAAACACTAGAAGTCATGCCCCTTGACAATTTTATTGCAGTTGGGGCTTCAGATTATAGCAACAGAAGCTGTTGCCAACAAAATGACAGTGCCTCTGAACAGATGATTTGTAAATATTAACAAAATATTAATAAAAATTGAGAGCTCCAAATCCAACAAACATATAACATAACACGATTGGCCATTTGTGCCAGTGGCTTCCGTTACATGCAGCAAGAACCAAAATGAATGTTATTTCATCATTTTGATGCTGTCTATACACATAAACCCTTGACACAACTACAAATACACAGTCCTGGGTTCAAATAAACTATTTTTTATTTTACAAAACCTTTTTTTACAGGCTCTTTACACAAAATATTCTCTTCCTCCTTCTTCTTTATTAGTTATTTCTCTTTCTTTTTCTTGTTCAATCCTCACAAATAAGCCTTGCCTGACTCCACTCCTAAGTCTGACTCCCCAGGCTGTGTGGAGCTCTCCCTTTTGAACCTAACCTGAGAGTACTTCTAGTGCCCAATCGCTGTTTCCAGGAAGCACTTCAGGTTCAGGTGAAACAACCTCAAACAGGGGACTCATCTCCCAAAAGTTCCCCCTAATAGCACAGGCAGAACCAAACAGGGCATTGAACTTGCCCTGTGGGCATCCAAATAGGGACACCTATTGTAATGGGGGATGACATGAGCACAGGAGGCATGCTCCCAGTGCCCATCACTCACCTTGGCTTCCCAAACAGGAAAGCGGTCTGTAATCCTTCCAGCCAGGATGCCTTCACTGAGTCCTTCCATTATACTGGCCTCCCAGCTGGGAAAGATACTCCTATTCATCCCCACTGAGACACCAGTCTGGTTACATCTATATATCTTATATATAAACGTCTACACATGGAAGTGTGTGTGTCTGTCTGTCCGGCCTGGAAATGCGAGGCTACAGCATGACCCTTAAAGAAAGCGACTCTGTCGCCAAAGTGAAACCGCCGACAAAAGAGAAACTCACTTAGCTGCTAATACACGAGCAAGGCAAGCACATTGGCAAAACGAAACCTCCAAGGAGAGAGAAACTTGCGTAGCCGCTGATAGACAATGGAGGAAAGCACGTCAGCAAAACGAAACCACTGATGAAAGTGTACCTCACTTAGCCACTAATGCCCAACAGATGCGATTGTTTGATTGAAGTGCCAGAATCCATGGTTTCTAGGAGCCCGGGCTTTTTACAGAATGGGCTTACACAGCCAGTATATATATGGGCTGCTCAATACTCCCCCGGGACGCTTGGTAGCAGCCTCCCTGGCTGACGGTGGTGCCTCAGCTTCCCGCAGGGCTCCATGGGAGATGGAATTCTCCACAGCTCTGTTGGGATCTGTGGTGGCCACCAGGGGGTGCTGCATGGGTCCCTGAACCCAGCTGAATGAGTCTTCAGCCTCATCCGGAAGTCCAACCGGAAACAGGTGATCAAGCACCTGGAGCACTTCCGGATGGGCTATAAAATGGGCCAGCAACCACCAATCAGTGGCCAGAGTCGGGAGGAGGAGGACAAAGCTTGACGGGAGGAGTGGTGGTTCCAGAGAGGAGTGTGTTTTTTCAACTGGTGATATTTTGGACTGTGCTGTGCCTGTGGGGTTCACGGGAAAGACGTACCCCCACAAGTGAAGAAAATAAAAGTCTACTTTGTGTTTTTACACGTGCCTCCGTGTGAGTCTGTGCCGGATCGGGCGCAATATAGCGCCTTATTACTATATATATATATATATATATAGTACATACATACTTGCTGAGTATATATGCTTACACAAATATAAATATTTTTTGTTAAATTTTTATTAAATAAAAATGAACATACTGTAAAAATTAGAGCAAACCAAACATGACTATGAAAACATCAATACATATAAAAACACCTACCCAACAGCCCCAAGTAGCAAAAATTAATCATGGAAAATTAAAGGCACAGCTGCACCAAAACTAAAAGAAAAAATATTATATGTGAACATGAACTCAATGCTTTCATCCAAGCGAGTCCGAACAACTTGTACATAGAACTGGCACTTAGAAATATTTGATCGGGTCACACCATTAATTTTAGCAGTGAATAGTTCAAGAAACATAAGCTTGTAGAAAGTGGATTTCCGGAAATAAAAGACTAGAGAGCAAGGAGAGTTCCAATTAGAAGCTAGGGCTAACTTTGCAGCATTTGTGCCCAAATAGAACAATCTCTACTGGATGGAAGAAAGGGAAAGAGCAGAAAGAGTCAAAAGAAAGGGGACTTAAGTAGTAAAGGGAGTACTACAGGGGAGGACAGAAGAAACTGTGATAAAGCTCACCAAAAAGCTGAAACTTTAAGAAATCCCCAGTACATATAAAAAAATGTACCTGGGTGTTTAGGAGAACAATTGAACAAAAGGGATTACTAGAAAAGTCCATAGCTAAATGTTACAGGGGGTGAAACACAGGCACTGCACAAATGTGAATTGGGTATGTTGATGACTTTAAAAGTGATGGTCTTAAAAGTCAGGTATCAATTGAGAGGAACAGACAGTAATAGACCAATTCCCAGACTGTTTGAATGGGAAAGGTCTTGGAGGTGGTCTTACATAAAAGGGGGTTAATAGCTGAGACAAGTTTTGTCTTAGAGAAACAAGAATGAGGAAAAGGTTGAAAGTAAATAATTAAAATATATAATAAATATCCTTTTTTTATTTGCTCCTTTTAGTAAACTACTCAAAATGGAATAAGGAACATAATACATTTAAACTGTAAGACAGAGCAGCATCAATTATTGAATATGTTACTAAATATACTGATTTATGCTCATTTCTCAAAATCTAAATAGTTAAATAACACTGAATATTTTACTATAGCAATAAATGACATTTTCCTGAAGCATACAGATTCAGTACTCTAAGTTATTTAATGCAGCATCAGTTTGTGCACAAGACTATTTGGTAACATGTCATGTTTGATATATGAATGTGCAAATGAAGAGGGACTGAAAATAAAAATATGGTGAATCCCAGACAGTTTTCTTGTCCCTTTTTGTAAGCAATTTACTGTTGACACCAAATTCCTTGTGCAATTATATGTTGTTTCACTGTATGGCCCTAGCTGGTCTACTTTGCTATTCACAGGTAACTTTTAAGGCACTGCCTTTATGACCAGTGCCTAAGCAAACTAATAGCATTTAAACCAAAATGTGTTTTTAAGGGGCTGTCTTTGTATGTTGACATTGTTCCTCATGCAATGTTATTTTTGTACATCTGTAAATTAATTACATGTCAACTTCTTTTATTGTTTCAGGAGCCTCATTTGGCAGACTGGTTGGTGAGATAATGGCCACATTGTTTCCCAGTGGAATTCTTTTCGATGGAATAGTCTATCGGATATTACCTGGAGGCTATGCAGTGATTGGTTAGTAATGTGTTCACATTTGTGGATCTATTTCATCTTTAATGACTTTCTTCCATTCCACGTTGCTCTTAGTAACTCATGAGAATAAACTATATATGCATTTTTTTTATTTTGCATTTGCATAGATTTCCCTATTTTCTTTCTCATGCCATGATTCTTTGTACTACAGGAGCTGCAGCGATGACTGGTGCTGTTACTCACACTGTATCCACGGCAGTTATCTGCTTCGAGCTGACTGGTCAGATTTCACATATTCTGCCCATGATGGTTGCTGTAATTTTAGCCAACATGGTGGCACAAGGCCTTCAGCCATCACTCTATGACTCTATCATTCAGGTTAAGAAACTACCTTACCTACCTGAATTAGGGCTCGGACATGTCAGGTAAACAATGTGTTTAAGTTGCCTTTTCTGCTCATTTTGTTCAACTAGCTTTCTTTTTTTTTTACTACATTTGGTAAACTAATACCACTTACTCTCTATCTTTTTCAATTAGTAAATACAATATTTTTGTTGAGGATATCATGGTGAAGGATATCAAGTATTTAACGTTAATGTCTTGCTACCGGGACTTGAAGAATTTACTGGAGAATTGTGATTTGAAGAACATCCCTATAGTTGATTCTGCAGGTAAGATGAAATATAACATTAGAATATGTTTAAAAAAATAATTGTACAATATGAAGCTGGCATGGGTAGGAAATGCTAAACAATTTTGTGTGAAGATATAACAAAGAGAGAAATCAAGCACAGAAAATTAACTACAAATATTTTCATTTAATATGTTCAAAAAACACAAACAGCCTGCATTCATTAAAAGTAATGTTTTCCCTTCCCTTCTTCCTCTTTTCATTTCTTATTTGGAGAATCAATGATTTTGCTGGGCTCTATAGAGCGATCTGAACTTCAGTCATTGCTCATTACACACCTGTCACCTGCCCGACGTCTCAGAGCTTATAGAGAGGGCTGCAGCAAAATGGAAGCATCACCTTATAATGGTCAGACACCAGGTCAAAGGTCACAGAACACAGATATTGCAACAGATACATCTTTCACCTATGTTGATGAAGAACTTGGAGATGAAGCAGCAGAAAAGGTGAGCAACAAATTTATTCATGTTGCTATTTGGGTATTTTCAATTTCTTAACTCTTAATTTCTCTTTATCCTAGACTACTCCAGTGGTAGAAGAGCCAAATGGTCCACTCCCATCAACAAGGCAAGACCCACCTTACCAGGAGTCTTCTGGTATTTGTTTTAATTTTACAATAACTAATGAAAGAAACTTTAATTAGTAAAATGAATCTGGGTAAATTTTCATAGTACTCTTTTACTAATTACAGCATATTCATACAGATTAATATTTATAATTTCCTAATAGAATAATCATGTCTTTCTCTTTCTCAGTATATATATATGTGTGTGTGTGATATTGTGATTTATATCTTTAGTAATAAAATGCACTGCATTTTGTCATTCCAGTAGATGGTGCATCACACACACAAACACTGCTTTTACGAATCCCAAACCAAATGGCATATAACAGAGACAAATGAATTTCATTTGCCATTCCAACAGATGGTGCATCACAGACATTTGTAGCAATGCATTTTATTACCACAAATGTTTATTACTACATGCATTGCAAAATACATTCCAATAGATGATGCCTCACAAACATTTTCAGTAATAAAATGCATTGCATTTGTCATTCCAATAGATGGCACATTATAGACGTTAACACTGCTTTTATCAATCCCATACCAAATGGCATATAAGAGAGACATATACATTGCATGGTACACTACAACAACAACAACAACAACAACATTTATTTATATAGCACATTTTCATACAAAAAGTAGCTCAAAGTGCTTTACATAAACGTTAATGCTGAGGTCTTAGATTTCAATCCATCTTAGATGGGCACCACAGCTAGTATATATACTTTAAACTAAAAATAAAAAAGAAAATAATGGAATAATGCACATTTTCTTTGGACCTCAATTTCTTGTCATATTTAAAGCTAGGGTTTAAGTTTAGGAATGTATGGATGTATAACCTCACAACAGAGATATATTTGTAAGATACTGAAGTCGGTACCCTTTGCTGCAGGGATGTTTTTCCTATATTAGAAATGTAGATTAAAAAAGGTGATGAATGAAGGACAGATTGAATAAACTAAGAAATCTTAGTCAAGAACAGAACAATTCAAAACCATCAGGAGTAAACCTATGTGGGTATTCTATCTTCTGGATATTATTCCCCTTTATTAGAACATACCATAACCTAACATTCTCACATCTACTTAATTCAATTAAGGTCATGGGGGCTTGTAGTGGTGGTGCTGTGCAGAATGTGGAAGCTGACTGAGGGAGAGCTCAGCTGATGTCACCAGGAAACGCTATGCTTGCAGTGCTTACAGGCAGTTCCATGCATATCCAACCATAAGAGTTCTTTAAGTGCTCTCACTGTAAAAGAACTGCTTCTGAGGGCCCTTGTAAGCCAAGTGTTGTGGGGTCATAACTGAGCACTGGCAGTTGCCACAGTGCAAATGTGCGATCTTGGATGGATCATGGTGTGATCCCATGACAAAACTTGTGGTGGGTTGGGAGCAATTGCTTTGTAGACAGGTGCAGTGTAGTGGCAGTGCTGTGCAAAAGGTGGGGGCTGAGTGACAGACAGCTCGGCTGATAACAACAACACTTATTTCTATAGCACATTTTAATACAAACAATGTAGCTCAAACTGCTTTACATGATGAAGAAAGAGAAAAAATACAAAGTAAATAATTAAAATTATGGAACACTAATTAACATAGAATAGAAGTAAGGTCTGATGGCCAGGGAGGACAGAAAAAAAAAAAAAAAAACTCCAGACAGCTGGAGAAAAAAAAATAAAATCTGCAGGGGTTCCAGGCCATGAGACTGCCCAGCCCCCTCTAGGCATTCTATCTAACATAAATGACCACAATTGCTGTCACTCAGGGCCCAAGGTAATCTAGATATTATAAATGAGTTGATGGCTAAACATTTGATTGTGAGGATGTGTGACTTGGCATGGATTGTGGTGTTAATCCACAACAAAACAGAATCAGAACCCATCCTGGCAGTACTTAGTATAAGGCAAGATCCAGCACAGGAGAGGGAAATATCCACCATTTAATAGAATTAATAATAATTACACTACATCAGTAATTGTTCGAGTTTTTCCTTTTTCTTTATGATGGACAGCAACAAAAATAAATTACAAATTCATGTGAAAATGTTGGATCATTTAAACAAGATTATAGCTTTGAGTCAATTTTTTTTAAAGATTTTCATGTTAAAGGGAAGAATGGAATGCAGTCTGCAGTTATGTTGCTTTGATTCCTTAAACAAGATCTAACAATAGCTACTGTGAAGTAGATCTTTGATCTTGGACATGCCATGAATGCTTTGAAATCAGGCAAGAAGATAGACTAAGCACAAATTGTTATAGCTAAGTCCAATGGGATTTGTATTTTTGCATCCTCCTCTTGTGTACTCCCTTTTGTTCTTCACTCAGTGTGTATGCTGCAAGTCCCACACCAAGAAAATAAATGTCTTTAGTTAAGGAGGTGTTTTCCCCTGACTCTCTTTTGATGTGCTTTCTGGCAGTTGCAATGGTGTCCTTATCACACCTGCTTCTAGACTAAGGTCAACAATGGTTTCCTTGGAATCCTGAGGTTTGAATAGGCTTTAAACAGCCAACATCAAACTTCACTGGGCTCGTGATTACCTGCTCTAGGGGCTCGATTACATCAGGCAAATACAAATACTCAGCAGGAGCCTTCCAGCTTAACTAAATGATTTGTTGTGTTTCCTAAGTTAACAAGCTTTGATGCATGAGTTTTTTAAACACTTGCAATAAGCTGTCTTTCCCCTTTAGCTTTTAAAAAGGAAAAAGTGCCTGGTACATAAATCTACAGAAGGTGTTTTTAACTAAAACTATAAAAGTACCTTTGTACTTGTATATAAATAAAAGTTGTTGTTGTTGTTTGTCAAGTCGTGAGTAGTTATACGTATAACCAGTGATTTCCAAAGAGCTGAAGGGATTTACAGTATCAACACTGCTACAAAATAAAGACACCTTCTAATCAAGAAGCTTAATAGGACAATGGCAAAAATGTCAATACATTTACATTAAACAAAATAATAACAGAAAATCATGATGCTATGAAAGGAAAGAATTAAGAAAGAATTTACATGGTGTATTTCCCACTGCCAGCAGCTATACGCCTTGCAATTCAGAACAGGTAATTCACCTGAAGCTGCTTGGATGGGAGACCAACCATGAAAACCTTGGGTTGCTACTGGAAGAGGAGATGGCAAGGCCAGCAGGGGAAGCTTACTCTGTTGTCTGAATGCGGATCCCAATGCCTCAGCACAGCAATGGGAACAATGTGCTGTAAAATGGTGCTGTCATTCAGATGAGACTGCAAACTGAGGTCCTGACTCTCTGGGCGTCCTTTGTAAAGAGTAGGATTTATCTTGATGCCCTGGTAAATTGCTGTCCATGGCCTAGTCACTCTAGCCCCCTAATCATCCCCTTTTTCTAATGGGCTAACTATCTCTCACCTCTTCATAACCTAATAGCTAATGTGTGGTAAGCATTCTGGCACAAAATGGCTGCCGTCGCATTATCCACGTGGATGCTGCACATTAGCGGCTGGTGAAGTGGCTCACTACTCACTATGTAAAGCACTTTGAGTAGAGAGAAAAGTGCTATATAAATGTAAATAATTATTATTATTAAACAGTAATATGCTTTAGCTCTGCACTTATTCATAATGTAACAGATATTCAGGTAGAATATAACACATATTTGAAGATATATTGATTGGCATGTATCATATTATGTATATACTATACAGCAGAGGTACTCAGTTATGGTCCTGGAGGTCCACAGTGGCTACAGTTTTTCATTCCAAACTTTTTCATAATGAAACTTGGTAATGAATTATACAGCATGTATATTTTTTGTTTCCTTAGAACTTTATCCATATGTTTTGAGGTCCTTCCTTTCTCTCTCATTTGTTTCAAAGCATTGTATTAACACAGATGCTTCATGGTGCACATACACAAGTTTAAACTGAAGCAGGTTAGCTGGAGAGCTGATGGTTCCTTTGTCATTTGCACCTCATTATTAATTGATGACTGGTTAAGAAAGTAGGCAACAATTTAAACCTAAATGTGGCAGTTTAAAACTAAAATAGACAATTTGACATCCGTAGCAGAGCAACGGGCACTCAGCAGGCTCCTATCAATTATGGAGAATCCACTACATCCATTAAACAGTGTCATCTCCAGACAGAGGAGCAGCTTCAGCGACAGACTGCTGTCACTGTCCTGCTCCACTGACAGACTGAGAAGATCATTCCTCCCCCAAACTATGCGACTCTTCAATTCCACCAGAGGGGGTAAACGTTGAACATTATTCAAGTTATTGTCTGTTTTTTACCTGCATTTTTTATTACTCTTTAATTTAATATTTTTTGCTGCTGGAGTATGTGAATTTCCCCCTGGGATTAATAAAGTATCTATCTATCTATCTATCTATCTATCTATCTATCTATCTATCTATCTATCTATCTAAATTAAGGGTTCTGAATTGTAACAAGCAAGTTATTAGTAAATAAATGGATTCTAATTAAAAAAAACTTTTAATAAGGACCATAATTGAGTACCCCTGGAATCCAGGTTAATTACTTTTGTTGGTATTATGTAATTGTTTACTATGATTTTTTTCTCTAATCAGTCCTAGCCCTTAATTGACTTAAAAAAAGACATCTACTCTTAAATCTACATACTGGGTAATGTAGCTGCTACATTAAATAAATATAAAAAAATTAAATGAAAAATGAATCCATAAATAACTGGTTCATATTCAAAAGTGAAAAAAGGTTCATTAGTTCAGTCCCCAGTGTATAATCAGGTGTTTGATTAATTTTGCACCTGTTTAACGACTGAAACACCCATTCATCAAAATGAACATTGAGCGGCACTTTTCTTTTTAAAGATAACAAGTCAAGTTAATTAAATCTAATGTAAAGTTATGAAAATAGTAAATAACACATTCGACCGAGACCTCATATGACCTTAAATAGTGTTGTAAATCCTTGTTACTCTGGCATAAGATATAATATGCCAACAAAATTTTACTGAATTTATACTGTAAGAAATATAAGTTTACATGTGATGGTCCTTCAAAATAATCCTCCACTGCAATAAGAACACACTAACAGCATGGCCAAAAGAGGCCCAAGAAAGCATACATGGATCTCTAGGCTTCTTTTGCGTCTTTTGATGTTTGTATTCTTACCCTAATATCCTAATATTAAAATTATAACAGAATAGTTAATTCCATGGGGTAACCACAAAAAGATAAGTTTGTAAAGAGTTTTTTTGTGTGAAGGTTCTCTCTACAGCTTACTCCAAACTGGATGTTTGCTGATACAAAAGGTATAACCTTAGCTGAAAAACTACAACATCCAACAACAAAATAACCTCATCCCGCTGTCAAACATGGGGCTGGATATATCATGGAATGGGGCTACTTTTCTGTAATGCCAACAAATTACAGAGGGAAGCATCAAGCCCTATGTCTGAGAATTCAAGTTGGGATAAATATGGACCCTCTGGCACAAAGCTTATTTAAATTATTTGACCAAACCTACTGAAAAATGGATTAAATTATTAAGAAGAAATGTTGTTTTCAAATTCGAAGCCAAGAGAAAAATTGAATTACGGCCTGAAGTGAACTGCAACAGGGGCAACAAATCTGGAATAGATGAAGCAATTTTCTATGGCAGAATGAGCGGATTAACAATTATAGAAAATGTTTGATTGCTATGATAGCCGCTAAAGGATGTGTCATTGCTTACTGAATTTAAAGGTTCACTTACTTTTGTACAGAGGGATTATTAAATGTCTACAAGGTTTTTTGTAGTCATTAGTGAAATAATGCATATTTTTAGCATCTACAGTATGTCTGTTATTCTTCATTAAATACTGGAATTAACATATGGAAAAGATTTTTTCATATTGAAGCGTTATATAAAAATTAAGAGTTTATATACAATCAGCTCTGTTTATATGTTTATTTTTAAGAGGAAATACAATATAGTGTTTGCAGTCTTTTACATATAAATTGCTCAGAATATTGGTAATAAAAGTAAATATTGTAATCTCAAGCAAATTAGGATGACATAAAATAAACTATAGCCAGCTGACATGTAAGAAAGGAAAACAAAACCATAATTTATAATATTAAAGCTAAACCTATGGTGGCCTATGGCTCCCTGGGATAATCTAAGGGTCAAGCTGCCAATAAGCCTCTACCTAAACATTCTAGAATGACTACTGTTCAGGATGGTGTTCTTGATTGTGATTGAACACAACAAAGGTCCAACATCAGTCATGGCATTGTCTTTATCCATTCTGACCTCAATTTGCAAGATCATCAAATATAGAGCTGCAGCAAGTACTTTTTTGTTTGCAAAATTCTGTTGACACATTCTTCCTTAAAAATAAAAATGGAAAATGTATTTAAATGTTACCAGTTTTATTCAAGCAAAATTATTGTTGAATGTTCTAGCACAGTGTTTCCCAAACTCGGTCCTGGGGACCCCCTGTGTCTGCAGGTTTTTGTTCCAACCAGATTCATAATCAGTGACAACAACTGATAACACTGAGCTCATTTAATTAGCTGGTATTTTTTTTCTCTTATTCTACATTCAGAAAAGCACAGCGGCTTGAATTTTACATTTATAAGACATTTAGAAATATTTCTGCTTTTTCTATAGATTTAAATGCTTAACTCTCTTTTGTTGATTTCATTTTATTTTGCCCTTTTGCTGTGCAGTTTTCTCCCTTTGTTTTATCTTATTAATGACAATTAAAAATTAGCAGAGCAGACACCCAGGCAAACAACACTGAATCATGAAAGGCTGCAAATACTTTAGTGTCAGACCCACTAATTAGTAAATAATGGATTAATTAAACAATTAGAGCACCTGGAAAAGTAGAATGAAAATCAAGATGTAAATATTGTTAAAAAGAACAAAATACATTATTCCCATATAACTGCTTGGTACATTTTAATTTATATATATATATATATATATATATATATATATATATATATATATATATATATATATATATATATATATTTTATCAATCTTAAGTTTTCTAATTTCTTTATTGTTCCCAGAACACAGAACTTGGGAAATAACACATCACTTAATTAGCCCAGGAGTCCAATTAAAAACAGCTGGTTGGAACAAAAACCTGCAGCCACAGTGGGTCCCCAGGACCAAGTCTGAAGGATAGTCCACATCACACTACTTTTCCAGTAATCTTCACTCATAGCATTCCCATGAAGCCAGTCACATACTATGACATACCCGGCAATTTTCAGCTCACTCGGATATAATCAGACAGTTTTGATTTTGTCTTTAGTTGTATAGCTGGGCTCTATCTATATGGGACCTGATAACCAATGAAAGCGGAAAAAGGAACACAGGTATTTTGGACATCACAAGCAGAAGAGAAGCTTATCTGTCTGATGTTTCATATTTTACAAACAATAATAAAACAGAAGGGCGGCACGGTGGCGCAGTGGGTAGCGCTGCTGCCTCGCAGTTGGGAGACCTGGGGACCTGGGTTCGCTTCCCGGGTCCTCCCTGCGTGGAGTTTGTGGGTTTCCTCTGGGTGCTCCAGTTTCCTCCCACAGTCCAAAGACATGCAGGTTAGGTGGATTGGCGATTCTAAATTGGCCCTGGTGTGTTTGTGTGTGTCCTGCGGTGGGTTGGCACCCTGCCCGGGATTGGTTCCTGCCTTGTGCCCTGTGTTGGCTGGGATTGGCTCCAGCAGACCCCCGTGACCCTGTATTCGGTTTCAGCGGGTTGGAAAATGGATGGATGGATGGATAGAACAGAAGTTATTAGTTGCCACAAAAAGTTGCCAGAATGACTGAAAGAACGTCACTCTGTAGGTAAAGTGGACAACCCCTGCGATTTTCAGTCATGTAAACTGACATGGTCCAGTCACGGGATCAGCAACTGGTGTTCAACAACTCTGACATACCTTACAACTAGAAGTCACGTAATGTGAGACATCAGCTTGAAGGACAAAGGACTTAGATGCACATTTGTGTATCTGTAGTCTTTTTTCTTGTATATTTAAGGTTTCAGTGTTTCAATTTTGATAATATTCATTTTGTATATGCACTTGTAGAATTCCACAAAAAAATATTATAAAAAAAAAACAAAATTTCTTTGAAATCTTGATTAATATGATCCTACTGACTTTTTAATATATCTCTTCCTGCTAATTTGAATTAACATGTAATACCTTCACACCTATTACCTTGTTTAGAGTATTGGCCTTATAACGAGTATTTTTGATTTTTATCTTATCTTTAACATTAATACTACTATTTATTTTTGTTTCATACTGTGTTTATGTCTTGATATTCGAACCTTCAAACTGATTTAGCTTTTTTGATTATTCCATACAGGAAAAGGCCCTTTTCAGGCAGTGAGGAGGTCCATTCATGGATTATTTCACCCTTCTGTGCATGTACCACCAGCAGAACAATCTCAGGTGAAAGCCGGGGAAGGAGTTTATGAGTTTGTTTGTAAGTTTTGGTGGTGGTTATTGTAGTGCTTGTGTGAAATTCAAAGAGCACTGGCCGATATGTTGAGAGGCCACATTATAAAGTACAATTAACAAACAAGAAGCTGATGCCCTATTTGAACAGCCTGAATTCATCAGGATATAAATGTTGTTCCATGTCTACCCAGAGTATTTAATTGGTGTTAAAAATTAGATGCTGAAAGATTATCACTAAATAGTCTTTCTCATCACACAGCAGCTCAGTTGAATTTAGATCCGATTACAGGGAAGGATACTATATTAAGTGGAGTTCTTTGTTCCTGGAAAACATTACAGGAACTTCCTAGCCACTTAAAAAAGCTCATTCAAAGAAGGATGCAACACTGTTTTAAACGGATGCATCACATCTACAATGAAGTCTAAATATTCCATGGCATTCAAATGAAAGAACCGATGTATGAGGAAAACCCCAAAATCCACAATATGCCGGTATCATTGAAACAACATGATGGAATCATAACTTTATTACCTTTATTTCTCCACATCCTGGTTCAAAAAAGAATGAATTATCAGTAAGCAGAATTTATCCAACCACTTAAATCTTTGGTCTTCCTCGTACTCCCTCTGAATTTCCCACAAACACCATGTGCTGGTATCTGCCTGCCTATTTTAAACCACATTATCTGCACATGTGATTGTGTCACTATGAAACGGAGGGAACAGAACCTAATAAAGTGGCCACTCAGTGTACTCTACAGGTGTATCAATGTGTTTAAGTGGGAACTGGGTGAACTCTGAAAAGAAAAGCTTTCACTGTTTTCTATCTTTACCCCTAACAGGATCCAATTTCAACTTTAGAAAACATGACAGAAGAAGAGGTGAGAATAACAGAAGATGCTTAGTTATTATTGTGTTGTTTATTATTATTTGCTAAATGATAATTAAAGTGAAGAGAAAAAATAAAGTTGTAGAGAATGAAATATGTTTGTACAAAATCTGAAATATTTCAATTTTACTGGTTGCAATTATGCCATGGTAAATTAATCTTTTTTTTTTAATCTTTCAGGTAAAGGCCTGGGAAGAACGTGAACTTAAAAAGCCAATTAACTTTGATAACTGCAGGATTGACCCATCCCCGTTTCAGCTTGTAGAGAGAACTTCACTACACAAGGTGAACATTAGACAAAGAGACAAAGCATGTGAATGAAATGAGGTCATAGCCTGCAGAGTTTATTATAATTACACAGTGTATCAATGCTACAACACCTTAGGTTTAAGATTTTAACCTGAATACTATGATGTCATCTAGAAGTACATGAAAATTATATCAAAATAGTAAAATGCAGTAACATTGCATTTCATCAAAAATGACAACATAGATGACCTGTTTTGGCTTCTCCCCACTTCCTAAACATATCCATGTTAAACAAATTGGTAACTCTAAAACTAACTTGGTGTAATTGAGTCTAGATGTACAGAATGTGCAGTTGGTTAATGTCTTGCCTTATCTCTGATGATGAAAGAATGGATGGATAAATAAGCAGAGATCTTGAACTGCAAGGAGATAATAACGTTAGTTACAGTGCTTTAAGGACTATAGAAGAACAAAAACACATTTTTTTAAAAGCAATGGTTCCTGTTATAATCCATGTTCAGGGAATTGTAAGATGGTATGCTGGTAATACCGCACTAAACCCTGAAATAATTTCTTTTGTATCTTAGTGCAGAGAATTCATAATGGCTATGCTGAGATTATTTGATTATACTGCACATTAATGAGATTTTTTTTTCAGAACATACCCAACATAATGTATTTCTTTGTAGACAAAAATGACATTTGTTTTTAGTTTTCACTATTTTCTTACAAAGTGCACTTCCTCTTATATGTCATAATGCTACACACAAAAAGACAAAATGACGTGAATTAAAAAGACAAAACATAATTTTGAAAGGCCGGCAAAAGTGAGAGCCTTTGCATAGCAGAAATAACACAATAATGCCTACAGTAGCTGTCTGTTTCAGATATATTAATCACGCTTTAAATCTGCCAGACAGTCAGAGCAGCTTGCTTGCTTCTCCTTCTCACCTGCTTCTCTTTCATACATTTTATTTTACTTCTATTCTCCTAAATGACAATCTGTCCCTATAACAAAACATCAAATTAAACTCTTACCTGAGATTTCTTCTGGCCTCAAACTCCCATGACTATCTGTCAACCCTGCCTCTTAGCATCACAGGGAACACTACATCTGTTTCCTGATATTTCTTAAATGGCAAGAGGGCACCGTGCATATATGTACCAGTTCCTATATTGAAAGGATAATACTTTCTAGCAGACCTTAGCTCAGAAAATTGATTTAGAGGCTATTTTTTCCTGACTGTTAGTCACATTTTCTATTCCTTTAATCTCATAACAGCAGACTCATTCTCTGGGTTGTCAATAGGTAGCAGATAGGGACATTTCTTTGTCAATGAGATCAGAAGAACAACACTTTATTACTAGGCACATATAATGCTGGCTTCAGAACTTTTAGATTCTCTGTAATCAATGAAATATTTTGATTCAGACATTGTCAAAGATAACAATAACACTATAGAATGAAGCCTTTAAGAGCTTGGTATTGAGCACGTAATAGTTACTTTTAGTTATGTAACACAAACAATAATACTGCAGTAGAAGTTATATAGTTAGTTATTATTATACAGTGTCACTGATATGTTTACGTCTGAAAAAGACCAATCATTGCATTTGTGGTCACACTTTAATGTAGCTATGTATTATGTATCAGCTTTTAATTGCCTATAAACATTTTATTACTATCCTTTTAACAATAATAAAGTATAAATATGTTACTATCATCTTAATTTTTTACATCACAAAGTATAAATATGTTACTATCATTTTGATTTTTTACATCGCTTTAGAAAAAGTTTATTCTGTTTTGTTTCCTACAACATTGGATGTCATCTATTTGTCTAATTGTCAGTCAGTCAGTCATTGTCCAACCCACTATATCCTAACACAGTGTCACGGGGGTCTGCTGGAGCCAATCCCAGCCAACACAGGGCGTAAGGCAGGAACAAATCCCGGGCAGGGCGCCAGCCCACCGCAGGGTACACACACACACACACCAAGCACACACTAGGGCCAATTTAGGATTGCCAATGCACCTAACCTGCATGTCTTTGGACTGTGGGAGGAAACAGGAGCACCCGGAGGAAACCCACGCAGACACGGGGAGGACATGCAAACTCCACGCAGGGAAGACCTGGGAAGCGAACCCAGGTCTCCTTACTGTGAGGCAGCAGCGGTACCCACTGCACCACCGTGCTGCCCTATTAGTCTAACTGATCCTGCAAAAATATATATATTATTTTTATTTTAAGCAATTTAGCTCATTTTTAAATTGCTAAATTAGCTAATCAGTATTAATTTTAAAATAAACATACAGCTATAATCTTAAGATAACCATCAGCTTTTTTACCACAAAAGACACGTTGAAGCCCAGGGCGTGTACAGCCGCCTTAACCCCAACACAGACAGGCAGAACACAATTTTGCCACCCAGCACTCGATTTATTTACAGTTTACCTTCCACAGCACATAAGGCAAAGCACAGAGCACAACGCAGTCCCTCTGCTGCCATTCCTTCCGCCTTCACTCCTCCTCTGGCTTTGTCCTCTTCCTCCCAACTCTAGCCATTGAGTGGTTGTGACTGGCTCCTTTTATAGGACACATAGAAGGACTCCAGTTGCCCAACCAGCTTCTTCCAGCAGCACACACTTTATTTCTATGGGGAAACGCTTTTGTCTCGTTTCTCCAACAGCAACACCATTCAAACAGCACCAAAACATAGTCCTCTTCTTCTTCCTCCTCTTCTCTTTTTATCTCTCTAGCTATCCCTCCACCTTCACTTCTCCTGGCAAGCTTTGTCCACCTCCTCCCTACTCTAGGACACATAGAAGAACTCCAGGTATCCAACAAGCTTCTTCCGGCAGCACTTTCGGGTGTGGCAGAAGTGCTGCTAAATAGGGCTCGGGAAACGTCCAGGTGCCCCCCTCATTTGCAGGCTTAAAAAGAAGAACATCCAAATAATAAAAAAGACTTTATGGCCAACAGCTTGTGAACCCTACCTTATTAATCCTGCTTTTGATTCTCCTCTGATGATGACACCTGGTAGGTTGTCAAAAGCTTAGGAATAAAATCTATTTTAAGATAAGTGACATATTTTCTCCCTTTATGGATCTCTAGCTACTGTATATATATGTATACTGTATATATATTGTCAAAAGATGATGCAAAAGAGCCAAAAAAGTTTTGGGGCAACCTCCCGTATAATTGATCCTGGCTGCAAAATGATTGATTTTGTGTATAATTATGTACAGATTGG
This sequence comes from Erpetoichthys calabaricus, assembly GCF_900747795.2. Lineage (NCBI taxonomy): Eukaryota > Metazoa > Chordata > Cladistia > Polypteriformes > Polypteridae > Erpetoichthys > Erpetoichthys calabaricus. The sequence continues at coordinate 95,983,051 of NC_041402.2, read as the reverse complement.
AGTCCAAAACATAACTTACTGGTGAGGTTGGAAATGGTCGGTTTTTAAAGTGCGTCAGAGGAAATAAGGTAATTATGACCAGAACCGGAAATGAAATCATCAGGCAATATACTGACAATATACAGTATATATTTATATATATGTACATATATATATATATATATATATATACACACACACACATAATTATACAGGGATGGGCAAAAGTAGATTTACAGTTGTATGTGAAACACAGAGTTTATTCTCCTGTTATTATTTATTTATTATTGTATAGTTTGTCTTCTTCTTATTATTATTATTCAAGTGCTTGAGTGTAGCAAGTAGACAATAAGAATGTGTAAATAATGAAGGCCAGCAGTTTGACCAATTACGAGATTGTACCTAAGTGCACTGTGCCATTGTGCCATTAATAAAGTTAATAAAGCTATTGAGTTAATAAAGCTATTGTTAATAATCATAACCTGCATGACTTTTTCCATATGAACAACTGTAAACCTTCTTTTGCCCACCCTATATATATATATATATATATATATATATATATATATATATATATATATATATATATATATACTAGACAAAGAGCCCGTTTCGACAACAGAAGATAAAATGGGCACGAGTTTGTGTCAGCAGTGTATGAAGAACAAATGATAAGTAACGAAGTTGTTTTGTAATGATTGTAGTCCGCTTTACTCATTACTGTACAGGCTTGTACTGTTAGTTGATGAATTTTCCAGGCCTATAGTATAATATTGAATGATGAATGTTCCAGTACAATATGGAATAGTAATAAGTATAAGCACCACAAACCTAATATAGGTGTATTGAATAAATGCGTAATTGAATCAGAATTCGTAATTAGGCCTTGAGCTGTAGACAAAATCGCCTTTCAGGCCTCAAGAGCTTTAATCGAAGTTGCCTTTCTCTTTGAATTTTTGCGGCCGTAAATCCGCCGCCTGCCGCGATGTTGGGGTTGGATGTCGGTCTCGTAAGGTTTTTCGGGCAGCTGCGCAGAAGGCGACTGCGCATTCGGCTTCAGACGGACGTGAGTGAGTGAGTGAGGAGGCAGGTGAATTATGTATTAAGATATATATATATATATATATATATATATATATATATATATATATATATATATATATATATATTATATATATATATATATATATATATATACACATATATATATTTTTTTAAAATACATTCCTTTACACACCTCAGCAATTAGTATCATTAAACCTTTTTGTTATCTTTATAATAATCCATATTGTTTAATTTTTCACTAGTAAAATATTTTTAAAAATAAAATGTTTAATAGCATCAGTAATATGAAGCCCCTTATGCTTTCTTGTTACTACAAACTTGTGCTGTTTGACAACATAACAAATTATAACATATTATTTCCTTTTCAGCTCCTTAAAAGATATTCCATTATACACCATACATCACATTAGCCTTACACTTAATGTCACAGGTTCTCAGTATCTTCATTTTACACTCTTCTCTATGTCTTTTTGACCCATGACAGATGTTCTCCATGATTGTTTTTCAGGGCTGCTTAAATATACTGCTCAAAAAAATTAAAGGAACACTTTTTAATCAGAGTATAGCATCAAGTCAATGAAATTTCTGGAATATTGATCGGGACAGTTAAGTAGCAGAGGGGGTTGTTAATGAGTTTCAGCTGTTTTGGTGTTAATGAAATTAACAACAGGTGCACTAGAGGGGCAACAATGAGACGACCCCAAAAACAGGAATGGTTTAACAGGTGGAGGTCACTGACATTTTTCCCTCCTCATCTTTTCTGACTGTTTTTTCACTAGTTTTGCATTTGGCTAGTAGTCAGTGTCACTACTGGTAGCATGAGGCGGTACCTGGAACATACAGAGGTTGCACAGGTAGTCCAACTTCTCCAGGATGGCATTTCAATATATGCCATTGACAGAAGGTTTGCTGTGTCTCCCAGCACAGTCTCAAGGGCATGTAGGAGATTCCAGGAGACAGGCAGTTACTCTAGGAGAGCTGGACAGGGCCGTAGAAGGTCCTTAACACATCAGCCGGTCCTGTATCTGCTCTTTTGTGCAAGGAGGAACAGGATAAGCACTGCCAGAGCCCTACAAAATGACCTCCAGCAGGCCACTGGTGTGAATGTCTCTGACCAAACAATCAGAAACAGACTTCATGCAGGTGACCTTGCACCCAACATCCTCTAGTGAGCCCTGTGCTTACTGCCTGGCACCATTGAGCTTGATTGGCATTTGCCATAGAATACCAGAATTGGCAGGTCCACCACTGGCACACTGTGCTTTTCACAGATGACAGCAGGTTCACCCTGAGCACATGGACAGACGTGAAAGGGTCTGGAGAAGCCGTGGAGAACGTTATGCTACCTATAACATCGTTCAGCATGACCGCTTTGGTGGTTGGTCAGTGATGGTCTGGGGAGGCAAATCCATGGAGAAACGCACAGACCTTTACAGTCTAGACAACGGCACCTTGACTGCCATTAGGTATTGGAATGAAATCCTTGGATCCATTGTCAGACCCTATGCTGGTGCAGTGGGTCCTGGGTTCCTCCTGGTGCATGACAATGCCCAGCCTCATCTGGCGAGAGTATGCAGGCAGTTCCTGGAGGATGAAGGAATTGATACCATTGACTGGCCCCCACGCTCGCCTGAGCTAAATCCAATAGAACACCTCTGGGACATTATGTTTCTTTCCATCGGACGCCGCCATGTTGCACCTCAGACTGTCCAGGAGCTCAGTGATACCCTGGTCCAGATGTGGGATGAGAACCCCCTGGGCACCATATGTCGTCTCATTAGGAGCATGCCCCGATGTTGTCAAGCATGCATACAAGCACATGGGGGCCATACAAACTACTGAGTACGATGTTGAGTTGCTGCAATGAAATATAGGCAAAATGGACTAACCTGTCGCATCATTTTTTCACTTTGATTTTCAGGGTGTCTTTGAATTCAGCCCTCTGTAGGTAGATAATTTTCATTTCCATTAAATGTGGTGGCATCCTTTCATTCCTAACACATTACCCAGTCCATATCAGTATCGATATCCAGCATGATTGTTTTTCCCATTGAGATCTGATGTGTTTTCAAAGTGTTCCTTTAATTTTTTTGAGCAGTTTATCATGTTTGCAAGCAACTGAGCCTTGATTTTAAGGGAGACGTATTCAGCTAAGTTTCAATTTCATAAACATGCTTTGTGGAACCCAAACCCGAATCTCATTTTAGAAGCAATTCAGGCAGGAATCCAGAATTTTTTTTCAAAACTATACCCTGGAAAACTAAAAGAGATCTGAGGAACTTATATCAAAGAGTTATACTGACTCTTCTCAGAAGCTAGTCTACTGTATTATAGCTCACTCTGTTATTTATGCTCTGCCCAAAATTTTACAAAGAAGAGTTATTTTGCTCTACTGTGCACACAAATCAGGAAAACGGTTATAGTGTTATGAAAAGATTTGAAAAACTTCTCTTTACTCTAGCTTCTGAAGTCAAGACATTCATCTTGTGTCCCTTATGGGTAGCTTAGTAACACTGTACTTTTGTTATTCAGAGCTCTTGTAATGTTAAAGACAGGGTGTAATCTGTAATCTTTCCTGCTGTTTGTGTGACATTCTGTTTTTGTGTGTTTCCCTGACTTTTGACTATTTTTATGGATCACTGGTTCTTGATTTTAGGATTTCCCTTTGGTGGTTTTTTAACCCTTTTCTGTTTTTGTCTGATTTTGAAAAAATGCTGTACATTTGATCCTGTTCAGCTTCAATTGTGTACAACTTTGCCTGCCTGACCACTGATGCCCCTTAGGATCTATCTATCTATCTATCTATCTATCTATCTATCTATCTATCTATCTATCTATCTATCTATCTATCTATCTATCTATCTATCTATCTATCTAAGAAAAATATTGCAGTTTAGGGATCACTTTTTGTAGTAAAGCTTGAAATACATTTAACTGAATTACCAATGCAAAATATGAGGTACCTTTCCTCACTTTTATATTTTTGTTGGAAACGGTGAAGGCGGGAGGAGTAGTAATTGGGCATTAAAAAGTTGGTAGTACACTGGGAAAATTGATGTAATTTGTTTTTGTAATTCTTGATAAATACAGTTAGAAAAAGTGCAGAAACCTTTTGAACATCTCTTATAATCTTCATTTGAAGATATGTTTCCTGTTCTGCAATCATTATAATATATCTGTTATTTTCTGGTGAGCTTTGGAGTGTTAATTATGCCCCACAGTGTCTTTAGATATTTTGTGGTGGTGGCACTGCATTAAAATATGCATTAAAATCTAGCAGGGTTAACCTCTCCATTGTATTCAGTCCACTACAAGTCACTCTCACACAATACTGTCCCACTGGGCAATTTTTGGATTTCCCATTTACCCTAATACACTTGTCATTAGGAACATCAGAGTACACCGGGGGAAACCCATTACCTGTACACTGTATACAGGTAAAACCTATGCAGTCAGCACTGATAAACAGTGCACTGTGCTGGGCAATCTTTATTAGCATCTTTTCTTTATCAGTGTTATAATAGGTATTGAACAAATTAAAAGTTTTGAAAAAGAGTTACCCACCTAATAACAGAACATAATCAGATAGTTTGCAAGAAGTAGCATTCTGAAGTCTAAGAAGGACCCTTCTGATGTCAGGTTTATAACACTGATAGGCCCTTTCTGTTTTTTTGTTATGGATGAGACATTGCCTTCTTCCCCTTTGGTATTCATTTAAAATTAAATAACATAAACAAAGAATAAATACTTGAAGTTTTATAAAAGAAATCTTCAAGTAATTTGCAAGGTCATACATCCTGACCAATGGGAATCTTCTTCTTCTTCTTCTTCTTCTTCTTCTTCTTCTTCTTCTTCTTCTTCTTCTTTTGGCTACTCCCAGTAGGGGTTGCCACAGTGTATCATTTTTTTCCATATCTTCCTGTCTTCTGCATCTTGCTCTGTTACACCCATCACCATCATGTCCTCTCTCACCATATCCATAAACCTTCTCTTAAGCTTTCCTCTTTTCCTGTTACTTGGCAGTTCCATCCTTAACATGCTTCTCCCAATATACCCAGCATCTCTCCTCTGCACATGTCCAAACCAACGCAATCTTGCCTCTCTGATTTTGTCTCTCAACTGTCCAACCTGAGCCGACCCTCTAATGTACTCATTTCTAATCCTGTCCATCCTCATCATACCCAATGCAAAACTTAGCATCTTTAACTCTGCCACCTCCAGCTCTGTCTCCTGCTTTCTGGTCAAGACCACTGTCTCCAACCCATATAACACAGCTGGTCTCACTACCATCCTGTAGACCTTTCCTTTCACTCTTGCCGATACTCATCTTTCATAAATTACTCCTGACACTCTTCTCCACCCATTCCACCCTGACTGTACTCTCTTTTTCACCTCTCTTCCACAATCCCCATTATTCTGTACTGTTGATCCCAAGTATTTAAACTCATCCACTTTCTCCAACTCTACTCCCTGCATCCTCACCATTCCACTGACCGCCCTCTCATTTACACACATGTATTCTGTCTTGTTCCTACTGACTTTCATTCCTCTCCTCTCTAGAGCATATCTCCACCTCTCCAATATCTCCTCGATCTACTCCCTACTCTTGCTAGAGACCACAATATCATCAGCAAACATCCTAGTCCATGGGGACTCCTGTCTAATCTTGTCACCATCACCATTGCAAATAAGAAAGGGCTCAGAGCCGATCCCTGATGTAATCCCACCTCCACGTTGAATGCATCAGTCACTCCTACCACCGACCTCACCACTGTCACACTTCCCTTGTACATATCCTGTAAAACTGTTACATACTTCTCTGCCACTCCCAACTTCCTAATACAATACTACAACTCCTCTCGAGGCAGTCTGTCATATGTTTTCTCTAGGTCCACAAAGACACAATACAACTCCTTCTGGCCTTGTCTACACTTCTCCATTAACACCTTCAGAGCCAACATCGCATATGTGGTGCTCTTTCTTTTTTTTCTTTTTTTTTTGTATTTTTATTTTATTAATTTTCATTGTAATCATTCCATACAAACAGATCAATTTATAACCCAACAAATTTGAAGAATAATCAAACCCCACCCCTGAGAAGGAGAGCTTAGCTAAAGGAAAATTGCTTAAGGCTTTTTAATAAGGCAACATTAAACAAAAGAAAGGGACAAGTAAATATATATGTAAATAAGAGATGGAGAAGGGAGTTAAATGTGGTAATAGTTATTTCTCTTATTCTAAAATAATATTGATTAAATCCTGCCAGGTTTTGAAAAAATTTTGTACAGATCCTCTAACTGAGAATTAGATTTTTTCCAATTTCAAATAATATAAAACATCAGTTTCCCACTGACTTATAAGAGGAGAATTAGGATTCTTCCAATTTAACAAAATAAGTCTGCGTGCCAAAAGTGTAGTGAATGCAATCACCGTTTGCTTGTCCTTCTCCAATTCAAGTCCATCTGGAAGAACACCGAACACAGCTGTTAATGGGTTAGGAGGGATTGTGATACCAAGGCTGTCTGAAAGGCACTTAAAAATTTTTGTCCAAAATGATGTTAGTTTGGTGCAGGCCCAGAACATGTGACCCAGTGAGGCAGGAGCTTGGTTGCAGCGTTCGCAGGTTGGATCCTGCCCTGGAAACATTTTGGACAGTTTTAAGCGAGACAGATGGGCTCGATATATAATTTTTAGTTGAATAATTCTATGCTTTGCACATATAGAACTCGAGTGAATTCTCTGCTTTGCTACCTTCCACTCCTTTTCTGATATATTGATTAAGAGATCTTCTTCCCAATGTCCTCTTGGATCTTTGAAAGGTAGGGACTCTAATAAGATTTTATATATTGCGGAAATAGTGTTTATTTCCTCGAAATTGAGCAGTATTTTTTCCAGGATTGTGGAGGGTGCAAGGTGGGGGAAATCGGGCAATTTCTGTTTAACAAAATTTCTAATTTGAAGATAGTAAAAGAAATGTGTAGCTGGGAGGTTGAATTTTGAACGTAATTGTTCAAAAGATGTAAATATGTTGTCTATATAAAGATCTCTGAGCATTTTAATTCCAAAACTTTTCCAGGTATTAAAAACTGGATATACTTGCGAAGGCTGAAAGAGGTGGTTCTCTTGCAGAGGTGCCACTGATAAAAGATTTTCCATCTTAAAATGCTTTCTAATTTGGTTCCATATTCTGAGTGAGTAAAGCACAATTGGGTTATTAGTATATTTGCGATAACTTTCATTTATTGGAGAGCAGAGCAGGGAATATAAAGAAGTACTACAGGATTTTACTTCTATTGCGGACCAAGCCTGTGTATGTTCATTTATTTGTGTCCAGGTTTTTATGGCTTGTATGTTTGCTGTCCAGTAATAAAACTGAAAATTAGGTAAAGCCATGCCACCTTCTGCCTGAGGTCTTTGTAGGGTCGCTCTTCGGATATGTGGGTGTTTTGAGTTCCAAATGAATGAGGTTATTGTTGAATCTAACTGTTTAAAAAACGATTTATTGATATATATTGGAATGTTTTGAAATAAAAAGAGAAGTTTAGGAAGGATATTCATCTTAACAATGTTACTTCTTCCGGCTAGAGTGAGATGAAGGGTTGACCATCTATGCAAGTCTTGCTTAATTTTTTCCATACAGACGCCAAAATTTTGTTGATAAAGAGCTTTATGTTTACTTGTGATATTTACCCCTAGGTATTTAAACTGATCTGCTATGGTAAAAGGTAGGGTGTCTAAGCTAATATTATATGCTTGTGAATTCACTGGAAAGAGTATACTTTTATTCAGATTAATTCTAAGACCAGGTATCTTTTGAAATTCTGTTAGTGCTGTTAAAACAGCAGGGACAGTGTTTTCTGGGTCTGATATATATATAAGACCATATCATCTGCATATAGAGAAATTTTCTGTTCCAGTCCTTCTCTGACAATCCCCTTTATCTGATAAGAATTTCGGCAGTGAACCGCCAGTGGTTCAATAGCGATTGCAAACAACAGTGGCGACAAGGGACATCCTTGTCTGGTACCACGTTCTAGTTTAAAGTAGTCTGAGCAAATGTTATTAATACAAACTGAAGCTTCTGGATTGGTATACAGTAGTTTGATCCATGCACAAATATTCGGGCCAAACCCAAATTTCTCCAATGCAGTGAAAAGGTAATTCCATTCAATCATATCAAATGCTTTTTCTGCGTCTAATGATAGTAATATCTCTGGGGTGTTTGATTTTGCTGGTGAATATATAACATTAAACAAGTGTCGGAGATTTGAAGATAGGTGTCGGCCTTTAATAAATCCAGTTTGATCTTGTGATATTACCGAGGGCAGCACTTTCTCCATTCTTCTAGCTAGGATTTTTGAGAGTATCTTAACATCATTATTCAGGAGTGAAATTGGTCTGTATGATGCACATTGTAACAAGTCCTTATTTTGTTTAGGAAAGACGGTGATTAATGCTTGTCGAAATGTTTGAGGTAGTATTTGGTTGTCTCTAGCTTCTGTAAATGTTGCCAATAAGTGGAGAATTTCTTATAAAAGTCTACGGGGTAACCATCAGGGCCTGATGATTTCCTGCTTTGTAGTGACTTTATAGCGTCTAGTAATTCTGTTAGCGTTAGAGGTTTATCCAGTTCCTCAGCACTTAAAGCATCTATTTGTGGTATCTGTGATGTATCCAGAAATGCATTAGATTGTGTGTTGTCTTCTTTGGGCTCAGTAGAATATAAAGACTTATAGTAATCTCTAAATGTGTGCATTATTTTATTATGGTTGATGATTTCTTCTCCATTCTTGTTGGTGATTACTGGTATTGCATTGTGAACTTCTTGTTTGTGAATTTGTTGAGCTAAAAGCTTATTAGCTTTTTCTCCGTGTTCATAGTAATGCTGTCTAGACTTATAAATAAGTTGTTCAGTTTCTTTAGTTGTTAAGATGTTAAGTTCTGTATGCAGGGCCTGCCTTTTCCTGTGAAGAACTTCATTTGGATGCCAGGCTTGTTCTTCATCTATTCTAGTAATTTCACTTCTTAGCTCTGACACTTTCTTGGTTTCTAATTTATTTCTGTGGGAAAGATATGAAATAATCTGTCCTCTTAAGAAGGCCTTTAGAGTTTCCCAGAGTGTTCCTGCAGAAACCTCTGTGGACGTATTTGTCTCTAGGAAGAAGCTGATTTGTTTGGATATAAATTCTGTGCAGTTCTCGTCTGCCAATAAAAGAGGGTTAAGACGCCATCTGCGAGGTGAGTGTGAGGGGCTTAATGATTTTAGCTCCAAGACTAGAGGGGCATGGTCAGAGATAACAATTGTGTCGTATTTGCATGATTTAATCGTAGGCAAGAAATTATTATCTATAAAAAAATAATCAATTCTTGAGTAGCTATGATGCACTGGTGAGTAGAATGAATATGTTCTTGAGTTTGGGTTAAGAAACCTCCAGGGGTCTGATAAGTTGTGATCATTTAAAAACTGTGTAATTATCTTTGCAGTATTAGATGTCGTCCCCCCTGACACAGGAGTCCTATCTAAGAGTGGATTTAAAACACAATTAAAGTCCCCAGCCATTATAATTTTATGAGTGTTCACATTGGGAATGGATGCAAATAGATTTTGCATGAATTCCTTATCATCAAAATTGGGTGCATAAACATTTATCAAAATCATTTTACTGCTATATAAGTTGCCCATGACCATCACATATCTCCCTTCAGGGTCTGACACTACATCTGATGCTACAAATGGAACTGTTCTATGTATGAGAATTCCCACCCCTCTAGTTTTCTTTATAAAGCTAGAATGGAACATTTGGCCAGTCCAGTCTTTTTGTAGTCTGAACTGATCCTTGGTTAGTAAGTGGGTCTCCTGTAAAAATACTATTTTAGCGTTTAAGCCTGTTAGGTGAGAGCATACTTTCTTTCTCTTTAATTCGTGATTCAGGCCTTTAACATTCCAGCTCACAAAGTTAACTGTCCCATCATGGAGACATTGATTCTGAGTTTTTAATGTCATTTTATAGTTTTAATTGGTAATATGGCAGTTTTAATCTTAGTTTCAAGATTCCCCATGAGTTATTGCATTTTAGCCTATTGTTGCATTGATATTTATAATTATAAGGATTACAAGAATAGATTAGATATAACCTGCTCTCCTTCTCTCCCCCCTTTATCCCCCCACCCCCCCATTTTGCCTCCCCACATGAGGCTAGATCCCACTTCGCGATGTCCCAGTCCTCTGACATACGAAGAGACAGAGCACGTCCAAAACAAAACAAACCCCACCCTGCAGCGGCGTTAGAGAATTAAAACAGAGATATCTTTTGCAGCTAAATTCTTAATACTATCTGCCGAAAATATTATCATTAACAGTATTTAATCTTGAAATAATCTTAAGTTAAGATATTAAGATTAAAAAAAAAAAGAAGAATCAACCCTGGGAATGATTTTAAAAAACTAGTCTAGGATAAAAATGGTAATTCCTACTGTAATAGTATAATGGTAATAGTATAAATAGTAGAAAAAGCAATAAACCAAGGGTATGATGTTAAACAGTCTACTTTAAGGTATAGTAGAATAAAAAAAAAAAAAAAAAAAAACGAATCCTACTTTAATTACTTCCACATTTTCACACTCACATCTATAACTCTATAACTCTGATTAAAACATAAACATATAAAGTCCAGATAAAGAAAAGGATGTATAATTATAATACCAGTCTCTTTAAACATGGATCCAGAGAGCAGATCATAGGTCCTTCCCGTGCCTTGATAGAATACGGCTCCTTATTAACTTTCAAAAAAGTGTCGGAAACAGCTTCTTTAGTTCCTTTTCAGCTTCTTCTTTGCTTAGGAAAATATAATATTGATCTTGAACTTCCACTTTCAGTTTGGCGGGATACAAGAGGCTGTATTTGATATCGGCCTTCCGTAGCAACTTTTTAATGTCAATGTAGGATCTGCGTTTTGCAGCTGTTGATGGTGAGAAATCGGGGAAAATACGAGTAAGATTATTTTCGAATATAATCTCTTGCTTGTGTCTGAGAAGTGCCATCACATCAAGCTTACATCGTAGTCGCTCGAAGCGGACAATAAAAGACCTAGGTTTAAAGGTGCTTGGTCTGTTTGTGCGATAAGCCGTGGCTATCTCAATGTCGAGTTTAAAGTCATCTCCAATTATTTTAGACAGTAATTCTACTGCAAATTTCACTGGGCTTGAGCTTGAGCTTTCTCGTTTCTCAGGTATACCCTCAATTCTTATATTATTTCTTCTGCACCCATCCTCCAGGGCTGCAAGTCTGTCTCCAAGTTTTTTGCATTCGGAATTCGCAGCTGTGGCTTTTTCATTGGCGTTAGACGCCAGTTGTTCTGCTATTTCAACTCGAGCCGTGAGTCCCTGCTTAACGTCTTCCAGCTGATCTGAAACGTCATTAATCTGGTCAGCAAGCATTTTCAGTTTGGAATTAGTTTCTTCGATGTGTTCCACTAATTTCTCCAACATGCCTTTAAAGTTCACGTCAAAACGTTTAAATAGACGCGTTTCCTTATCTTTGTTATCCTTCTTGAGCTCAATGGTCGCCTTCTTAAGATCATTCTTTTTATCTTTCTTAAGCTCATTCATGGCCGTAACCATGGCAGTGGCCAGTGTAGTGATCACCTCTTTCAGTTCGGACAGTTCGCTTCGGCTTTCGTGCTCCGCGAGTGGAAATGCAGCTCCTGTTACATCAGATGCTGCAGGCTCGCGATGAGTAGATGAGAGCACATCCTGCAGGGCCTTTTCTAGTCTCGAATGATCCTCAGAAATCGGCGATCCATCGCGACCTGTATCACTTGCACCTTCGCTCCCATTTTCACTCTCGACTGGAGACAATACAATGGAGCGGGGTCCCAGGAAATCTGCGCATTCATCTGCCTGTTCCAGGTCAGTCCCCGTGAGGCCATACCTTGCACTTGCACTCAGGCCGGAAGTCTGTCCAGACTTTGATGCAGCTTTAAGTTTCTTTTCCGGTTCTTTCTGACTTTTATTCTTGTTACTCATGCTTGTATATTGTAGTGGAAGTTCCTTGGTCGGGTTAAATACAGGATACCTCTAAATAATATGAAATACGTGGGAAAATAAAGCCGCTGCTAGCGGAGCTCTTCTTCAGACGTCCATCTCCTATAAACGGACGAGACCAAATGTGGTGCTCTTTCTTGGCATGAAACCATACTGCTGCTCACTAATCATCACCTCCCTTCTTAACTTAGCTTCCACTACTCTTTCCCATAACTTCATGCTGTGGCTCATAAATTTAATCCCCCTGTAGTTACTACAGCTAGTAGTTACAGCAAATCCCCATTATTCTTTAAAATCAGTACCAGTCCACTTCTTCTCCACTCATCGGGCATCCTCTCACTTTCCAAGATTCCATTAAACAATCTGGTTAAAAACTCCACTGCCATCTCTCCTAAACACCTCCATGCTTCCACTGGTATGTCATCTGGACCAACTGCCTTTCCATTCTTCATCCTCTTCGTAGCTGTCCTTACTTCCTCCTTGCTAATCCGCTGCACTTCCTGATTCACTATCTCCACATCATCTAACATTCTCTCTCTCTCATTCTCTTCATTCATCAGCCTCTTAAAGTACTCTTTTCATCTGCTCAACACACCCTCCTCGATTGTGAGTATGTTTCCATCTTTATCCTTTATGACTCTAAACTGCTGCACATCTAGCCAATTGGTACAGGTCTTTTTCTTCCTCCTTAGTATCCAGCCTCTCATACAACTCATTATATGCCTTTTCTTTAGCCTTCGCAACCTCTTTCTTCACCTTACGCCTTATCTCCTTGTACTCTTGTCTAATTTCTCCATCTCTCTGACTATCCCACTTCTTCTTCACCATCCTATTCCTCTGTATACTCTCCTGTACTTCCCCATTCCACCACCAGGTTTCCTTTCCCTCCTTCTTCTGTCCAGATGTCACGCCAAGCATCCTTCTTGCTGTCACCATTGCTACTTCTGCTGTAGTTGCCCAGTTGTCTGGTAACTCTTCACTGCCACCCAGTACCTGTCTTACCGCCTCCCTAAACTCAACCTTGTAGTCTTCCTTATTCAACTTCCACCATTTGATCCTTGGCTCTGCCCTCACTCTCCTCCTCTTCTTGATCTCCTATTTCATCCTATAGACCACCGTCCTATGCTGCTTAACTACATTTTCCCCTACCACAACTTTGCAGTCTTCAATCTCCTTTAGATTGACTCTTCTGCATAGGATATAAACTACCTGTGTGCATCTTCCTCCACTCTTGTATGTCACCCAGTGTTCCTCCCTCTTCTTAAAATGTGCATTCACCACAGCCATGTCCATCCTTTTTGCAAAGTTCACTATCATCTGACCTTCTGCATTCCTCTTCTTGACACTATACCTACCCATCACCTCCTTGTCTCCTCTGTTCCCTTCACCAACATGTCCATTGAAATCCGTTTCAATTACCACTTTATGTCCTCTGGGTACACTGTTCATCACTTCATCCAACTCAATCCAAAAATCTTCTTTCTCATTCATCACACACCCAACTTGCGGGGCATATGCACTAACAACATTCATCATCACACCTGCAATTTCCAGCTTCATAATCATTACTCTGTATGACACTCTTTTCACATCCAAAACACTCTTGACATACTTGTAGCAGGGCCATATAAGTGTTGTTGTTTATTGTGCTTGCACCCTGTCGTATCTTGTCACATCACCCCGTTTAAAATAGTATGTGTTTGTTTAAATGTCGTCCCCATAAGAAGAAATGGGGAAGGCTGTTGCGTAGAGGCAGCGACCCCCTGGAAACGTCAGAACCGGAGGTTTTTCCATTACATTCAGCTCATTATTATTTAAACGGGAAGGAGGGAAAGAAAAAGATAGAGAGGAGAGAGAAGGAGATTCACCTAACCATCATTTTCATTATTTTCTGCCTTCATTCACATCGCAACATTTTTCCAGTTTGCTTCTCACTCAGCCAGATTTATTGCAACACATTCATCGGCAGAAACCCCGGGGTTGGACATTGTTTTCCACCATTGCAGAAGAATCACGGTGAGATTGTTTCGGTATTCATTCGGGGGAATCAAACACCAACATTTTGGACAGCTGTCAGTAATTTGGACAGTTATTTACCCGGACTTATTTTCATGTTCATTATCATTTTAGTAATCATTCGTTGTCATTATTTATATTGTGTGTTTGTTATTCGTGTGCAGGGACAAGGGAGGATTTATTATTGTATATATAGTGCCTCTCACTTTGGTGGTATGGTGGAGGGATATATATATATATATATATATATATATATATATATATATATATATATATATATATATATATATATATATATATATTACACTGGGGTTTTTGTATTATTGTATTTTTCATTTTATTTCATCTAATATATTACTGCACTTGATTTACATTCAGATACTGTTTACTATTGTTTAACTGTCAATTGGGGGAAAATATTATTTGTCAGTGGTATGGTTTGGCAGATTTAAGTTTACCTCAGTAAATTATCCAGGCCACAGGACCTGGTAGTGTGGCTGCCGGCCAGGTAAGGGGTCGGCTGTTACATACTGTTCCTTCAGAATAACCCCTACTCCATTTCTCCTCCTATCCACACCATGATAGAACAATTTGAGTCCACCTCCGATCCACCTGGTCTTACTCCTCTTCCATTAAGTCTCTTGCACATACAATATATCAACCTTCCTTCTTTCCATCATATTGGCCAACTCCCTCCCCTTACCAGTCATACTGGCAACATTCAAAGTGCCTCTGGACACATCTCCCACCTCTTCTTCTCCTTCTTCGGCCAACAGTAGCCCAATTTCCGCCAGCTCCCTGCTGGCTAAAAGTACTTGTGGCAGCCTGTTTTCAACCCAGGCTTAGACTGATCTGGTATGGAAATTTGTATTGTTGTCCGGATATTGATCTGTCAAAATTTTACACTGGATGCCCTTCATAACATAACCCTCCCCATTTATCCGGGCTTGGGACCAGCACGAAGAAACACACTGGATTGTGCATCCCCTGTGTCTGGGAATAAATAATTTAATTAAAGGTTCTTTTAAAGTTGACAATGTTAGAATAAATTAATATTTTATTGAAAACATCTGAATATTTTGCATTTTTAATCAAATGTTATTAAATTAAAAAGAAAGTAATGAAACAGAGTTTCACAAACTGAATATTTGGCATTTCTGGTTGATTTATTATTCACAGTGGTATGTTGTTCATATAATGTAACAAAAGAACTTTTCAGCATGGAAAATAGCTAAACCAATGTAACCAGACTAATATCCAAGTTAACTAATAATTAAAGTAAGGTAGAATGGCAATTTCTTCCAGTTATGCTATGCTTTCCTGATAGTATGTTGTATATTTGCCTGTATTCAACCATTACCTGAACCAAATATTTTCAGTATTTTCATTGTGAGGTCACAAAGAGCTGAAACATTAAGTGCATGGTCAGATACTGGGCATATATTATGTCTGCACCCGTAGTCATGACTTTTCCTATCATTCATATATTTTCTTTTACTGTGAAAACCAGTGCAGACATAGGGAAAACATTGAAATACCACACAGGCAGCAACCAGATCAAATATTGAAGTGGCACACAGTAGTGCTAACCACTGCATCATCATGCCACTCTATACTTGGTAGCAAATATTTTCAGTTTAAATAAGCTGCTTGTATTGACCTTTTTATTTTTTATAGAAGCATACATACTTTAACAGCAATTTAATTTTCTTTAGACAGAAGGAATTAATTTGAAAATGACATCTAATATAAACTTGTAAGCAGGTTAATTTGTCTTTCAAATGGTTCTATGTGTCTTAGTGTTTTCCAAAACATATCTTCTGATTTGGTTGCTAGGGAAACCACTTTGTCCTTGTTTGCTGCTGTCTGTGGGGTTGTCGCCCACGAATACACACTGCAAATGTGCTTTTGAATTCACATGCCATTTGCACCTAGAAAATGAAAGATGGAGCTCCAGGGACCTTCTGTTCATTGGGCCACTTTGGTCTGGATGTGTTTACAACATAGTGCTAGTTGAGCAATCCTTCAGTCTATTTGTACACATACAATGATGCTGAGTTAGTATTAGAACTGAGCCTTTGATTTTCTTCTTTTAGACTCACACGTTATTCTCTTTGCTGGGGCTGAGCCATGCCTATGTAACTAGTATTGGCAGACTGGTTGGAGTGGTTGCACTGAAAGAGGTAAGAGCTTATGCAAAATGAAGCTTATGCACATCAAGTTGAAATGTTTGCTTGTATAACAAGATTTAAAATGCTCAACCCAGAAATCTAAATCAATGGAATCTGAAAAGATAGAATAATGATACATTATTAACCCATAATAAAAGCTCTGACTTTAATAAACACAGAGAACTAACTACAAGTAGGTGGTTGTCAGCTAGAGTAAGTTAATCTAACAGGTTTGGTGCTGTTTCGAACTGAAATACCATATTCACTTGCATCTGTACTTTCTTTTAGCTTCAGAAGGCTATTGAAGGATCCACTCGAGCAGGGGTTAGGCTACGTCCACCACTGGCCAGCTTTCGAGATGGTCTTCGCCAAAGGGCATCAAAAACTGGCCAGAATCTGCCACTTTGGGGTCATTCAACAGAAGATAAACAAGATCAGGAAATAGGAGCCAGGAGTCATGAAAGTGTAAATGTAGACTCTGCAGAGAAAACTCACCAACCCCCTGGATCGACAGATGCTGGTCCCGAACCTGAGGAGGTGGAATTAAAAGGAGCAGAGAGCATGTCAGAGGTTATCCCTAGTTTGAGTGATTCCGATAATGATTATGACGTCCTCTGAATTATTCATAAAGAAGAAAACCCACTCACTATTCAACCCCAAATAAGGAGATAGGACTCTGATGATTTTCTGCCAAGAAAAAGAAAGAAAATTTTGTATTGAAATTATAATCTTAGTGTCTGGATTAGGTTGAAGAAGCCTTCAGTATCTCTTCAGGATACACCTGAAATGCATAAAATCAAATTCTAGACTTTTTCTAGCAATCTCTCCGTAAATGAAGCTTGTCAACATCTGAGTGGAGTCTCCATTGCTATGAATATTTGTTTTTGTAATTCAGTAATTTGTTACTAAAGAGAAACACAGGATTGTTTTTCATTTCCTAGACTTCTTAAAACGATTTTTTTACATAAATAAATAGTTACTGGAAGCACCTAATTCTAAGGTTGTTTTCAAAGGCAATTTGCAGAACTCAGAACTTTTGACACTATTCTGAAATGACTCTTTAATTCATGTTTTAAACAGGGATTTGTGAAGACTCCTTAATGATTAATGCTCATTTTGAGATGATGTAATTTCTCATTTTGTTAGTGCAGTTTATAATTTATTCACTTTTTTGGAAAGTTCTATGTTCTGATATCAGCGGATGTACCGTAAATGAACAAGTCTGGACTGGATCCTGGACATAAAACGTTACAGAGCTGAAACCAAAGGCTATGAAATTGAGCTTTTAGGTATTCTTCTTTTAATCTTAAAAAACAGATAAAAAAATCATTATGCATTTGTGATTCTCATCAGTCAGGTGCAATCATTGATTTATGCTTGAACAGTTCTTTTCTTTTAAATTCCCATTAGGTGTAGCTATAACCAATGGAAAGCCTTAACACATCTCTTAAGATGTAGAATTAACTATAAATTGTGTACAGATTTTGTTATAAGGAATAAATTGCTTGAATCTCTACGAACTGACATATATTTGGTTACAATATTAATTTTCCTTTAATCATCCAGTTACCCATTTTATAACATTAAATCTATGCTTTTCTCAAGGACTTTATTTGTCCTTGAGTCATTTTCATTATCCTGTTTCAAATAGATGAAAAATGCACACTTCACTTCTTTCTCTGTTTATTTTTTTGCTGTCCTACATTTTATTACTTTGTTTCAATCACCATTGCTTAGACTTGTAGCCTTAGTCTCCCCCTTTCCTTTTTAAATTTACTGCTTACAACTCAGGATTCTCTTTAAATTTTCATAAAGTCTTTAAAACTGGAAATAAATGGTGTTAAAAATTTAATGCAGCAGGTCTTTCTTTTCTCTATCCTGCTCTGCCACTAACTGCCTTCTCCAAATATGCTTTTTTTTACCTTTTATCTGTCCTTCTTGTAAAGGCTCCATTTCCCTGTCAGTTTTTTTCCTGTTTTTTTGCCCTTTCAGTGTTTAATCCTATTTGTAACTGCATTTGCTTGCTGACTGTTGAGTTTTTCATAAAACCTGCCGTACACACTGTGTCATGCTACCTCTTGATTTCTTCAATAAGTTAACATAAATCAGTCAAGCTTTGACACCTCAGAGAGTATGAAATGACAGAAATGATTGTTAATAAAATTATATAGGATTAATGCTAATGTTTTATGTGCCTTTAGTGGAGCAGAGATTATTATAATACAAACAGATTGCTCATATTTGTAAAGTATTTGAGTCATAATCAGTTGAACAGTAAAATGTATTTAGGCCATGTACAGATTAGTAGTTCACTGATTATATTACATATAACTTAATCAAAAACTATTATTGATATTGGTGAATCAAACAATTGCAATTTCTTACAAAACACAGAAATTGTCATCTACTAAAATCTTCAGCAATGGCAAATTCAGCAATGGCCAATTGAGAACAACAACTATCAGAAAGACCAAGACAGTTAAGCAGTGCTGAAGCAGCACTGCTTCCTTTTTCAATATCCAAAATACAATGTTGGAAAATGACATTTTTCTTCTCAATAAAGATGAATCTTTCTTGCCAATACTTTAGTTAAGTATCAATTATAAGTATCTATTAAGAGACTATTCCGATTTTATTTATTATGCTTTTAAAGATAATAAATTATGATTTTGAAAGCCTCTTGAAATATGCTATTGTCAGTTTATACAATTTTATGTCATGTTAAAAGGGCTTATGTTTTCTAACATGGATTATATATGAAGTATTGCCAGTAGGAGGCGCACAAGAACTATTACCCGGTCTCGGCCTATTTCACTGACTTCAAGTTTATAACAAAGATTATTAAAGTATAAACAATTAATGGTAAATCGGTGCTTTGATTTTTTAAAATGACCTTTCTGTCTTTGGGAACCTGTGGATTCTGATAAGATGTGAAATAATTGAAAATAAGCATTATAACAGATTAAGCAATTATAAAACAAGTAACAAATTCTATAGCATACATTATACTGCTTTTATTTCTCCAGTCATATTGTTTTAAATAAATATGTAATAGTTTGAGATATAATGTATATTATAAAGCATATTTAAGGCCTTTTAACATACTCCAAAACAATTCAAAATGACTAAAATATAATTCAAGGATCTTATTATTAAATATATTTATTATTTTTAGTAAAATAATTAATAAACTCCTAATAGACTTTTATTAGCTGCTTATTAAGGATATCTGAACTAAAGTGTTACCACTCTGCTTCAAAATTGACACCCTATTCATAATGCTTTTTGTGTCTGGGTGTTTTAGCTTTTGAATCATTTTATGGAATTTACCTTTGATTCTGTGAATTATCAAAGAACAGATGGCAATTTTTAGATGGGCTGTTGATAGTACAATATTCCTCATGCAAATGGTTCACATGCATCCACCAGGGGCTGCACAACTTAGACAGTTTAAAGTTTTAGTATTACGATATTTAAGTCTAAGAGAGTGGGAGGATTAAATTTAATTGACAATAGTGGCATTGGACAAAAGCGCATTGACAAAAGGGTGTGGTGACAATTGCATGAAAGAAAAAAATGCACTGCAACAAATGTACAGAACTATTGGTTTGCTTTTCACCATTTCTGATGGGAAGGATGTGCACATCAATTGCTGTAGGACTCTCTACTACATGGGACAGCAACAGAAGTGCAAACAACCATTGAAATTAGATTTAAAACTAACACTAATCACAACTCCATACTGACATTAAAGCCTAGAAGCAAAATTGCCTCATCATATTATAGACTTGAATAAATATCTACTGATAAGAAACAGAAAAAGTTGCTAATTGCTTATACTTAAATATGCCATCCTTAATGATTCTCTTTTTCTCTGTCATATTATGAAGAGAAAGCGCATGCACTATACAAAAAAATAAGCCCCAAGCATTTTATCATGCATACACATACATGCAACAGAAAGCTTGTACTGCTGAGTGTTGATTGGTATTGCACACTTAGTGAAAGGTGGCCAAAGTTTTCATTCAACAATAAATGTAGAATAAACAGTACAGTTCAGATATAATCTTATATGTACTGAGTTCATTGAACTTATTTGCATGCCAACATTTGCCTCATAGGTGATGTAAATTGCAATAATACAATATGCCCAAAGTGACTCACCGTCTTTCCCCACGTCTGGTTCCATGTTTGATGATTACATTCACAAAAGCAGGTGATGCACCAGTTGATCTGGTATATTGGATAACATTCTCCTTCTGGGATGGATTTGGAGAAAACATTGTTCTGGTAAGCTAAAAATTAGTATAAAGCTTGCAAACACATTTAAGCATAAAACACAGAAAATGCCAATATGTGCATGCAAAAGGAAATAAGAAATGTGATTTGATTTTGGTGTGTTAGCACCTTAAAAGTAATGTCTCTGTGCATGGACTTATAAATGTGTAATAAGTGATTACCTACTGTAATTGGTAAAATGACACAAGCAGGAAGATAGAACAGGAAAAAGCTACAGAATGTTTTCTTGTTGTGTTTGCATGCCAGCTGCAGTGGCAAAACGAGCATGTTAATTTGTGAGAGAGAAGCTGTAATTTTATTGGTTCAAGAAAGGTGAATACCTGCTACATTTCGGAGGAAAGGAGGTGTATCTTTGAACACAATCTGCATAAGAAAAAGCATAATCTGATTGTCTGTTTGTTTGTCAATCATGCAAAACGAGTTAAACCGAATTTCATGAACTTTTGGATGTGCTTTGGTCCAACTTAAAATTTTGGGTATATGGTATACAGTATCATGGATGGGGGTTGTAATTAAGAGTGGCAATCCAAAAATCAGTACCAACACAGAGACTACAGCTCCCATCACACAGCAAGAGAGTGTTGGGGCTGATAGGAGGACACTGTTATCCATCTCATCTAAGATCATAGGTATATTGTTTTCTTCACAACTAATTTGGATAGCAATTTTGCTGTTTCACTGTATCAACAGCCTTTGTATGCCATTTTATTTGATTGTGGATTGTGATTAGCCATGTTGAATTTCCAAAAGAATGGTTTTACCCCATGTATTTTCATCTAGACTCTTTTCTGAGAAATATATGGATCTATAAAGTATCTATCTATCTATCTATCTATCTATCTATCTATCTATCTATCTATCTATCTATCTATCTATCTATCTATCTATCTATCTAAAAGAGGTGCATGGTGTTGCCAAGCCCCAACGGAACAATGTTATTTTCTTTCAATCCTCCCAAAAACTTTTAAAACTTCAAAGCAACATTTTTAGTGGGTTTTGCAATTGTGAAATCGTATATAAATCCAAGTTCAGTGAAACAGTATGCAAAGAGAAAGTCTCACAACTTCCTATTAGTTTATGATGTTATGTTTTACATAACCAATGGAGCAAGATTCACGGTGCAGGACTAGGAGAGTAGAGGTCTGCTCTGTGTTGGTCAAACATGCAGATATGAATTTCATTACACTGTATACGTACAAAATCTCTAAAATGAACTGATGACTGCTATGTTTTATCAAAGAAAAAACATTTCATTTTTGAAAAAGGCAATCCGATCACATACCTGCAGCTCAACAGAGATAAGTCACAATGAAAAAGAACAAAATGCAATTTTTCAGCACATGCCAAGTCACTTTTCAGAATATGGTAACACAAGAACAAATGAGGATGCAGTTACTAACTTTTACTTTTTCTTGATGGTAAACTTTTATTTAAGTACATTTTATGGTTCCTAATAATGTTAGGTTTTTATGCCAATGCAGAATCTTAATGTGTAGCAATTTTAAATTAAGCTTTGAATGAATCAAATTTGAATCATCTTTATAAAATTATCAAATATGACCATTGATGCTGTCTCCTGTAAAAATAATACAGAGACCTGCAGTGATGCATGTGAACCTCAATTACTCCCTCCACGACCCACTGTAGATGCTATATGTGGTTCATGGATTCAATTATTCATCAAGCAATCCAGTTTATTCATGTGGAATTAAACATCTATTCATGAAACCACATTAAACAAGGAAAAACAAAGAAGTAGCATTATAGTTCCAGCAAGAGCTTACAGCAATTATTGAATCTAATCATACAGAAAAAGAACAAATTCTCAGCTCATGAGATTAGAGAAATTGACAGAGGTGTAGTGTAGGTGATGGACACATTTCAGTCAAAATTGACAAAAGAGTCTATGCCTAGATAACTCCAGGTGCTTTGGCTATTCTGTAATACACATGAAAGTGTGTACAAATACATTATTCCAATATGTATATATTTTAGCTGTGCTCCCCATATATAAATATAGTTTCCATTATGATGTGTAAGCTTCATGTGAACTGTGATTTTTTTACTGGCAAAACAAAGCATATAACAAACGAGAAAACATTAGATACAAATGGAAAGAAACCACTAAACCATGTAAAGAAAAAGGTACTGTACCTGTACTGTTCAATTTATACTGCCACATTATGTGGAATCCCTAGCAAAAGGATTAAAAGAGGCACATGTCCACTATGTTGTCAATAACTTTTGGCAGACAGCAATTAGGCAGGACATACCTAGATTTGGACATTTTTGGATGTGGGAAGAAAAAGCATCAAGCACATCATCACAAGGCCATAAACGTTTAAGATAACAATTTTTTTAAATGCTGGGGAAGCTCTAAGTTCTGCGGAGGGTGGCACCCTGCCCGGGATTGGTTCCTGCCTTGTGCCCTGTGTTGGTTGGGATTGGCTCCAGCAGTCCCCCATGACCCTGTGTTCGGATTCAGCGGGTTGGAAAATGGATGGATGGAAGCTCTAAGTTGCTTGTGTAAGCGTCCACCAAATTAAACTCCTGCAATTTCCTCCACACCATTACCCTGCTCATTTTTTCAGTTCCCATTTGCAATTGCTCATTTTTGCCTGCATGTTATCCTGAGCACATTTATCATGCACCATATATGGTGTAACGCAAAATAAAAATTCACAAAGTTCTGTTGCAAAAAAAATGTTACCTATTTTGTGTCCTTAGACAATAGTTTAACCAGTACATGTAACTCATTCAACAGCAGAAAATATTTTCAGACATAAATAATATGTACAGTATAATAATATGTAATAATATGCAATTCATTCTTCTCAAGGTTCATTTGTCCATTGCTGGATCACAGGGAGCCAGAGCCAAACAGAACCAGCTACAAAGCTGGAATTCCTGGCTGAATTGCATGCACATGCACTTTCATATCTTTTGGTGGCACATATCCTTGATGCTTTAGCGTGATGGAGTACCTTCTGGGTATCCTAGGAAAACTACAAATTAAAACAAAAACTATCATTTTATAATCTTTAAAATGAGAGTAAGTCATATTTACCACTAATATTTTTTAGGTTTTTTTTTGCAGTAAATCATATTTTAATATGAAATATAAAATCATGTTAATTATATACAATATAGATATTGTGGCATGGTATCTAGTGGATTGAGAGACAATTGAGAAATGGATATCTGAAGGTATTGCTCTTATAGTTATTATTGTAAAGACTAGGTAAGCACCCCTACGGTTGTCCTGACTGGGTTCCCATGTGAGGACCACTGCCACCTGGTGCATAGAGGATTGAACTGCTCCCATCTTTTGGCTTCATTGGTCCTTCCATTACTGGATACTGGCTGGACACAAAGTTATATTCTTGTTCCTCTGGCCATTCCGACTGTTGTTGCTCTCTGGCTTCCCATATGGGTGTGAAATTATCCCCTTTCCTGGCTAAGCTGCCTGTCATCCTTGTACAATACACACACGCACACACACGCACACACACGCACACACACACACACACACACACAGACACACCCATACACACAGATTTTGAACTTTATATATACTCATGTTTAGGTATAAGCAAAAAATGTGTCTTATAGTGAACAAACAGTCTGCACTTGTAGGAAATTGTTAATATGATATGAAACACTCTTTGGGGATAACGGCACACTCAAGATTACATAAGGACAGAAATAATACACTCCATTAATAGTGATTGTTACCACAGGCAGAAAGATATTAATTCCAACCAAAATGTCATTGCCCAAGCATTTGCTGTCTTATAAGGCAGCAGAGATTTCCTCAAGTGAATTTCATCTTCCAAATAAGTGAGCATGTAACTGTACAGTCTTAAAGAAGGATTAATTAGAGAGACAGAATTAAATATCAAATTTAGAGAAAGGGAATTTATGTTTTGCAAATATTTTATTGCATCAGCAATTCCATAATTTGTTACTGACTGATTGAAAGCAGTTGTAAACTCTTCTCTGCATATTGGGATGTCAGACCTGTTAAGAAAACCATTCATTTGTACAAGATTAGATTCCGTAAAATACAATGGTACATAATAATTATTCTTAAATCCCTTATTTATTTAAATTTGTTTAATAGGTCTTGATCTATCTGGGGTATTCATTTCAATAATAAAATTAGAAACTTAGCACTTATGTAAATGTGAATGATGAAAATAATAAAAGTTACTTAAACAGCAATTTTCAGTATTTTCTGGCCAAACTGGAATGCAAGCACCATCTTCTAGAGATCGCACACATAAATGGGCATATTTTTCTTTAAGCAGTAAAATTGTGTTTGTAGATTCCAACATTCTCCTTTCCTCCTGTGCCCTCAGTAGGATTTTATTTAACTTTCAAGGAATCTCTTCAGCTATCCTCACAGTATTATATATAAACTATCCAGAAAGGAGTTGGTCTCATCGAAACAAGTCTTACTGTAAACATACACATTTAACAAAGTCGTCACTTAAAATTTGGAGTACATTTAGAAGAGAAAGTCCACGTTGGAAACATTGGTCTGTAACTGTCAGATTCATAATAAATAAATAATAAATTAATCTGCAAATACAATAAGTTTATCGTTTCATAATGGTGCAATGGAGAGATAATTTCAATAAAAAATCTTAGCAAGTTAATGCAGTTATGGTTGATACCTCCTTAATACCCATTGAATCTCAAGTCTTTGTAAAAGCACTACTATGAATTGACAACAGTTTCAGGTGTGTCTTGTGCCCTTGCACAGGCTTTGTTCCACCACACCTGCATTACAAAAAAAGGGGTTCAGGCAATGAACGACTCACTGGAATAAAAAAATTAAATTGACATTAGAATGAATGATCTATGGTTGTTTCAACATAAAAAATAAATTTGCTCACTAGTATATGTTTAAAAAAAGAAATAAATAAATTCTATATTAGTATACTCACTGTAGTTAAGAGTTGGGAGCATATTATTTTGCCAGTATTTTCTGAGCTACATGATTTTGTTTCAGCTACAGAAATGGCTTCTGTAGTAGCCATTTGGCATCAGCTGTTCACTATCTTGTTAAAAAAAGGACCCAACTCCCACATTAATACATCCATTCCTATAGTTTTACAGCCATAGCTAAAATTGAATGTTCGTTACTGTCATGAATTCCTCTTTTAGTGCTATAAGACAGTAGATATCCTACACAAATGAAAAGTTCCATTTAACATTATTCAGATAAGTTTCTTCTTTTTTTCACTTGGCTCCCTTTAATGGATTATACTACTAAACCTACATTATTAAAAATAATTTGTGTCCACAAGGGTTTCCTGCAGGTGCTCTGCTGTCCTCTCACAGTCTATAGCTATGCAGGTTACGTGGACTGGCGATGCTAAATTGGTCCCTGATATGTGTCTGTTTGTTTGTGTTTTCCCCAGTGATAGCCTGGCAATCTGACCAGGGATTATTATTTCCTTGTGTCTGATGCTTGCTTGGTTAGGCTTCAGCTTCCTGTGGCCCTTCTCTGGATAAGTGCATTTAACAAATAGATGGGTGTAAGTTTAGAAAACTACAGCAACACGAATAGTAAAAGGGGGAAAAAATCTAAAACAAATTCTTCTTTTCAGGTGCTTCCACAAACATCCTCTAAAAAGCAGAGATAGGCAAACATTGGTTTAATGTAATAATAATAATGTAATAATAGATCTTTATGGGGACCTGTTCTATCATGTGTGTCTGTTCTACTCAGAAAATACCAGAATAGAACTAGAATAAACTCCATCAACATGCTGATTGCAAACACGGCTGCAGTGGAGGGCTGTGTTGGTGTCAGTTTTCAATGACATGGAGGGACAGAGTATGGTTTGACCTAAGCTGATTCATGCCTAAACAGGATTGGTCAAAGATATAATTCCTGTACCAGGGTAGTCAGCCCTACACTATGACATCCAATTGGTCGATGAGATACATTGAAAAAGCACAAGACCAGCCTTAATTCAGGCTAATGAAACCCACAAGTCTCTATTAGTCCATCATCCAGAGACCATGCTGGATCAGAGAGCAATCAGACGCCAAAAAACTCAGCAAACAATCAACTTGAATCAAAACCCCCACCCCACCTGGCACTCACTCCCTTATCACCACAAGGTGTCTGAAGGTACAGCGTGTATCCTGACCAAGTCAGGCGTCAGAATAGCACACAAACCTACGAACAATTTGCGCACGGTCCTCTTTAATGCTAAAAACAAGAAATCGACAGCAGAAACACGAAACGCAGTTTATAGCATTCCATACAGTTCTTGCTCAGCGGTATACATAGGACAAACTTCAAAAAGAATCGCAACACATATACAGGAACATCGCAACTCCGTCAGAAGAAAGGACTCAATATCATTGATCTATACGCATACTAAATCAACAGGACATATATTTAACTGGGACAATGTACAAGTAAAATTTAAGGCCAGTACTAAAAGTGCCAGAGAGCTGGCCAAATCTAGGCTATCAAATGAGAACGCCATCAACAGACACTTGGAGATAAATCCAGCGCATGCAAACTTAAGAAGAATATGTTCATAATAAATAAACTGTACACCCAATACCCCCCCCCCACCCCGAACATACTGACTTAAACCCCCCCCCCGCCCCCCATGTAATTTGTTTTGCTTTATATTGCCTTTGATTCTTGTAAGTCTAAGCATTATCCTCTGATGAAGACCCCTGGCAGGGGTTGAAAGCTCAGGAATAAAAACTACTTTATGATATGTGATTAATTTTTTCTCCCTTTGTGGATCTCCAGCTGCAAATATATATATACAGTATATACAGTGTATATATATATATATATATATATATATATATATATATATATATATATATATATATATATATATATATATATATAATATAATAAATGGAAGAAGTGGAGCTATAGATTGCATCTGTATCTTTGTAACAGGTTGGTAAGTGTATAGTGAGAGTTTGTGTCCGGGTTTATATAATAAAAATTCTGAAGGTGAGATAGGGTCACCCTTGAATCCTTCCACAATAAACAGCTAAGTTATCTGCATTAAAGCTGAGTCTTAGGCTGTTTGCTAACACCGTTCCAGGAACAAAAGACATTTGCAATAATTTTAGAGAAAGAAGTGTTGCTGCTCATGTTCGGGAAGGGTCGTATGTCAATTTCCAAATAATGTGAAATCTATTATTCTGCAGCAAATAGGATTATTTAAATATGGAAAACAATTTCTGATGTTCACAGGAGTGGGGATCCCAGCTGTTTCATTCAAAGATCAGGAAATGTGATATCTTTAAATGGTCCCAAAGAGGTCAGAAGCACACATCTTTTTAAGTTTTGCCACAACACATTTTTCAGTAGAGCACAAAGAATTATGCTGGGAAATACACTTGCAAAAAACTATTTTGCCAAAAGTTTATAAAGGAGTGATGACACAATGGCCTTCCTCTTAAAAATCAGTTTTTACAATTTGGGATATAAGGAAATTCCACAAGGGAATCCTTTGAAAATTTATTCTAGAAAGTTGATTCAGTTCATCTGGACATAGTTATTTTTCAGGGAGATACATTACATCGCTCATCCAAGTGACTTCCTCAGTATCAGTTGACTGCAGGTTTCTCCAGCCTTATAAACAGTTCCTTTGCATAATGACGGAAACTAGCACCATTGACTAACAATTGGCCGTGTGATCAATGATATGTAAATTGTCTAAAGACACTTGGATAAATGATGTAACATATCTCCCTGAAAAATAACTATGTCCAGATGAACTGAATCATCTTTCTAGAATTCCCTTACCTGGATTATTGAGCATGCATCGAGACACGTTGAAAATTTAAATTGCCAGAACTTTATTTATCCCCAGGGGGAAATTTGGCTTTTAATAAATAAATAGATACTTTAGATTGTTAGATTTACACACACACACACACACACACACACACACACACACACCCACGCACATACACGCACACACACACTATAGCCTGAACACAGACCACAATGACTATAAAGCAAGAAAATTAAAAAGAAAGATCAACTTCTGACTTGTCAGTCACAGTGAGGCCATATACAGGTGTATTGCTGTAAAAAGGAGCCCCAGTAGTGTTTCTTGAGAAACTTTTGCTGAATTATTCATTGGCTGTAAGTAGTCATTTTTATTCTGTCAGAGAGAGGATGTACAGCATTGTTCAAAGTGGTTCTCAGTTTTGTTTTACTTTTCTCCTTAGCTACTACCTTCAGGGGACTCAGAGTACATATAACTAAGAATGCCCATTTAATTAGCTCGTTGATTCAGCCTCTCTTGAAGTGATGTTACCAGCCCAGCAACCACAGCTTTGAAAATCACACTGGCCAAAAAGTTGTAGAAAATGTGAAGGATGTCATTATCCACATTAAAGGAACATAGTCTCCTAAGAAAAAAGACCTCTCTTATATAGTTCCTCTGTGTTATGAAACCAGTCCAACCTGTCATTGATGTGGACTACAAGAACGTCTAGGAGTGCACTGCCTCTTCATCCACCCCCTGAATAGTAACCGGTCATAGAGGCTCTTGGTGCGGCGAAAGTCAATAACCAGTTCGTTGGTTTTGTTGATGTTAAGTCGTAGAACCAAAGTCCTCTACCTGACTCCTACATCGTGTCTCATACCCCTTATCAATACACCCGAATAAGTGCAGAGTCATCTGAAAATTTCTGCATTTGACATGGCCTGGTGTTATCTTCATAGTTGGAGGTGTATAGAGTGAAGAGAAAAAGAGACAGGAATATTTCTTGTGGTGCTTTAGTGTTGCTCACACCTATATCAGAAACACAGTCCTTCAATGGAACCAGCCATTGATAGGTCTTCATGATGGGAGATGTAAATGCCACTTGTCTGATGTCATTAGGTAGAGAGGCGCCTGCCTTCTTTGGAACAGAAACAATGCAGGATGTTTTCCATAAAAGTGCCACTTTAGGGCCAGACTGAACAGGTGACAGATGATACCAAAAAGTTGGTCAGTACAGGCCTTAAGAACTTCAGAACTTACTCCGTCTGGTCCCAAGCTTTTTCCTGTGTGTAGCTTCCTCAGTTATCACCACACTTTGTCTTCAGTTATGGAAAGCTCATAGTCAGAGTTGGACTTGTCACTGGCCATTCCAGTTGGTGTGGTAGGAGTTGTTGATATAGTAAAGAAGGTGTGGGGAGAATAGTCAATGAAAGAAGGTAACAGTGTGAAGAAGCTAATATTGGAGAAACAGAATCAGACTTTCTTGCCCCAACCAGAAAGCGAGCGGCAGCATTCTGGACCAACTTTAACCTGCGTATCAGGGATTTGCTAATCCCAGAATACAGTGAGTTGCAGTAATCAAGGCGAGAAAAGATAAAAGCATGAGTAGCTTTCTCAAGATCCCTAGAAGATAGAATAGGCTTGAACTTATCTAAAAGACGAAGCTGGAAATAGCAGCTCTTGACTACAGAATTAATCTGTCAAAAGAGAGGTTACTGTCAAAAATAACACCAAGATTGCGGACTTGAGGTTTGCAAAAGACAGAGAAAGAGCCGAGAAATCCAAGACCAATTTGGGCTTTAGCTGATGGACCCACTATAAGCACGTCCGTTTTATTTTGATTCAGATCAAGAAAATTATTAGCCATCCAGGATCTTTGTTTAAAAACACAGTTGTGCAGTTGATTCATTGCAGAGCTGCACACAGGAATATAAACCTGTGTATCATCAGCATAGCAGTGAAAAGAAATGTTAAATTTCCTAAAAATAGCTCCAATAGGGTGAAGGTATATAGAGATTAAAATACGACCCAAAATGGATCCCTGAGGAACATTACATTTAAGAGGAGCAGCAGATGAAAAAGAGGAATTTAAAGTCACTGAAAAGTGTCTACCAATTAGATATTACCTGAACCACTGAAGATCAGCCCCCTTTGAGCCCAACAAGATGTTCAAGCTACAACAGCAATATCTCATGGTCAATAGTGTCAAAGGCAGCGATCAGGTCCAGTAGGACAAGGACTGCAGCGCCACCTGAGTCAGTAATAATAGAGATGTCATTGAATACTTTCAGGAGGGCCGTCTCAACGCCATGATAATGCCTAAAGCCAGATTGGTAGATCTCAAATAAATTATTGGAGTTAAGGTGATCAACCAATTGATTATAAATAATTCTTTCTAATATATTAGCCAGAAATGACAATTGGGAAATAGGGCAAAAATTGGCTAAACCTCCAGGATCTAATTCTGCCTTTTTTAGACAGGGACGCACCGCAGCATGTTTAATAAAATGAGGGCACAACCCCCTCACTAATAGAATCATTGATAATGGCTAGTAAAGATGGACCCAAAACATCAAAGGCTTCCACTAAGAGGTGTGGTGGTACAATATTAAGAGGACTGAGAGTAGGTTTAAGGGTGTCAATAGTACTTTTTAACTGTGAAAGTGAGACAAGATCAAAAGATACCAAGACAATGCCATGATTAACAGTAGGAAGTTCATAGCCAGTTGGAACAATACCACAGCGGATTGTATCAATTTTACTGACAAAGAATGAAAGAAACTGCTCACATAAAAGAACAGTACTATTTAATCCCGTCACAAAATGAGGGTGAATGGCCACATTAATTGAATTAAGTAAGACCCTAGGATTCTTAGAATGACGGGATACTAAATCAGCAAAGAAATCATGTTTAGCTTTCTTAACTGCAGCCTGGAAGTTGAATAGAGAAGTCCTAAAAATCTGTTTAGAAACAATTAGTCCATCTTTTTTCCAATACTGTTCCGCAGTTCGACAGGCGCGGCGTAACGGTCGCGTAGTTTTATTTAGCCAGGGAGTAGATCTTCCCTTATTACAGCATATCTTGAGCGGAGCAATTGAGTCTAAAACTGTTTTACAAGAAGAATTTAATTCTAAAACAGAATCATTGATACCCTGATATTGAACATGTACATCAAGACTAGAGAATATAGTTTAGAAATCGGATATAATAGAAGAATGTAAAAAGCGAAATCAGCGTGGAGCACAACTAGTAGTAGGAACATTAACAGTAATATTCAAATCTATCATTATAGAAAAGTGATCAGTAAAAGAAACATCACATAAATCAACATTATTAACTGAAATATCACGTGTAAGAACAAAATCAAGGGTGTGACCGAGAGAGTGAGTTGGTGTATTAATATGTTGGATAAAATCAAATGAGTCCAATAGTGATAAAAAGTCATAAACCAAAGGTTTCGCTTGACAACAAACGTGTATGTTAAAATCATCAACAATAAATACTTTGTCATGGGAGAGGGTAATATCAGCCAGGAGATCAGGGAATTCAGAAATCAAGATATCCTTAATTACAGGAGGTCTATAAACCACAGCAGACAACAAAGAAGGGGAGCTGCACACTTCGAAAAGTTGCAGTTGGAAGCTACTAAACGAACCCCTTGTAAGGCTCCGACACAAGAACACACTTTTAAAAACAGTGGCAATGCCCCCACCACAACGATACAGCCAAAGAGACTTTAAAAATGAATAACCTGATGGTGCCAAGTCAGTAAAACATGAAGAGTAACCATTTACAATCCAGGTCTCAGCGATGAAAAAGAAATCCAGTTTATTGGAGATAATAAAGTCTTGCAGTATAAAAGTTTTATTAGACACTGATTTCACGTTCAAGAGAGCAGCCTTGATAGAAGTAGAAGAGCTTGCTGTGGGACGAGCATGGGTAAGCGTGCGAAGTTTAGCAGCATTTACTCCCTGAGAGCGCACCAAGGACGAGTGATGCCGCCTTGAGATGGAGAAATTAAATCCAGTATCCAGCACCCATGGACCAGGGATGGAGTCCTGTTCAGGAGAAGATGGGTCATAGACAACTCACAGGCATTGGGAATCCAAGCTCTGGGACTTGAGTCGGCGTTGTTTAACAGCAATACCGCCTCTTCTTCCATGGTGGCGGCAGGTGCATTTTCATCTCCGAGTGGCATTCAGCTCACTGATACTGTCATATAAAAAAGTTTGGGAACCCTTCTTAGCCTGCATAATAACTTACTCTACTTTCAACAAAAAAGATAACAGTGGTGTGTCTTTCATTTCCTAGGAACATCTGAGTACTGTGGTGTTTTCCGAACACAAGATTTTTAGTGAAGCAGTATTTAGTTGTATGAAATTAAATCAAATGTGAAAAACTGGCTGTGCAAAAATTTGGGTCCCCTTGTAATTTTGCTGATTTGAATGCATGTAACTGCTCAATACTTTTTATTTTTTATTTTTTTTTTATTAATTTTATTGTAATTATTCCATACAAATAGATCAATTTATAACAAAAAAAAAAAAAAAAAAATGAAGGCAAATCAAACCCCACCCCTGAGAAGGAGAGCTTAGCCAAAGGAGAATTGTTTAGGGCTTTTTAATAAGGCAACAATAAACAAAAGAAAGGAAGAAATATATATAGGTAAATAAAAAATGGAGAAGGAAAATAAATGCGTTAATAGTTATTTCTCTTATTCTAAAATAATATTGATTAGATCCTGCCAGGTTTTGAAAAAATTCTGTACAGATCCTCTAACTGAGAATTTGATTTTTTCCAATTTCAAATAATATAAAACATTGGTTTCCCACTGACTTATCAGAGGAGAGTTAGGATTCTTCCAATTTAACAAAATAAGTCTGCGTGCCAAAAGTGTAGTAAATGCAATCATCGTTTGCTTGTCCTTCTCCACTTCAAGTCCGTCTGGAAGAACACCGAACACAGCTGTTAGTGGGTTAGGAGGGACTGTGACCCCAAGGCTGTCTGAAAAGCACTTAAAAAGTTTGGTCCAAAATGATGTTAGTTTGGTGCAGGCCCACAACATGTGACCCAGTGAGGCAGGAGCTTGGTCGCAACGTTCGCAGGTTGGATCCTGCCCTGGAAACATTTTGGACAGTTTTAAGCGAGATAGATGGGCTCGATATATAATTTTTAGTTGAATAATTCTATGTTTTGCGCATATGGAGCTCGAGTGAATTCTCTGCTTTGCTACCTTCCATTCCTTTTCTGATATATTGATTAAGAGATCTTCTTCCCAATGTCCTCTTGGGTCTTTGAAAGGTAGGGACTCTAATAAGATTTTATATAATGCGGAAATGGTGTTTAATTCCTCGAAATTGAGCAGTATTTTTTCCAGGATGGTGGAGGGTATGAGGTGAGAAAAACCAGGCAGTTTCTGTTTAACAAAATTTCTAATTTGAAGATAGTGAAAGAAATGTGTAGCTGGGAGGTTGAATTTGGAATGTAATTGTTCAAAAGATGCAAATATGTTATCTATATATAGATCTCTGAGCATTTTAATCCCAAAACTTTTCCAGGTATTAAAAACTGGATATGTTCGCGAGGGTTGAAAGAGGTGGTTCTCTTGCAGAGGTGCCGCGGATAAAAGATTTTCCATCTTAAAATGCTTTCTAAGTTGGTTCCATATTCTGAGTGAGTAAAGCACAGTTGGTTATTAGTATATTTGTGATAACTTGCATTTATTGGAGCGCAGAGCAGGCAGTATAAAGTTGAGTAACTGCTCAATACTGATTACTTGCAACACCAAATTGGTTGCATTAGCTCGTTAAGCCTTGAACTTCATAAACAGGTGTGTCCAATCAAGAGAAAAGGTATTTAAGGTGGTCAATTGCAAGTTGTGCTTCCCTTTGACTCTCCTCTGAAGAGTGACAGCATGGGATCCTCAAAGCAAATCTCAAAAGATCTGAAAAAAAAGATTGTTCAGTATTGATGTAATGTCTCTGATGGGGTGCCCAAATTTATGTCTAATTTTGTTATGATGCATATTGCATATTTTCTGTTAATCCAATAAATATAATGTCACTGCTGAAATACTACTGTTTCCATAAGGCATGTCATATATTAAAAGGAAGTTGCTAGTTTGAAAGCTCAGCCAATGATAAACAAAAATCCAAAGAATTAAGAGGGATTCCTAAACTTTTTCATATGAACATCGGCGTCCAGGTGAAGAAGTCAGGAGATGAATAAAACAAAGGTGGAGGTTCACATAATATCCCATCAGGAGATGAAAATTGAGAGGAAAGCAAGCAAGAAAATATGTTAAGTAAAGAATCATGATCATAGGACAGTGGCCACTGAGATAAACTAATACATAAAAACGAAGTTAAAACATAGATTAGTGAGACGAGCAGATGGCCAGCCACACCAGTTGGTGCCATCTTCTACAATATTATATATCTTATATATATTAATATCTTCTACAGTATTAGTGACAATTTTTAATTAAAGTGATCCAGTTAGTTTGACCAAGTACAGTTTACAGTTTATTATTTAATTTGAAATAGCGCTGTCAAATTAGCCAGCAATCAAGATTTGAAAACTCATATTAAACGTGTGTAAATATTTTAAAATATTCAAATGTAAGTTACATATTCTGACTGAGCCACGTATACTTTATTTTTTAACATTTGCTGCTTACTGCATCTACAAGTCATAACTCATAATCATAAAAAGATGTATGGATGAATAGAGGGAATGGATTACATTATCTGTTAAAAAAGAAATACATTTCTGGCTGGCAGTCATTTTTGGAAGTCCAAAATGTGATGACACCGGCAACTCTGCTTTTACACTCTTAGGCGAAAATGTGACCCAGTGAAAATTTTAGGGATTTGTGTGTTTTATTTGTTTGTTTTGATTCTGGAATTGTTCTTTTCACTTTTTTTTTACACTTAGAGGGATTATTACTTAAATGTGTTTCTGAGGTTTTATCACTATTATTTGGGTGTTTTGTGTACATGGGTTTTGTAGTCTTTTACAGAGTGATGTTCATCATCATCACTTTGGTAGATCTAATTTAGCCTGTGTCATGTGTGCCGAATTGGGACTAATTAGGAGGTGGGACCTCTACTTTAAATGGATCGGCCAGCATTGTTTTGAGGCGCAGGACCCTGGTTTGAATCTGGGGATGTTGTGTGCGGTAGCCTGAGAGCAAGTGCTGCTTTTGGCTTTTCCAAAAGAGTGCAGACAAGTGGAGATTGCTTTACGCCGGATATGTGCAGCAGATGCTTTGCCTTAAATTGACAGAATCCAGGATGGCTGGTACAAATAGCACAAATTAGAGAGGCGCAGCAAATGAGGTAAGAGATTGGGGAATCGACTAGCTGGTGTTCCCAATTGACTTCATGCTGTCTGGGTTTCAACATAGTTGAGGCCCAGAAGATGTGAGTACCCTCAATGCTGTCTTCATCTGTGGTGATTTAAATACTGATCATAGCTTCTCGTGTTTACTCAAGTTGATTAGAGTGGAGAGCCTTCTTATGGTACTGTGTGTGTTGTTTTAGGTGCTGATGAAGTAGCGTGGGAAGCGGCCCCTTGAGACGAGCTTATATGAAGGATCTCTGGTGGATGCAGGATCGAGCTGAATGAGTTAAGTCGACTGCGCCAGGGTTTTTCACAGATTTGATGACAATAAACAGAAATGGAAACTCATGAGTATCTGGACAAGTATAATTGCATTGGATTTTGAATGACCTATTCTGTCTCAGATGTTGGTGATTGTATGTTTTTTAAAATTGGGTTATTAAATTTGTATTTTTTTTTAATTGTTTCTCTGATGGGGTGGTTGCTTATCCCTGTAAAAAGAAAAGAACCTGTGTTTAGTAGCAGTCTGGAGATTAGCTTCATTTTGGGTCCCAGCTCCCTCCTTTAACTGGGTGGCGTAGTCGGTCGGTCAGTCATTCCTTGGGTATTGAGTGGGGTGGAGTTCAGGGGAGTTGGGCATCCAGGAGCACCTGCCAGTTAAAGGAAAAAAATATATATATATATATAGCTCTCCCTAACAAAAACAGTTGTGATTTGTAGTAATTTTAAATCAGCTCTGAATAATTCTTAATAACATAGTACGCAGTTAAGTTAAATTCCAGTCATGAGCAACATACAGAATATATTCATGAAGGATTAATGGATGAATAATTTGCATGTGCCTGAAGAGTTTAACAAAAACATGCTGCTTTAATAAATTTTCAAATGAATTCTGCAAAGCATAAAATTATTACATAAAATAATTACTTTGTAAACCAGTAATTAGTGCTCATAGGATAATGTAACCAAAAGATTTTGCTCATGGAAAAAAAAAAAACATTACCTCACATTAACCTAGTCTTTCGAGAGAATATGTCAAAAGTGTCATCCAAGGATCTAGTGACCTCTGTCAATATGGTAAAAATGACAGTTTTTGACCAATTACATCTAAATAAAAACTTTAAGCACAACATTGTTTCAACAGATGAGACCAAATTGTCACTGTTTAGTTGATGTAAGTTCATCTGTAAAATTGTATTATGAATGATCCCACAAGGATGAACTGATAAAAAAGATATTACTGATGCGCCCAAAAGGTATTAGCAAACATTTCCCGGTCTCTTACTGAAAAGGTGTAAGTGCCTGTTTAGCACAGACTATTTCCTAAACTGAAAACTAAAAAAATCACAATGGTAAGGCAGACTTTAACATACAAAGAAACAAACATGAACACACAGGCAAAAATACAAATACATTAACATTTCTGTCTGGCAATTCCAAAAGTGCTGGACACCTCATCATTGCCAATTTGACTTACCATGCTGATTCACCATTGTCATTTGACATTGTAATGTACCAGACATCTTGAACTGCTAAAAAATCTAAGATCACTCGTCACATAATTTTAAAAAGAAAATAAAATAAGTGATAGAAATTACAAAACAGCACAAAATGAATGCAAGTGGCTGAAACACTTAACAGGAATATAATTACGTATCTGTTACTTCAGAAAAATTATTTTGGGCCTAATCTATCAGCATAGATTAAATGATAATATAGAATCCCCAAGGCTTCAGTTCATAGAAATAATATAAACTGACTTGCATGAAATGTCTTACTTGGTTAAGCCATCACTTGTTAATTAGTACTGAAGTCTAGACTGATCTTTAGCAGTCTTTATCATTTGCACCTTTGTCTGCCCTTTGTTAATTGTCAGAATTAGGATATAATTTATGGTTATTGCTTTTAATTATGCATCTTTTTCGATAACATGACCTTTTCCTGCTCTCAGTATGTAGTTGGAAAAACACTGCAATTTGCATTTTGTGTCATAGTGTATATTTTGATTTACATGTTGCTTTTCATTTTTACCTTTACAATTTCATAAATAACCAAAGCTTTTTAAAAAAATGAGAAAAAAATCTATTTATAATTTTGTGTATTTCTTATAAAAATTAAAACCTTGTATTAATGAATGGATAAACGAGATAGATAGATATGCACAAATGTTATTCCCTTGACAAAGGACATGAGTTTCAACTGGAAGTACAAAAGACACAGACTGCACAATAAAATGTAGTACTGAACAAAGAATTCCTTTATCCACAATTCTTTCTTGTATTGCAGTTCAGCCACTCCCCATTCGTTTGCTTAATCATTTCCTGATTGAGGACATTCTACAGTCCAGATTGAAACGGAGACTCTTCACACTGATAGCAGGTTGCTTTATATAGCTGGCTCAGACATATTGCATTCACATATTTTAAACATAATGGTTGAGGTCAACAAGATCTCTGGGTTAAAGATTATCCCAAACAAGACCTTATATTTTAAGGTTAATGTCTTCACTTTTAATTTTTTTTTACCAGTTTACATACTTATTAATTGTAATTTCACAATGGTTTAAAAATATATTTAAACTCAATTTTAATGTCATTTGGAATATGTTAAACATGACATTATTCATCTAATAATTAGTTGGGTGAGTGAGTTTAATTAGATAATTATTCTCTTTACATTATTGTGTATGTTCCTGTGCATGGCCATGAAAAAGAGTGATATTTGCTGTAGGTATCAAGGTTGCCCCAACCAAAAATGAGCCAGAGGCTTAATATGTTTTTAGTAATGTTATACATTATGTTTATTATGTTTATAATAATACTTGTAATACATGAAGCAGATACTGTAAGTGAAAGGGCAGACACAAAATATGAACAAGAAAAGCCCAAAACTCTGTTGTTTCTCTGCCTTATGTATCTGGTTAAAGTTATGTGTATTTTATGTTATATTGTTCTTTTGCTAATTTAAATGAACATTTTTCAAGTCTATATGATATTTTTCTTGATGTAATGTGCAATTTGTTATTTGTGTTCTGTCCC
Source organism: Erpetoichthys calabaricus (assembly GCF_900747795.2). Taxonomy (NCBI): domain Eukaryota; kingdom Metazoa; phylum Chordata; class Cladistia; order Polypteriformes; family Polypteridae; genus Erpetoichthys; species Erpetoichthys calabaricus. Next base: position 95,944,317 of record NC_041402.2, on the reverse strand, counting down.
TTTAACTGTTTTATTAGTATTTGGGGCCTAGCTGAATTAAAGTAAGTCTCTGCTGAACAGACCAGTGAAGGTCCTGGCCAGATCTATGGGTCTTTTGGAGGCCACATGCCCATTTTGCCATATTTTGAACTTCAAATCACAACACTCTGGGCCTTACAACACAGACTTTGAATCCCTGTTTTTCTAATGAGGCTGCTCCCCCTCAGTAAATAGTAAAAAATACTCCTCTTTACCTACCTTCTTTTTCTCTCTCACACTGAGCTGCCATTCCTTCTTTCTTCCACTCTGCCAGTTAAGCACTTCTGCCAAGTTTCACTAAAGCTGAGACATTATATTCTAGTTTGGAGCTACTTTTATGTCAGTTATAAAAAGTACTTTTAGGATCAGGGATGTCTTCAGAATATTCTGTACCTCTTTCCACAGATCTCCTTCTGGTTGCCCCAGGTATTCTTGCATCTCTAAGATTTACAATAATTTTACAGAACCAAGCATCCTCAGTGACTTATATTTTTTTGAAAGGCACAGAGATATTCTTCTACCATATGGGCATCATCAGCTTCTACCTGATAATTTGGAGGAAATTCCCCCAAAGCACTTATCTATACCCTATAACCTCTGTCTGGTTAAAAGAGTAGGTATTTAAAAAAAATCACATGGTCTTGTGAGAACATTGTTTTGTTATTCGCAAGTAGCAGTTCTCTTCATTGTGATGATGGCCCTGTATGTCACAATGTATCTAGGAGGGGGCAAACACTCTCTGGGATGAGGTTCATTTGAAATTGTAAACAAGTCAAGTCAAGTTGGGGAGCATGCATTGGTACAGTGTGTTGCCGCACCCACTACACGATGAAACAACTCATGATCCCAGTTGGCAACCCTCCAGGCAGACACGCAGTCCAGTCCCACCCTCCAGAAATGACCCTCTATCTGCCACAGCCAGGTGTTACGTGGGTGACCCCTTGGCCTGGTCCAGGCACTTGGGTCACCAACAATGAGGATCTTATGAGCTGGATCACTCTCGGGGAAATGTGCCACATGGCCGTAGTGCCGTAACTGACGCTCCCTCACAATGTAGGTAATGTGCCTCATTCGGGACTCCATGAACAACCACTCATTCAACACAAAGTCAAACCAACTGTACCCAAGGATTTTCCGGAGAGACATAGTACCAAAGGAGTCCAGTCTTCATCTCAGGTCACTGGATAGCGTTCATGTCTCGCAACCATATAGCAAGACAGGAAGCACCAGGACTCTAAAGACTTGGACCTTCGTCCTTTTGCATAGATATTGGGAGTGCCACATACCCCTTTCCAGCGACCTCATGACCCCCCCATGCTCTCCCAATCCGTCTACTGACTTCATAAGAAGAGTCACCAAAGACATGAATGTCACTGCCAAGGTAAGTAAACCTATCAACAAGGTCAACACTCTCTCCGCAAACAGACACACTGCTGATGGCTGTTCCCAAGAGGTCATTAAAGGCCTGGATCTTGGTTTTTATCCAGGATACTCGCAAGCCCAGACACTCGGACTCCTCACTCAGTCTCTCGAGTGCCCCGATCAGAGCCTCCATTGACTCCGCGAAGATCACAGCATCGTCAGCAAAGTCAAGATCCGTGAATCTTTCTTCACCAGATTTCTTTCAACAGATACCCCACAGTCGCTGGACCCTACCACCTTGCCCAATACCCAGTCCATACAAGCATTGAACAGAGTAGGAACAAGAACACACCCCTGATGAACCCCAGAATCAACTGAGAAAAACACAGAGGTTCTGCCTCCATTGTGCACAGCACTCACAGTACCCGTGTATAGTCCGGTCATGATATCCAGAAACCTTGATGGTTGTAAACCAATATATAATATATCTTTCCCTAGTGGTATGGTGGTGATTCTAAAAGGAAGAAAGAATCAGCAACACTAAAGAAAGATTATACTTAACTTCCGTTTTATATTGGCTTAACACACACAATAATATAATAGGAGAGCTACACTGTTATATACTATTATATACAATAATGTCCATCTTCTTCGGGTAAGAGTGCAGGAAGGCATTTTGTCCTAGTAATGGGCAGGAATGATGTCTTCTACTCGTCCGTAGGTGAGAGCTAATGTTCAAGGCAAAGTCTGAACTTCTCTATAGTACAAGGGCTTGAAACAAGAGCATGCAATCTCCTAACATGGGTATATTTTTTGTGCTCATACAGCATGCAGAGAGAATAGCACACAGTTACTTCCAGGCCATAAATTGGCTATTAGACCCTCTGCTCCTTTAATAGCCTGCCAGAACTGTGAGCACTTGTCATCTTTTTGTCCCGTTGTTTGCCTGGCAATATCAATTTCTTTCTCCGTCAGCTGGCTTGTCCAGTGTGGTTTGTTTCTGCTGTATCAATTCATGGCTTTTAGTATGAAATCAGATAAAATGAAATAAACTTCACAGATCATAGTGACATATTTAAGCCCCACTTTTAACACTTCAAAATATTTTTGGCCTAAGTTGCTATACATCCCTATACATCCCATCCAGAGGTTTGTAAATAGAGTCTTTCTTTTGGTGGTTTTCTAGATCCCTCTGAAGCAGACTATTCATTAAATGATGTGGCTAGTACAGGGAAAAACAGTCTAATTGCCATTATGGAGTCATGAGATGCATACATGGCGACTTTTTCAATACACAGAGGATCACTTAACATTCTGCACCAAGTGTAACAGTCAACCATGAGAGTCCTTACAACTGTCATTTCATTTTTTTCACCTCAGCGGCATTTTAATGTCTGTTTGTGTTACAAGTCCTTATACACTTTACTTTCTTTCACTAATGTTTGTACAAGAATATCATACTATCATGTTTACTTTAGCTGGACTTACAATCTTCGTTCTTCTGAAATTCTTCCACTCTGGGTCAGTGAACCTTTTCTTCACCTTCTATTGTCTATTATGTGTAGCAAACAAAAATTATTGGTACAGTCACTTTGAATTCATATTCAACACCATCATTTCTTTGCTGATGAAACACCACTGGGATGGAGAGGTTTGAGCTACCGCTAAATTGAGTGGCCCAACTTAAAGAAATTCATAATACAATTAAGAAGGGTGAAAGGGTAGTACAAATGCATGACATAAAACAATGTTTCATCACTCATTTGTATCTCATATGATACCGAACTCATACTGTACAAAAGTTACCCAACAAAGATTTCTTAAACTATAACATGCTGTTACATATTTCTTTCTTCTCTATGCTATCAGTTTTAATTAAGTTATTGGTATATTCATTTTTGGTTCTTCCAAGTAAAACCTTTTAACATTTTAACAGACTGTAGCTTACTTCTTAAATTTCTTAAACTTCCTTCAGATATCACAAAAGCACAGTTTCTATGTTTGATCGCTTCCACCCCATAGTATTTTATAGATCTACCCATATAAGTGCATTATCACTGAGAACAAAACGTACAATACATTGATGCATCAACAAAAGCTTTACAAAATTAACCACTAATAGTTGCGAATGAGGGCGGCACGGTGGCGCAGTGGGTAGCGCTGCTGCCTCGCAGTTAGGAGACCTGGGGACCCGGGTTCGCTTCCCGGGTCCTCCCTGCGTGGAGTTTGCATGTTCTCCCCGTGTCTGCGTGGGTTTCCTCCGGGCGCTCCGGTTTCCTCTCACAGTCCAAAGACATGCAGGTTAGGTGGATTGGCGATTCTAAATTGGCCCTAGTGTGTGCTTGGTGTGTGGGTGTGTTTGTGTGTGTCCTGCGGTGGGTTGGCACCCTGCCCGGGATTGGTTCCTGCCTTGTGCCCTGTGTTGGCTGGGATTGGCTCCAGCAGACCCCCGTGACCCTGTGTTCGGATTCAGCGGGTTGGAAAATGGATGGATGGATAGTTGCGAATGAATTCACATATTAACATGTTCTACAGTACATTTCATTATCACTGAAGTGTTGTTAATAATCTAATCTTTTACCAAAGTTCACATTCTTGTAAATCAAAATAAGTAAATCTATTCTCTTAATAATAACTTCTCATTCTGTACATGAAGAATAGGAAAAGAAATCAGCAGAACATAATACAGCAATATTCAGAGCCTATTTGCACCTCACAGCTATTCAAGGCTCTGGTCCCCTTTTTGATAAATAGAAAATGTTCGTATACAGGATTTCAACTCTTACACTTGTACAACTAATCAGCTTGCAAGGAAAATAAAGCATTCACTACCATTTGGTTTGATTATGTCGGATTTCTTTGCCCAGACCCTCATCTAAACTTGTTTAATGCCGCTTGTATTTTTGGTAGGGCGGCACGGTGGTGCAGTGGGTAGCGCTGCTGCCTCGCAGTTAGGAGACCCGGGTTCGCTTCCTGGGTCCTCCCTGTGTGGAGTTTGCAAGTTCTCCCCGTGTCTGCGTGGGTTTCCTCTGGTTTCCTCCCACAGTCCAAAGAGATGCAGGTTAAGTGCATTGCCGATTCTAAATTGTCCCTAGTGTGTGTATGCGCCCTGTGGTGGGCTGGTACCCTGCCCGGGGTCTGTTTCCTGCCTTGCGCCCTGTGTTGGCTGGAATTGGCTCCCTGTGACCCTGTAGTTAGGATATAGCGGGTTGGCTAATGGATGGATGGATGTATTTTTGGTATTCTATGTGCTCCATCCATTGGCATCAAAGTGTTTGCTGAATCTGGGGAAAAAGCATAATCTATAGGTTTGAAGTTACACATCTTTTTGTGCATATAATACTTGAATTTATTGGAATTCAGGTCTTACTGTTATTACTGATCACTGCTCCAAGCTATTCTGCCCTGTGTGTTGACTTTACTGTTGAGACGCAGCAGGTTCAGTAGGTCATTTCCTTATTTAATGCTGAATCTGTTGAAAGTGGAGACGTTTTCATTTTGCCAAATGTTGCACATACTTTAACTCAAATTAACACAAATTAACTCGGAGCTCATTTATATCAGATATTTTGAAATCCTTTTCAGAAACTGCTAATGAAATCAGTGTTAACCAGTGTTAAGATAACCAACAACTTCTTAGTTTCTTTTTTGTTTACTATTCCTGCCAGAAATGGCATATTAACAACTTACCACACATTTTCAGTGGCTCACATCAATGAGGGGTTGCATTTTTTTTTCCATGATTTCAAAGCTCCAAACTGCTGTATTTGTTTAAAATGATTGAACGCATCAGTTTCAGTGGACATTGAATGCAGCGTACCTTGAGATGGTGCTTTTAACAGGTGGACAGAGTCACTTTATTTTTTGGTTATATCAGGTTGTGCAGTCATGACTTTGCAGGCTTCATCAGTATGGCTTCTGCTATGGGTGACTCGTCTTTCAGCAAGGTAAAATACCATAGTACCTGCATGCATCAATTCTATGCTTAGGATTTAATAACAATTGCAAGTTAGTAAATTGTGTAGTTTCTCAAAAAAGTAACCCTTTTCTAATGCATCATTTTGTAATAATTAATGAAGTAACATATTTGTACTTAGTAAATAACAGTATTCCCCAACATGACTTTTGTTTTTATTTTCATAATTTTGGCATGTTTCTGAACATCCATTTTTTGAATATGGATAAGCAATTCTTTCTACTTGACTACCCCCCACCTTTATCAAATCTAATGTTTCCCTCAGTGCAGCTACTGTACCTGCAGTGTTTCCTGCACAAAGATATCTGTTATGATGGATGTCATATGCCGGACTAGAACTCCTCACATTTTCTTGTCCATGGACCATCACCCACTTACTGGCTGGTCCCTTCCCTGCCAATATCATTTGAAGCACCTATTAGTAACAAAAATAATTAATCATGGTTAGTAATTTAGTGACAATCCTGTTTGTGATGCCAAATGTATTCAGCAAGGGACACAAAGTTCCCTGGGATGAGTTTCATTAGAAACTGCAGTCTTTACTAAACCAGTACTGGTAAAATTCCATTACAACGAACTGCCAGGGACCTAAAAAATATTTCATTGTAATGAAAATTTAGTTGTAATGAGATTCTGTATTTGTTGCTATAGTGCTTTCTTTAACTTGCGTCCAGGCGTTTGCAATCATTTCAATAGCTTCTTTCGTGTTAATTTTACTCTTCTCCTGTCTACAAGTTATGCTGAAGATAATTTTTCTCAGCATTTCCTTGCAATAATACACTTTCAGGGTGCGAATGATGCCCAAACCCAATGGCTGAAGCACTGCTGTGCAATTGGATGGGAGGAATTCAACGTGAACATTATCTAAATGCGGAAACATGTTGTGGGCAGCACAGTTATCAATCAGAAACCGAATCATCCTTTTCTTCTTCTTCATATTGTGAGGTTTCTGAACTCTTTTGGGATCCCCCCCCACCCAATGGGAACGTCATGCTGAATTAGAATTTTGCGTCCCGAAGCGAGATTGCCGCATCTGTGGAAGATTGTTTGTTCGTTGCCGGGGCAGGGCAACAGCAGGCTCACAGCGCTTTAGTGAAGCGCCACAGAAGCGAATCCTAAAAGATTGTGGGAGCGCTATAAGTCCCTATCTAACACCCCAAAACACGAGGCTGAGTCTCAGTACTTTACCAAAACCAGCTTTATTCAGCTTGAAACAGGAACAGCAGGGTTTTTTATTGTAGTGGGATCTGCCACTCTCCTATAAACAGACACAGCAGTCAGGCAGGGTCGTGGACAGATTAGTGGCCAAGTTATACTGTGCCATTCATTTACAATGTTCCTTGCATCACCAATCGAGATCTTTTCTGTCTGCTTCAGTGCCGAGCCACATCAGAGCTGTGAGCCTGCTGTTGCCCCAGCAACATATAAACAGTCTTCCACAGACACGGTGATCGCACTTCGGGACATTCTTCGGCGTGTTGTCCAGTCTAGTTGCTCGGTCTTTCAAGAAAGTTGACAGTGTCGATGGCAACATCTTTTTTCTTTTTGCCACAATCGAGAGCTGCAAAAATTTAAAGTTTTATTTTCTAATATGAACTGTTATCATTTATTCGTGTTTGCCGTTTCTATAGGAGGGTGACAATGATTTAAATTCCAATAGATGTTTTTCAAATGTTGATGAGCAATAAGCAAAAGGTATCACTGAAAACCACAGAAAACAAAAAACAGTACGAGGAAAGTCCGAAGAAAGAAATTTTTTTTACAATGTTTCTGTTCGGGGATCATTGTGCACAACTGAGCTGCAACCACAGAACTAACTGCTCTGTGGATGATTCATTCAAGCATTTCAAGGTCTTTTGGGCACTTTGTTGTAATGAAAGTATCTGCTGAATGTACTTCGTAGTAACAAGATTTCTATAGGCTCATGTCATATGGGGAAACTGTCGGGACCATAAAAATACTTTGTTGTAATGATAATTTTGTTGTCAAGATATTTATTGTAATGGAATTTTACCTGTATATATCTTTCCCTAGCGGCACAGCGGTGATTATAAAAGTAAGAAAGAAAAGAAAAATTGTACTTAACTTTTGTTTAATATTGGCTTAATACTCACAATAATATACTGTAATAGTCGAAGGAAAGCTGTACTGGCAAAAGCATGATGCATCTGGAGTTATCTGCAATTGGCACTTGTCCATCTTTAAGAGAGCACACTGGAATGGTGTTTTGTCCTAGGCACATACAGGAACAATATCTTAAATCCATCTGTATGTGAGCTGTAATGTTCAGGGCAATGTCTGAACTTTTCATACATTCTCTGTAGTTCACGGGCCTGAAACAAAAGCATACAATCTCCAAACATGGGTACATTTTTGCTGACATAACATGCAGAGAAAATAGCACACAGTTACTTCTGGACATTAATTGACCATTAGACCCTCTTCTTCTTTAAATGCCTGCTGAGCTGTGACCACTTTTCATCTTTTTGTCAAGTTACTTGTCTGGCAATATAATTTTTTCTGTCAGTTACCTTGACTGGTGTGGATGGTTTCTACTGTATCAATTTATAGCTTTTAGTATGAGTATCAGACACAATGAAATAAACTTCATAGATCATAGTGACTTTGGCTACACACCTTCGGTCTGTTTATCCAATCTAATACTACTGTAGTAGAAGTTCTACTCTTATTTACGTGGGTGCAATGCTTTGCTTTTATTTCACAATGCCATTTCATAGTACTTTCTAAGGGCAGCAGCCACAAAGTTGATGGCAATGGCCATTGTTTGCCAGCCATATAAAGCATTGTCTATGTGTGTTGATGTCATGACATTCATGGCATTTAATATGTCAAAATGCAGCACCTAGTAATCTGAGTTTTTGAATTTTTGACTACTCTTTTTATCTTCCATTTCTCTCATTAACTAACATCTGCCTGTTGTAAGACCTTCCTCTCTGCCTAAGACCCATAATTGTTTATGTCCCAGTCCTGTGCGTTAGTAATCGTTGGATGTTCCCATTTTCAACCTTGGCCATAATAGCTGCTTTTTTTGCAGAAAGGTTTATCATCTTATTATTACGTCCTTTTCCTGCTGGCACCTCCTTGTCAACCTGGAGCATTGTCCCAATAAACAAATAATTATTATATAAACTTCACATAACTTTAACAGCATTTATATGGAATAGTAAAAGGTCACTAAAACCAAGGCCAGATTAAATGCTCCCATGGACTCCAGGTTGTTGAAACTCAAACCTCAAAATAATTAACAAATATCAAATAAATGTTTTTAAAAGGGCTGTGACCACTTTGTAGCAAAAAGATAACATGAACCTGGCTATTATGGGTTCAATTATTTATGCAAAACAAAATAAAAGACTGCATAGGGAATCATTTGTTTGTTACATGTCTATGTGAGTGCATTGCTGCTAAAACTGCTGGAATTGATGATTTTACTCCTTGCCTGGCTATTTCTAAGGTCAGTCTCATTTGTCTCAGCTGCAGTATGTACAGCTTATTGAAGTCATCATTTTGGCTTATTTATTTATTTGTTTATATATTTTTAAGATGCAAATGTCAACTATATTTTTTAGCAAAAAAGCACCATTTGGTTCTCATTTTGAATGACCATTCATTTTGTATGTTCCTGTTCTCCGGCACAGAAATGCATCAAATGTACAATCTCATAAAAGTGACCTATTAGATGCCTGCTCTAATTGTCTCCTATAATGCTATCAATACATTTATGCCTTCTTACAAAATGTAATAATATGATTCATTTAATAAATGACACTGAATGCTTTAGACACTTAGATAATATAATTGAATCTACTTAACAAATATTGTTTCTAAATATACCTTGTGAATTACAGACAAAAGAATACAAGAAGGGAAGAGTTGGGGATACAACCATGGTAGCCCCAAATACTTGTTTAGGCAAAAATTATAAGTCTTTACAGACATGAGCGCAAAACAGAACTGAAGTACAGTGCAGAATGGATGATTTATATTCAGAGAAGCGAGGAGCAAACTGGCAGTAGTAACCCATTAACCCCATGAGAACCTTTGGAAGGGACCACTTGGGAATGGCATCTATTTTGGAACACTGTGGTTGGACCATACCCCTGCCCACCAGACAGACTTAATATATGGCATCTGTAGCTGCGTATTTTCCAAAGTTATCAAGGTTCAGCAGCTCTAACTCAAAAAATGGGATTCAACAAAAGCCTGACGCACAGAAATGATTCCACAGACAAAATATCTTCGTTTTTAAAAGTTTAGTTAAGTTTCAAAGTAAAACAGTTCACACAAAAAAGAAAATTAAAATAGCAAAAAATGAAAAAAAATGTATAATAAGAAAAATTCAGTTCTAAGCTTAATCTTGTTACATCTTAAATCGTTACTATTCACTTATCATTTCTGAACCATTTCAAAACGTTTCTGAACCATTTCTATACATTTAGAAAACTGTATGCTTATCCCATTTCTAAGTAGAAAATGGGTCTTTCAAGTCCCTGTTTACTGGGACCTGTTCTAAACACAACTAGAGCTTATTATCACACTGTTTCTCAGTTATAGCAACTTATAGGGGGAAAAGACTATACCATTGTCTATGGCTATGGAAGAAATTATATTCTATTCAAATTAAGCAAACATTAATATGAGTTTAACTCAAAACTTTAACTTTGTAAGATTGGCTCTTACATTTCCGGTCCCTAACTGGCTTTGCAGGAGCGGAGACAATTACTATACTTTACTTCAATATGAGCCAGTTAACGTTATATTAACTATTGCTTTCAAATCACTAGCAATAACACTGCAAACAAACATTTAAAAAAATTCATATTTCAAAAATTGGCTATTTCTTGAAGCAGGCACAGTTTGTTCACGGGTCTGTCCAGTGTGCTGGTTTTGGTCTGCACACAAACTCTTCTGACTGCACCTTTGGCATCTGGCATTGTCTTGATGACTCAACCCATTACCCAGGAATTGCGAGGTGTAGCTTTATCTACAATTAAAACAACGTCCCCTGGTTCAAAATTTCTTCTTGGTGCAAACCATTTTTGACGTTCTTGAAGTATTGGCAAATACTCTTTAGTCCATCTTTTCCAAAACAGATCGGCCATGTATTTAATTTGTTTCCAGCGTCTTCCTGGGTATGGTTCATTTTCTGAAACAAGTTCAGGTGGCATTTTAGGTTGTGTCTTCATTAGGAGCAAATGATTAGGTGTGAGTGGTTCTAAATCATTGGGATCATCTGATGTCTTTGTAAGAGGTCTATTATTGAGTATTAATTCCACTCTACACATCATTGTATGAAGATTGTCATCAGCAAGTGTTTGTTGATTTAGGATCTTTCTTATGCTTCTGATTTGTCTTTCCCACACTCCACCTTGATGAGAGGCTGATGGTGGATTGAAAATCCATTTGATTTCTTCCTGCATCATAGCGTTGCCGATTTTTTCGTGTTCTAAGTTTTTAATAGCTTCTCGTAGCTCTCTTTCTGCTCCAACGAAATTTGTTCCATTGTGTGAGCGCATGATTTTAACTTGTCCTCTTCTACTCGTAAATCGGAGTATGGCTTGGATACAAGAATCAGTGTCTAGGCTATGTGCGATTTCTATGTGCGCAGCTCTGGTTGTTAAAACAAGTGAAGATTACTCCGTACCTCTTGACTAGACTTCGTCCTCTTTTGACTAGAAAGGGGCCAAAATAATCGACTCCAACATTAGTGAACGGTGGTTGATCGGGTGCTAGGCGATCTTCCGGCAAATCTGACATTTTTTGCTCACCTGCTTTTACATTGTATCTTCTGCACGTTGTGCACTTTGAAATTATTTTTCTGATAGCTGAGTTTGCTTGAGGTATCCAGTATTTCTGGCGTAACTGTACGAGCATGTAGTTGCACCCACAATGTCCAATTTGTTTATGAATGTGCTGCAATATGAGAGAAGCAACATGGGAATGCTTGTGAAGAATTGCAGGATGTTTAGCTTCTTCGGGCATTGCAGCTTTGCAGAGTCTTCCTCCAACTCTTGGTATTCCATCTTGTAGGATTGGGTCAAATTTAAAGATCTGACTGTTCTTTTTAACACAAGTCTTTTTCTTTAAAGCCTTTAATTCTTCTGGGAATTCTTGTTGTTGACTGAGGCGGATAAGCTCTGTTTCAGCTTTAACTAAGTCATCTAGAGAAATTGGACTTGTTTTTAAAGTCAGTTTATACCTTTTCATGTGCTTTGCGATGAGTGATGTTTGTTCTTCTGGATTACTTTTAGTCTGACTGACTTCTAGTTGGGATGTTTTTCTTTCATTTCTTAAGCTCAGCATTAAGTCTTTCATCTTGAGGAACCAAGCAACTGCTTTCTTCAAGCGATGCCAATCAGAAAAGTAGGTGATTAGTTTGTTGATGGGCTCGGTTGCTTCCTCTATTTTTGTCATGTTAACTGCACAAATTTTAACTTCTGGATCATCTTCAAAGAGTGAATCGTTCAGTTGATCTGGTCTTTTTGGCCACTCCCTTTCGGGCTTCAATAAGAAACTTGGACTTTGTGACCATGTGATGCTTTTGAGAAAGTTTTCTATGCTTAGCCCTCTGAATGCTTGATCAGCCGGGTTAAGGGCAGATGTAACATACCTCCAACTGTGAAGGCTGTGAATGATCTCTGATCACGGAGATTCTGTTGGCAACAAAGGTCTTGAACTGAGTGCTTTCATTTGAAATGTATTTCAGCACCATGCTGCTGTCAGTCCAAAATGTAGATTCTTCTAAGGGCATTTGAAGCTCACCTTTAAGCATTTTGTCCATTTTAATTGCCACAACGGCTGCTGTCAGCTCCAATCTTGGAATTGTGACCTGCTTCAATGGTGCAACTCTTGACTTGCCCATCAGGAATGAACAATGCTTTTTGCCCTCTTCGTTGGTTAAGACAAGGTAAGTGACAGTGCCATATCCATCTTCACTAGCATCTGCAAAATGGTGCATTTGTGCTGTCTTTATGGTTCCAAACCTGGTAGGTTTGAAGCATCTGTTCACTTTACAGTCTGTAAGCAACTGCAAATCATCCATCCATTTTTTCCATTTCTGAATGTGTTTGACTTCTACTTCTTCATCCCACTCAAATTTCTCTTTGCATAAGTCTCTTAGAATAAGTTTTTCTGGCAGTAAGACTGGTGCTAAAAAACCAAGTGGATCATAAACTGAGCTAACAACAGACAGAATACCACACCTTGTAGTGGGCTTGTTTTGTAACTTAATCTGAAATTTGAAACTGTCCATTTCTGTGCACCACTGGACACCCAGGGCACGCTCTGTGGGAAGGAGCTCAAATCTAAGTCCTTTTGTTCATGAGCTCTGTCTTCTTCAGGAATGGATAATAAAACTTCGCTGTTGTTACTCACCCACTTAGTCAAATGAAATCCCCCTTTGTGGCATAGAGCTTTGAGGTCCTTTGACAGCTTTATTGCTTGTTCTTCTGTTGTTACTGACCTTAAACAGTCATCCACATAGAAGTTATTGAGAACGATGTTAACTGCTTCCTCAGGAAATGTATCACTGGCATCTTCGGCTGTTCTACGCAAAGCATAAGAAGCACAACTGGGTGAAGAAGTAGCACCAAAAAATGTACTGTCATTTTGTATTCTTCAAGGTCTTTACTTAGATTACCTTCAGGCCACCATAAGAAACGTAAAAGATTAGTGTCTTTATTTGGTACTTTAACTTGGTAGAACATTGACTTAATGTCTGCCATTAAGGCTACTGGCTCCTTTCTGAATCTTGTAAGGACGCTAATGAGTGTGTTAGTTAGGTCAGGGCCTTTTAATAATTGTTAAGTGAAATCCCCTGGTAGGTGGCAGTGCAATCAAAGACCACTCGAAATTTATTTTCTTTGGATGATACACACCGTGATGTGGAATGTACCACACTCTGCCTTCATTGCAATTTAGGCTTTCTTTGGGTACCTTGACAGCGTAACCCTTGTCTATAATATCTTTCATGAAGGCTTTATAGTCTCCGTGGAAACCTGAATTTTTGCTCAGTTTTCTTTTGAGTCCAATAGCACGCTGTTCAGCAATACAGCGATTGTTTGGCTTTTTCAGTGTTTCATCCTTCAAAGGCAAATTTTAACAATAGTGGCCACCTACCAGTCTCGCAGATTCTGAGGCTATGCGCATGAACTTGATGTCCTCCTGTGACATCTCCTCTTTTTCTTCACAGCTGCACTCTGGAAAATCTGTGTTATACTGTTGCAGCAACATATCCTCAATCTCTGCTACTGACACACGATTGATTGAATGTTTGGATATCTTACCACTTTGTTTTGTGAGGTCATCTATCTCTTTGTATGGTCCACCAACCACCCATCCAAGTGCTGTCTTCATGGCATGAGGTCCACCTCCTTGGCTATGTATGAATCGTGACTGCTCGAAGATTTCTGGGTAGTTGATTCCTATTAAAAGATCAACTTCAGAGTCAATATGAGTTAGATGTGCCTCTTTAAGATATGCCCACTTATCAATATCTTCTTGTAGTGGAATATTTTCTTTGTCTACTGGAATGGAGACCTTTGTAAAGACCTTTGGCAAATCAATATATTCAACATCATTGAGACCACAGACTTGTAAATCTGATAAGACAGAACATTGGGTTGGTATCTTTGAATCATCATCATAGTTACTCATAGTTTTGAGGAATACAGTGGACCCTTGACTTATGAACTCAATTCGTTCGCGAGGGCTGGTTGTAACTCAAGTTGGTTGTAAGTCAAGACTATTTTTCCCATAAGAAATAATGGAAATACCCTTAATGTGTTCTGAACCTCCCACAGCAACACTTACTTAACCTTTTTTAATAAAAAAGGGTTGTATAATGTGCATAATTTACCAAAAACACCAATAATTTTTCTAATGTACTAACCAAAAAGTTATAAAAAGTGCCTAGCCTACCAGAAACAACAATTTCATACTGTACTCACCATTTAAGTTGACATCTTTGGCTTGCAGGAAGGAAGGAGGAGGAGAATGAAATGGAAGGTGGTTATTGTTTGGAAGGAGTTTCCTTATACAAATCTTTTCTTTGTAAAATTGTCGAGATGGTGGATTTCAACATGCTGTACATATTAGCGAGATCGGTCACACGAACGCCACTCTCATATTTCCACACAATTTCCTTCTTTGTTTCGATTGTGATCGCTTTTTTTACCTTCGTTACCTTCACTTCCTTCCTTAGCAATTATCGAAATAAATTATATAAATCACTGCACTGACCGAAATTACGTCCACAAACACATGTATCTGGGCTCCGACTGACGCTTACAAACGCTCTCGGCTGTTTGTTTACAATCACACAAGCGGATACACGTGACTGCATTCGGGTCATAACGCAAGATGTTGGTCGTAATTCAAAACACAAATTTTGGTTGTAAAGCAAGTTGTTCACATGTCAGGCCGGTCGTATATCAAGGGTCAACTGTACTTGTGTTCTTCTCCCTTGAAGGCTTAATTGTCTCTGGAGCCTTTCAGTGCAGATTGTTACTGTACTGCCGAGGTCTATAAAGGTGTATGTTTCTACATACCTTTCACTTTTCTTAGATTTTACCTTAACAGAAACTACTTGCAGTATTTGCGAATTCTTCTCTGGTCCTAGTAAAGTTACAAGTTCCAGTCTCTGTTTCCTTTTCAGTAGATGTTGCCACACTAGCTATAGCTTTGGATGTAGCTCCGCTCTCTTTTTTGATGTGCAGGATGTCTGGTTGCTGAAAAGAACATGTCTGACATTTCATTCTTTCTTTACAGTTCTTACCAAGGTGCCCATGTTTGAGACAGCGAAAACATAAACCTTTAGATTTTAGAAAGTCAATTCTTTCTTCATGTGGCAGTTCTTTTGATTTTACTACATTCAGCAAGAGTATGCTGGCCATTGCAGAATACACAAGGTTTTTTAAATGCACATGTATCATTAGTAGTCTTTTTGACAGAGATTTCTTGAGTCCCCTTTTCGGCAGTATCAGATATACTTGTAGTGTAGATACTTCCTGATTTATGACCATACTTAAGAGGAGACCTAACATTGTCAGTCTTTTCCTTTTTCTCTTCCTGCCATAAATGGATGTATAAATATCTTAGCCTGTTTATGTAAAAAGATAGTTGAATCGCTAATGTCAATCTCTCTATCTTCTTCTATTTCAATTTCATAAGCTACGTTACTCCACATATTTTGTAGCATACGTGGGAGCTTTGAGAGTATAGTACGGAAATTTTCATTGCTATTAAATGCAGCTCGATGTCTTGCTTTAGTCATAGAGTCCATATAGTTATCAAGAAAGGTTGCATAGTCTCTCAAGGCATCTCCATCATCTGGTTTTATTTGAGGCCATTTCAATGCCTTACTTATGTAGGCATCTATTACAAACACTTGGTTGCCATGGTAACTTTCAAGCTGTTTTCTAGCTTTTTTATATCCTTCATCTGGTGGCAATCGTGCACAACCATTAATTATTTCTCGAGCTGGGCCTCTTGTATATTGACTCAAGTAATCTAATTTATCTTGTGGGTCTGCTAATACATCACCTACAGCGTGATCAAAGGCTCTTCTAAAGTCTGCATAAGCCAGTGGGTCACCTGAAAATAAAGGGACCTGTCTGTGAGGTACTTCACCACGCGGCGCAGGAGATGTTGGAGCAGGTGTTATTTTTTGATCATTTAGCAATTTAGCCAATTCAGTGATTACTTTCTGACATTCAGATTGATTTTTTTGATATTCGGCTTGATTCTGAAATAACATATCGATAAGATCGTGTCCGTATAGTAATGGCTGTCTTGAGGCAGTTACTGGCCATACCTGCCTTTCGGACTCTAGTTCATCTAACCTTTGTAGGATTCTATCAAGTGTCGATTGTTCAACCAACACTGCTGTAGAAGATGTTGATGCTGCAGCGGTTTGCTGTTCTAATAAGTTGCATTTCTTTTTGAGAGCATGTTTTAACTGAGGCGAAGTTTGTCGTACCTTTGACTTTCTACGATTCCGTTTTTGCAATTGCATTTCTTCGAATTGATTAACTAGCTGTTCATCAGATGAATGGTTTAATAGGCTATTTGTATCTTTCAGCCATGCTGCTGTAATGTCAATAAATTTGTTCCATTTCTTAGAGCTTTCTGTGAATGTCGTTTTCTGTTTCTTAATCGCGCCTTCTTTACTTAACGCTGATAGTAATCTTTTATTCAGCTCCTCAATCTGACTGTGCGTATCACGAAAGATTTCAAGCTTTTGTGCTGCTTCTATAAGATTTTCTTTAGAATCTTTAAGGCTGTCGATTTCAGTCATAAGCACAGAAAGCTGATCTTTCCTTCTATTTATATGATCTTTAAGATCTCCAATTACATTCTCTGGCTTCGAGTCTGTACTCAAATCACTACTAACTTCACTTGAGTTATGTTTAGACATTGCCATGACAACAGCTCAAAAGACTGACAGCTGGCTTTCCTGAGAGCAACTTTGTCACAATCGGGACGTTCCAACAAAGCAGATTACTTCCTTACGGCGAGGCTTCAAAGACTCAGGCAAAAACACAAGCGATAATCCACAATGTCCTTTAAAATATCACAGTCTCTTAAAATCTTCTAAAGTTCAGGTATGGCAACCTTGCTTTCATTTACAATAATGCAGAGGTAGAAGATAAGAGCACAGTACCTCGGAATGACTCAGTTCTTTTTCTTTCGTTGACGAGTTCTGGAGCAGAAGCGTCCTCTGTCCTCAGATGGTAGATTCCAGTTTCAGTTTGAGGCCTTCAGATGGCAAGTTTTCTGAGGAAAATGTAGCTGCGTATTTTCCAAAGTTATCAAAGTTCAGCAGCTCTAACTCAAAAAATGGGATTCAACAAAAGCCTGACGCGCAGAAATGATTCCACAGACAAAATATCTTCGTTTTTAAAAGTTTTGTTAAGTTTCAAAGTAAAACAGTTCACACAAAAAAGAAAATTAAAATGAAAAATGTATAATAAGAAAAATTCAGATCTAAGCTTAATCTTGTTACATCTTAAATCGTTACTATTCACTTATCATTTCTGAACCATTTCAAAACGTTTCTGAACCATTTCTAGACGTTTCTGAACCATTTCTAGATGTTTAGAAAACTGTATGCTTATCTCATTTCTAAGTAGAAAATGGGTCTTTCAAGTCCCTGTTTACTGGGACCTGTTCTAAACACAACTAGAGTTTATTATCACACTGTTTCTCAGTTATTGCAAGAAGGTTCTATCTACTATTAACTTATAGGGGGGAAAGACTATACCATTGTCTATGGCTATGGAAGAAATTATATTCTATTCAAATTAAGCAAACATTAATATGAATTTAACTCAAAACTTTAACTTTCTAAGATCGGCTCTTACAGCCTCTGTTATCCCAAAGTAGCATTTTTTAGAGTTTATTCATAAGCCAACTTCACCTAATGTCTGGAGTATGGCTCAAACCTGCTGGAATAGATGACAACATCATTCAAGTAGGCAGCACTGTATGCATCGTGGGGATAGCAGCACTCTATCCACCAGGTGCTGTAAAGTCACTGGTGCCCCGTGCAACCCAAATAGAAGGACACAATACTGTCAGTGTCCACTAGGGGAGCTAAATGTGGTCCATTAAAATGTGGTCCATGCACAGTGTCCATTACTACACCTTGAGATATAGTTGTAACAATAGGCCTGTGCTGAATGTGCTTTCTCCATTTGTTCTGTTAGGATCAGCCTATTTTTCAAAAATCTATTGCATTACTGCTCAATGTATTCTATTTGTAGAAGGGAGTGCTTCTTCCTTACAACCATATTTTTCAGAAATCTATTGCATAACTGCTCAATATATTCTATTTGTAGAAGGGAGTGCTTCTTTCTCCCAACCCTATTTAAGAATGCCTAATAAGCCCCCGGGTTGTCACCCATATAGTAGCTCAAAAATCAAGAAGCCTGTTAAGGCTTGGGAGACTTCCAATAAGAAAACAAGATGAGGTGAAGTAACTGATCCCGGTTCCTCCTAACCTCATTGACACCCTTGCATAGCATTTGTTTGACAGTCTGGTTAAACCTCTCCACTAGACCATCAGTTTAAGAATGACATACTGAGGTCTTTAAGTACTTAATCCTGAGTAATTGGGCAACTTCCATGAACATCTCTGATGTGAATGACATCCTGTGGCCTGTTAAGACCACTTTGGGAATGTTGACATGCACAAAGATTCCTACCAATTCCTGTGTAATATTTTTTAAATTGGCTATTTGCAATGAGATAGCCTCAAAATATCAGATAGCATAGCCAACTAGCATGAGGATATACTTATGTCCTCTTGCTGAGGATTCAAGGGGTCCTATGATATCGACCCTGAAGGGAATGTCAACTAAGGGAATGGGGACTAGAGGAGCTCAGACCCTTCTAGGTATCTGTTGCAGGTGGAACTCCAGACATGAAGCACAAAAGCGATGGACCTCCTCATTAACTGCGTCATTAAAATCAGAGCTGGATGTGCAAGTGTTTTATCGGCTCCCAAGTGCACACCTAGGAGGATGGTGTGTGCTAGCTCACAAACCTGAAGCTGGAAATTCCATTGCCACTAGTAACAACGACTTCACCTCTTCCTCATGATCTGCTACACAATATGTCAAGTCATTATTAATAACAAAGTGCCCCCCTGAGGCACTGGATGCTCCGTGCATTGGCCGTTTACCAGAACTATTGCATTTTTGGCAGACTATACAAAACCATTGTTCCACTAGTCCCTCTTAAAGGAAACTGGAGTTTGCCGAAATTGAAAATGTTAAAGAGATAGAGGGTCTGGAATGCCCCCAGTGGGCATGGTATCCAACTGCAACAGCCCAGCATTGACTGAAGGGGTGTCAGTCTGAGACGCCGTGGTATCCACCATGTCACACTGGGTGGCCATGTGTACTCCTCTGAGTCCGGCTGTGAGCACAGCATAGAAACAGCTTGGGATTGGCTTTCCACCTCCATAACAAGGCTAAAAGAACAAACAGGAGTGGAATGTGATATTCTATCTATCTATCTATTCCTCTATTAATGAACAAACAGTCTCATCCCAGTATTGCCAGATATGGTGAATTTCAGAGGACTGCAAACCTTTTTGTTCCTCTGTAATTGATGACATAAGAGTTTCATCATGAAAAGAGGTCAAAATTGTCTTCCCAGCAATCCATTGTTGCGGGAGTACATAACAGTGACTGACAGTGGAAATGTTGTCAGAATCTATCAGTGCACTCCTGTACAGGGATAAGACAAGGGGTTAGGAATTTCACAGTACCTTCTTTCCTTCTCCCAACGAAGATGAGGGCAGTTGGGGATGCTATGCCTGGCCTCTCCACACTTGAAACAGTGGGGGGAGGATGTGCACTTCTCCATGGGCTTTTCCACAGGCTCCGTGTCTCTGTGGGGAGGTTCATGATTGAAGAAACATCCTGTCCGGCATGCATGCTTTGCAAGGCTTCCCTGTGCCACTCAAAGGTTTCAATAAATGCCTCCATATTCTTGTATTTTTGCTGTCAGACCAGCCGGGAGAGGAACTTGGGTAGGGAGTTAACCAGGATGTCACAAGTGACCTGCTCTATGACTTGATCACTCTAAAGCGAGCAGCGTCTGTTGTCCCCCCTTCTTGACCTGGAGAGGCTGGATCTCAGCAGCCAGGGTGGTGATGATTGTGTTCAGGTCTTACTGTTAAGTCATCTTCAACAAAATCCTGCTGACTATGCCACCGTGAATGAGAGACAAAAGGGCTCAAAAATAAGACTTGGGGAAAACTCTGTTGTAACTCTGTTTTAAAGTGGTTTAATGCATTTTAATTTACTTAAAATGTGAAGAAAATGTTAATTAGAATTTTGACAACTGTTCGAACATCAAAAAAATATCAACAAGGTGAGATAGACTGGCTGTTGGTTAGAGTGTTTGTCAATCAGCACAATGTTACGATTGGTGGAATTAAACATTTCAAATTGTACTGTTCACCAAATTCATCTATATAAAATACAAATAACACATGCACTTCAAGGAATAATTTAGTTACTTAGGTTATTGAATTGCTAAATGGATATGTGGAACAATTTGCAAACTCACTTAAGAAGATTATTTTGTTAATGGTTGAGCTTCTTTGAAAATTCATCCATCCATCCATTATCCAACCCGCTATATCCTAACACAGGGTCACAGGGGTCTGCCGGGGCCAAACCTAGCCAACACAGGGTGCAAGGTAGGAACAAATCCCAGGCAGGGTGCCAGCCCACCACAGGGTTGTTTGAAAATGTTATTTTTAAAAAATATTATTTAAGACAAGGTAAATAAACTGCATTGATTAATTATTTTTATTTCTTATCCCTTATCCAGTGCCTTGGGTCATATGACTAAGTAAAGTGAATATTCATATTATCCTCTCAAATCCATTATATCCTCACATTGCATTCATTATTAAGAATTTTTTTTAAACTAATGCTTAAACTAAGCATTAACACTGGCAGTGACATACCACAAGAATCTATCTATTCATTATTTGGAATGTTATAGTTTTATTAACAATATGTTTTTACACTTTTATCTTTAAGTAATAATCTGGTGAAAAATATGCTTCAATGGAAACAAAAACTGTTTATTGTTTTCTATTATGTAGCCATTGTTATCTGTCTATGTATGGCTCTGTTGTCAATATGGAAATAATCTTTTTATTGGATCCCAGTATAGATTTTCTGATTTGGGTCCTGAGATTAAAACGTTTAAGAACCCCTGCCATAGACAACATCATCTACACATTCTGCTGCGATAATCTTTACTATACTGTATAACAAGTCTGCTTAATTGGAGGAGTTCTAATTCAAGTATTATTTAGTAAAATGATAAAACACTGCTTTCTTTTATACAAAATTGGAAAAGATTAAATTCACTGAATGGTGATTCTATTCCACCTAACCATTTACTAATGCTCTTCTCGGCTACTACATTTTTAACAATATTGAGAATTCTTATTGACTGAAAACCTTAAGACCAATTTAGTATCTTTCAATTAGTTTTTTTGCAGGGAAAGTGGCCTTGAATATTATATGTACAGTAACTCAGATTCATTAACTTACAATATAGTTTATGTATTGTACTGAAACCAATAATGTAATTGAAGCAATCAGGATAAGTAAGGTTTTAAAAGAACATTTGAATAATTAGACAGATAAATGGAATAATGCGTTTTTAGCAACATATTTATTTTTTAAATAGCAACTTGCATTTCTCATATCACCTTAGGGGAGTGGGGGTTTCTTTCATTATCATTGGAGCATTGCTAATGGAATATTGTGCAGTGATGTGCTCACTCATTTATGGCTCATTTAATATTTTAAATCATTGCTTCAACACGTCCTAGGTGTTGTTTTCAAGTTTAAACTGCAAATCACTTACAAAACCATCCTGTATTCTTCTTTACGTGAAACCTACATATAATATTTTTCATGACAGATTTTGTATCTGTATACTCCTTTCTGTATAACTATTAGTGTAATTAATCTATTTTTCAGTGAAGTGATAAGTAAATGAATTTTCAGAAAATAATCATTTCTCCAATCTTTCATTCATTTTATGCTTCACATCTCATCTTGTGTACCTGTTCTATTTATTAGGGTGGTAAAGCTGAAAATTAAGATTACCTTGGCACCAGTCTCCTGGAGGATCCTGATGGACTCGTAGATCAGCCCAGCTGTATAATCCCTTTAGCAACTACCCATATTTTCCCTGCCAGTTTGGCTTTGGAACTGCGTGCTTATATCACCGATACTGATTTTCTCAATCAAGAGGATCATATGTTCTGTAATATCAGAGGCACTCAGCTTCACATATGCACACAAGAACCTTGTCTTAGATGCGGTCTCAATTTTTGGGCAGTTCTAAAATCTAGTGGTCATAGGCTAATTTGTAGACTTATCCTGTATAATTTGGAGACTTATTTACCATTAAGTTTAGAGATTCACCTAAAGATCTATCCTTTGTTTAATCATAATCTTTTTTGCAATCCCCACTCCCCTGGAAGCGTTGCACCAATCTTTTGCCCCTATAATATCACTTTTGGAACATACTACAATATGCTTAAAGTTCTCCATTTGATGCAGCCGTTCTTCCCACTGTTACAACTGAGACAGTTTTTAACTTCCTGGAGAGAAATACTACCAAAGACTTTTTTTCTGTTCTGCATAATTATAATTATTTTCTTTATAGATAAACAAGTTATGGGGGAATGGTGAGAGAAATCTCAGACTAAGAACTGTTTATGTGGAGTCTGTATATTCTCTATCACATATACAACAGTTTTTACCAGATAAAGGGTTTAAAAATGTAGCCATGAGTGAAAAATACCACCTAAGTTGTCTGAAAATTTGCTCAGTAAAGTGTTAATATTTAACACAAGCACCTCAATCGAGGCAAAATCATTTACAGTTTAAGACGTTTTTTGCTATTCATCAATAACTCAAAGACCACTTCTTCAACCAATGTTTTGCCATTTTTACAAGAAAACAATATCACCTGGGGTCTTATGTATAAACGGTGCGTACATCCAAAAATGTTGCGTAAGCCTGTTTCCACACTCAAATTTCGATGTATAAAACTTAAACTTGGCGTAAAGCCACGCACGCAAGTTCTCCGCTCGGTTTTGCAAACTGGCGGCACCCAGCGTCAAAGCAGTGCTACTGTTCCAGTGTGTTTTCCCTTTCTTTTTTAGATCCACATCCCTGACGCGGCTTTATCATATACACTGAAATTAACTGCATATTGTTTATTAGTTTAATGCATCTGATTGTAATTAACCTGTAACAATATAATGGTCCACAGAATGGTCAAACTATTCTAAATACCACTAGGGGGCTCCGCCCCCTGCTCGCTTCGCTCGCCAACCCCTGGTGTTGGGAAATTACAAAGAGCGTGATGTATGAATGAGATATAGCATAGTGTGAAGGTGTAGATGACGCAGATAGGAAGCCAACAATAAAGTGTTTGGCACAGTGTAAAGGTTTATTGGAAAATTTCTTTGTAAACAACATCAGTAGTAAAGATGGTGTTTTGTCCTTGAATGAGTTTTCCTTGGCATGGAGCATTTATGACCTTAACTTTAACGTCAGATGAACGTCGAAGTTGTGAGAAGGCCACATAAAGTTGTCCATGTACAAAAACGGGCTTAGATAGGTAGATGCCAACCTTGTGCATGGTTTGTCCTTGTGATTTGTTGATGGTCATGGCAAAGGCAGGTTTAATGGGGAATTGTTTCCGTTTAAGTGTAAAAGGTAATTCCAGGTCAGAACTTGTAAGGTCAATTTTAGGAATTAGAACAGTATTGTTAGCATGTGATCCTGTAAGAACTGTTGCTTGAATAACATTGTGTGTTATGGCGTAGACGACTAAACGTGTACTATTGCATAAACCCTGTTTAGTGTTAATGTTTCTTAATAGCATGAGTATTGTTCTGTTTTTAAGGCTAAGACTGTGTTGTGGTAATCCGGCTGGGTTAATAGTGTTCAAATATTCTAAGGGGAAATTAAGGTGGTCATTGTCGTCATCAGAGTCAACTTTGTCAGAGCTTAGAAAGAGGTGTGACTCTCCAGGAAGTAATGAAATGACCTAGTTATTAATGTGATCAACAGTAATATTTTTTGGACATAATATACTTCGTTGTGTTAAAAGGGGCATTTGGTCTAATGAGACCGCTGTTCCAAATATCTCCGTAAGTAAGTCGTCGCAGATGAAGGGTTGAGGAATTGTAATAATATCTGGGTGAAGTCCATCTGTATTGGTGAGTGTACAATGTTCTAGTTGTAATAATCAATTGTTATATTCGGGATGTGGAAATCGCATGTTTTGTACCAAGTGTATCTTTAGAAAGCAATGCCAATTGTTCGCGTAACATTTTTTGTTCCGCGGTTTTAGAAGCGCGCCGAGGTGAATTTTTTTTTTGATGCGGGTTCGTGTTTGTGGTCCCGTTACTCGAGCCGTCTAGTTTTGTATCCGTGATCGTGAATTGATGACTTGTTTGATCTTTATCGTTAGGAATATGGATAAGTAATAAGTAGGATCGAACTCACTGTTAATATGCGGACTGATCGTTTCTTCGTATTATCACCAATCAGGTCTCGTGCCTGTATATGTATTGTAGTTCGGTCTCGTGTTGTTTATATGACGTCGTCGCGTATTTTAAGGTGGACTGAATAATAGCTGAGCGCATGGCATGCGGAGCAATAGGTAAGCACTGTCTAAAATCTACTCCTAATAAAAGTACCTTTCCTCCAAAGGGAATATTATTATTCATCAACGCAATGCCAATTTGAGCGCATTGTAAGTGGAGTAATAGTTAAGCACTGTCTAAAATCACCTCCTAATAAAAGTACCTTTCCCGCAAAGGGAATATTATTATTCATCAACGTTTGTAGAAGTTTATCAATGGTGTTGAGTAAGTGACTGGATGCCATTGTACATTCATCTATATTTAATAGTGTGGCAAGACGGATGTCACGTGCATTGTCATAGTGGATACCGATGTTTCTGTGATTGGGACCGGTATTTGGAATAAGGAGTGACGTGTGTTTTTGGAGCCGAGACATTTTTTCTTCCGCGGTTTCAGAAGCGCTTTGTAGGTGCCGACGTGATTTGTGCATATTTGCGTTCTTGATTTGTTTCAGGGTGCACTGTTCCAATGCGATGTAATATTTGTCCACATATGCGAAAGCAGTATGGGTCATTGCCTTTTGGTGACCTGATATTTACTCCGGTAGTTGCAAAATCAAATGAACTATTGTAGGATGTAATGCAGTTCATAAACTTTTTACTTTCAGGTACTTCGTTAGTTAGAAGCTTCTGTAGCTATGCAGGATATGAATGTAAAGGAGGCAGTGTAATTTGACTTTTTTGACAACAACGTGTAAATTCATTACTTGTATTGCCATTTGTTTCTGCAGGGAAGTTAAGTGAATGACAATGATTGCAAATGACATTCATTAATCCCAATGAATTTTCATGAAAAGTGGACTTATTATTGAACGCACTGTCAGCTAACTGGCACAATCGTTAGTGTGGTCGTGGGTCTGAATCGTCCTGTTTGTGTACGTTTCGCATGCTATGTCTGTAGTCTGTCCCGTTTCGTGTCCAATGGGCTTTGTGTGGCGCTCGCGGCTTGTTTTTTTTTGTGTGCTGGGGGCTTGTTGCCTGAGTTTTTATTTCTGTTAGTGGAGGGGGTGTTTGTGTGTCATGGGGCTGAATCGTCCTTTTTGTGTGCGAACCGTTTCGTGTGCTATGTGTGCCTGCGTGTGACTCCTTTGTTTTTGGTGTCCTAGGGGCGCGTGGCCTCATGTCTTATTTCAGTTACTGGAGGGGGGCTTTGGGTGTCGTGGGTCTCAATCCTCTTCTTTGTGTGTGTTCTGTGTTGTGTGCAATGGCTTCGCGCGTTTACGTTGCATTCCATCCGGCCGGTTTCCGTTGCTTGTGGGGGGGGGGGGGGGGGTTTCGTGGGGCGCCTGTGCAGTATGTCTTTTGTGGTCACGGCCCATGGCTAGTCAAACTATTCTAAATACCATAGCTGCTTTAGCATTGTTACTCTCACTGCAGCTTCTTCTTCTTCTTTCAGCTGCTCCCGTTAGGAGTCGCCACAGCGGATCATCTTTTTCCATATTACTCTCACTGCACCACTCGGAGTATTTATATCACTGTATCTGAGTGGGGAATCGCAGCTCTACAGCAGCTGATTGGAAATAGAATTATCGGTACACAGCATCAGGCACATGTCTTTTGAACTGCTATTATACGGCAAACGCTTCAGAGACTTTCCTAGTGGTTCAGAAACAATTTCATCTCAAGAACTACAAACGCACTCATTCAGTCCATCAAGTGCTCCTTGTAGAATGCTTTGTACTTATAAGTACAATTACCTCACTATAAACTTGCGATAGTAATAATATTGCACAACCTTAGCCACTTTATAAAGCGCGTATTTACATATGATAACGATATCATTTTTAAGATGAAATGCAGCAAAATTTGTTTATTATATTATACAGATAAAACTTTAACTTCATTTAAATAATCTATATTGTTAATAATTAAACATGTGAGGACAAGGTGCCGCAGCGCTAGCAAGAAGCTGGCACTCCGTTCATGGATTGTTCCTGCCTCGCGCTGTATTCTTGCTAGGGCTGGCACGACACTGGAAGGATAGATGGATAGAATAATTAAACATGTACTATGAAGATATTTCAATGTTCCTTAAAAGTTTTGAAGAATTGGTGTTCTAAGCTTACAGATGGCTTAACATCTATTACAGAGCTGATTGTGTGGCGATTAGGTATTTGGAGAAAGAAAAGTAACGACAGGAACTGGGGGTTAGTACGTTTGAAAGAGACAGTACTGCTGTAATAAATGATTTCACCGAAGGTCGCACATGGTGCAGCAAGCATCTTGCGTGAGGCATGAACAATCACTGCGCCACTGTGTTCCCATGTTTAGTAACATGTTTTAACTCCTATCATCATGAAAATGTATACATCTCAGTATTTTAATTTTTCAGAGAGCTGTAATATCACGAATGTAATGGATTCTGTGTCCTGTCAGAGGAAGAGAAAGCCTGTTTAAGAAGCACATAGTGATTCACACACATAGAGCACAAAGAAGATCAAATACAAAACAAAGCATTTAACGTGCTATTTTAGTTACGATGGGATTTGAGAAACTAGTAATTTAAGTGATTTTAAGATGAAGTTTATGATGTTCTACTTTAATGACAAAATAAACTAGGTGATTAAAGTGGAAATTTCGAGATTAAAGTTGACATTTCATGCTTTTTTCCCACTATGTGCCTGTTTTTTTTTTCTCTGTACTCTAATAAGCTTTCATATGACACTCAGATGGTGGACTACGACTCACCTATTCACGGCGACTTTGATATCAGACAACTTCTTTTCTTATTTCGGGCACTGTGTGACTTTTTAGACCTATTTCTAACCTGCCTTTCTTAAGTAAAATTCTAGATAAGGCAGTCATTATGCAGCTTAATGAGCACCTCAATAAACATGCTATTCTTGATAAGTTTCAGTTGGGTTTCAGAACAAATCACAGTACAAAATCTGCACTCGTTAAAGTAGTAAATGATTTGCGGGTAAATGCAAACAGAGGCTGTTTATCTGTTCTCATCCTCTTAGATCTGAGTGCTGCATTTGATACCATTGATCATAATATTCTTAGAAATCGCCTTAGTCAATGGGTGGGCCTCTCTGGCAGTGTCTTAAATTGGTTTGAATCCTACCTGGCAGGTAGAAAATTCTTTCTTACATGCTTCTGTTAGGTCAGATTATCAATTTATCAATTGCACCTGACGACACCGACACTCTTGATTCACTGACACAATGTCTCACTTGTGTTTCCGAATGGATGAGTAGTAATTTTCTCAAACTAAATAAAGAGAAAACAGTAAATTCAGTGATTGGCAATAATGTATATAATAAGGTTATTAGAAATAAACTTGATGCATTAGGATTAAAAGTCAAGATGGAGGTAAAGAATTTAGGGGTAACTATTGACTCTGACCTGAATTTTAAATCACATATTAATCAGTTTACTAGGACAGCATTTTTTCACTTAAGAAATATAGCAAAAAAGTTAGACCTCTTATAACATTGCAAGATGCTGAAAAATTAGTTCACTCTTTTGTTTTCAGTCGACTAGATTACTGTAACGCATTCCTTTCAGGACTACCCAAAAAAGACATCAATCGATTTCATCTAGTGCAGCTGCTAGAATCTTAACTCGGAAATGAAAATCCGAGCACATCACCCCAGTTTTGATGTCACTACACTGGTTACCTGTGTCATTTAGAATTGACTTTAAAATACTGCTAATGGTTTACAAAGCCTTAAATAATCTTGCTCCATCTTATATTTCAGAATGTCTTACACCTTAACACTCCAAATTGTAACCTTAGTTCTTCAAATGAGTGTCTACTTAGAATTCCAAGAGCTAAACTTAAAAGAAGTGGTGAGGCGGCCTTCTGCTGTTATGCACCTAAAATCTGGAATAGCTTGCCAATAGGAATTCATCAGGCTAATACAGTGGAGCACTTTAAAACACTGCTGAAAACACATTACTTTAACATGGCTTTCTCATGGCTTCATCATTGTTAAATCATGATGCTCTGTATATTCAATTAATTATCATTATTATTCATGGTGGCTCCAAAATCCGTACTAACCCCTACTTTCTCTTCTGTTCTTTTTCCGGTTTTCTGTGGTGGCGATCTGCACCACCACCACCTAATCAAAGAACCGTGATGTCCTTACATTGATGGATTAAAGGCCAGATGTACACATGACCATCATCATCAAATTTTTCCATGAGAACCCTGAATACAATGAGGACTGATTGAGGTAATTTATGTTAGGTAAAATGCCTAGAGGGGGCTGGGTGGTCTCGTGGCCTGGAACCCCTGCAGATTTTATTTTTTTCTCCAGCTGTCTGGAGTTTTTTTTTTTTTTTTGCTTTTTCTGTCCTCCCTGGCCATCGGACCTTACTTTTATTCTATGTTAATTAGTGTTCCCTAATTTTAATTATTTATTTTGTCTTTTTTCTCTTTCTTCATCATGTAAAGCACTTTGAGCTACATTGTTTGTATGAAAATGTGCTATAGAAATAAATGTTGTTGTTTGTGAACTTGAGCTTTCGAGTTTCTCTGACACTCTATGTAAATCGATCAACTTCCTTTTGTCGTTTATACCACTGTTTAAACCAACAAATAGTACTTTTTTCCTTGCCTCCACTTGGTATTTGCTGATTTCAACCGGTGCTTTTGCCATTGCCTTTTCACAGAACGCTGAGCTTAAGGGCTATTTATATTGATTTGCATATTCAAAGAGGCGTAATTCTGGAAGGAGTTTGGGGAGTGGCAGCAGGCATGTGCATGTGTGTTACTTTTCACACTGACCGGAATTTATGGTGTGGAAGAATGTGGAAGTTGGTGAATGCACAGATTTATGCATCTGGATTTTTTTATACGTACGCACATTTTCGCTTTTGTCCTTACACCATGTTTTAGTGTGAATTCTATGCACTGCGTTATGTATGAGGCCCCTGGTGTGGATTCAACTAAATGAATAGTTTTCTGAAGTAGTACTCCTTGTTTCAGTAAGGCCTAGAATCATACTACAGGACTCAACACAACTTCTACACGGAGAGCATGTGAAATTTAATGACTGAAGTTGCTTGGTTTTGTTGTCTCTGACGGTGTCAAATTATATGACTAGAAATTTGATATCAATTTGATTACACAATTTTCCCACAACTTTTTATAATAATTACAAATCTTGTATTGATGTCAGGAACACAAGATCATCTACAACTTGTGACTTGCTGTGAGGGACTTAAATTAGATTGATTCCATTGTAGTGAGACATAAAGAACACTATGTTTGAGTCACTGGTGGTTGACACACTGATTCTTAACAAGCTGTGTAAAGGGGTTTCTTCATCTCCTAGTTTTTAAGTTTCTTTCTCTGTTCTTTGACCAACCAGCCATCTGTCTTTCCAGTACAAAACTGTAGTGATGTTTAGGGCCTGGCTTTTTATTTAATGCTTTAAAATGAGCGGGTTATTAATACAAAGACTCTTCATAGATGAGCTGATTTAAATTCTACATATGATTATGGACTCTATAAATTTCATATATAGTTTAAAGAGTAGCCCCAGTACTACAATTTCAGAATGTGAAACTGTGGTCTAGCTGGTAAGTTGCTTAGACAGTCTGGAAATTTGGATGGCTTACTTTGAGATAAAATATATGATTTACTACAGTTAGGATTAGTGTGTTGTGATTTTGGTACAAAAATAGCAAAAATAGATGAGGCCTTCAAAAATACCCTCAGAAAACAGGAAAGCATCCTGGGGGCATTCCCAAGCAATGATGGAGGTAGTGATGCCACTTCTTGAGATTCCACCTCCAAAATGCAAAGTACACAATGCAATTTAAAAAGACATAAATATTCTTAAAGATAATTAAAGATAATGCATTAAGCATATCTACCAAATAATAACTGAACAGAACAATATCAACCAAAACTCTTGTACCAAATGGTCCAGCAGAGTCATACTCTGACTCCTATGATACATTTTGCTTACATTGTTGGGTTTACATACTTAAGAATGCTACCATTTTGAATTTTGGAACAATGAGTACTTAAAGAAATACTCTACCCAAAAATTTATATTTGTGTATCTGTTACTTATCCCGCATGATGTGTGAGAAAAACTTGTAATCTCATGTTTTTCCTGGGAATAGAGATCATAAGATTTGTGATACAATGGACTTCAACTGCAAACAATATCAAACTGCACATGAACAAATTTGAAATCACCGTGATATATTTACAATGTCTTAAAAATTTCATTTTGCCTAAAATATTTTTAAATAACTCACTTCCAAAAATGGTCTTGTGCCCAACAGAGAGGTGCAATCAAACAGGATTGAGCTTTTTAATTTAAGACCCTGCCCTCACCTCACCTCATTCATTTGATGTTAAGGCACAACTGCAGTACTTTTGAGCTCATCCCCAAATTGTGAAAGTGAACTGGTGATTGATGAAGCAAATTGGATATGCACAAATTCATGGCATAATTTTCAACTCATAATGTTTTCACTTACTTTTCTTTAACTTTTAATTTGTAATTATAAACCTCTTCCAAACCACACTGCAATGTTGATATCACATAAAACACAATGGTAGCCATTGAATGAGCTATGATTAAGTAGGACTACTTCATATAATTATTATCCAGTATACCTTTAATTATGATCCAGCATCATTAGAGGTACTGCTGAGTGCTGAGTACCGGTTCTGGGTTTGACATATTGTCCTTTCTGCACACAGATTAACTTTGAGTTCATAGATACCCCTATTGCTGTTATCACTGGGTCAAACTGGTGATGCTAAGATCGACAAGTGTATTCATTATAGTGGGCTTGGAGAAGCTAAAGCTAAAAAGATTGAAGTATCTAAACAAGCTGCCCAAGTCCAATTTTTGGTTTGACTAATCTCCATCTGGTTTCTGATCTAGTCATCCAATGTGTGTATCTTTTCCATCTTGCCTGAAGAAGGGGCCTGAGTTGTGTCAAAAGCTTGCATATTGTAATCTTTTTAGTTAGCCAATAAACATTTTGCTTGGCTTTTCTCTACATTCATAATGGCTAACACGGTACAACACCCTAGTACCATCAACCCTAAATTAACACATTTTTTTCTGACAAGTAAAGATATCTTTATTGTCTGCAGAAAGAGCTAAGCTGCACCTGTATTATCGTAGTATTTCCCTCTACTTACCCTTTTACCTGTTTTCTCAAGGGTAAATGTTCTCGTCAGGTTCGTTATCGGGTTGGTCTACTGTTGCACTTTAAAATTTACACACACACACACATAGATAAACACACACACACAGACCCTAACCAGAACAGTACCCCATGAATGACACACACACGCTGATTAACACTTAGCACTTTAAACCACACATCAGCCTGTCACTCAGCACTTCAAGAGACTTACTTATTATCGGCACGAACAACATACGATGTTTTAATGATATCTCAGACCTAAATATTACTTTTGTTCTACAAGAATACATTTAAACATACAAAGACTCAGCACTCTTGACTATAGGCCATTTATCAGCCAAGAATACCTTCTTCTTCCTCTTACTGTCCCTTCTTTTGAATGGCGCCTTCACTCTCAGCCATATAAACCTCGCAGCACAGAAATAACGGCAAAAAATCTGGCTATCACCAGGTGCTCAAAGAAATCTAACTTATTAATTCAATCACTCTAAACATTAAGACAAAGCATAGAAAGTTAAAAGCAGCATGGTATTTATTACAAGAATAATAATAATACCACTGGAACAAAGAATAATAGAAAATAGGTACTGATAGAAAAGTCTGAATATATATAGTCTTTAGGAAAAGCTTACGAAAAAGTTGAGATGACAAGGATGAATGTCCCAGGGAGGTGTTTGATTTAGCAATTGATGTTCATGATGCCTTTCTGACGACCAGTGACGTCTTCGTCTGTTCCTCTTCTTCTCCTTCTTCTCTTTCTTCTTCTCCTTCTTCTTCTTTCCAAACCAAGGCATATTTATTATAAAGTTTCATGCCATGGTTTCACAGCACATGAATGTTCCATGCACCTGATTGGCTGGCTGTCAATATGATTGATGAATTTTGCTCAAATTCTTTCCCAGATAATAAAGTTCTTTGATATTGCCTCAATTTCCCTTTCGCAGGCCATAAACCCCAAATGTTCTCCCAGATGTCCATCCATAAAGTAATCAATAGCCTGAGCTGTCAGTTTAGCATCCTTTCCCAGGCTGTAAAATAATTGAGCCATCAGAATGTCTTCCTTTCAATATTGGAAACAGCTGTTTTAAAAGTGAGGTGTAAGAAATTTGATTTGTCTTAATTGTAGTTCATCTGTTGTTTTATCTTGACCAAAATATAATGGAAAATTAAACCAAAATGTACAGATTTTATACACCATAACACACCTATTATATATGATGTAATACAGAAAGGGGCCAGCTGGTGGGCCAGAAAAAATAGAATTTACATTCAGAGCTGAATCCATTTTTTACAGACTAGTTGCTCTTAACATGTCTTTGGAGAGCAGGGGCCTCATGTATAACGCTGTGCGTAGAACTCACACTATAACATGGCGTAAGCACAAAAGCGGGAATGTGCGTATGCACAGAAATATCCAGATGCAGGAATCTGTGCGTACGCAAACTTTCACGTTCTTCCACTACATAAATCCCGATCAGCGTGAAAAGTAACGCACGTGCACACACCTTCTGTCCCGCCCCAACTCCTCCCAGAATTATGCCTCTTTGAATATGCAAATCGATATAAATAACCTTCTGTGAAAAGACAATGGGAAAAGCACAGGGGAAAATATAAGAATTTCAGCAAATACCAAGTGGAGGCAAAGGAAAAACGTACTATTTGTTGGTTTAAACAGTGGTATAATCAACAAAAGAAAGTTGATCGAGTGACATCGTGTCGGAGAAACTCGAAAGGTCAAGTTCACAAAGTCGCACAGTGCCCGAAATAAAAAAGAAGTTGTCATATATCAAAGTCAGCGTGAAAAGGCGACTCGCAGCGGACCGTCTGAGTGTCATATGAAAGCTTATTAGGGTACAGAAAAAAAAAATAGGCGCACAGTGGGAAAAAAGCACGAAATGTCAGCTTTAATCTCGAAATTTCCACTTTAATCACGTAGTTTATTTTGTCATTAAAGTAGAACATCATAAACTTCATCTTAAAATCGTTTATTTTACTAGTTTCTCAAGTAGCACGTTAAATGCTTTGTTCTGTGTTTGATCTTCTATGTGCTCTATGTGTGTGAATCACTACGTACTTCCCTTCTTTCTCTTTCTCTGACAGGACACAGAATCCATTACATTTGTGATATTACAGCTCTCTGAATAATTAAAATACTGAGATGTATACGTGATATCTTTTTCATGATGATAGGAATGAAAGCATGTTATTAAACATGGGAACACGGTGGCACAGTGATTGTTCATATCTCACGCAAGAGGCTTGCTGCGCCATGTGCGACCTTCGATGAAATAATTTATTACAGAAGTACTGTCTCTTTCAAACGTACTAACCTCCAATTCCTGTCCTTACTTTTCTCTCTCCAAATACCCAATCACCACACAATCAACTCTGTAATAGATGTTAAGCCATCTGTAAGCTTAGAACGCCGATTCTTCAAAACTTTTAAGGAACATTGAAATATCTTCGTAGTACATGTTTAATTATTCTATCTGTCTGTCCTTCCAGTGTTGTGTCAGCACCAGCAATAATACAGCGCAAGGCAGGAGCTATCTGTGAACTAGCTAGCGCTGCGGCACCGTGTCCTCACATGTTTAATTATTAACAATACAGATTATTTAAATGAAGTTAAAGTTTTATCTGTAGACTATAAGCAACATATTTTGCTGCATTTCATCTTAAAAATGATATTGTCATCATACGCGCTTTATAAAGTGGCGCAGGTTGTGCAATATTATAACTGCAGTGCAAGTTTACAGTGGGGTAATTGTACTTATAAGTACAAACAGTTCTACAAGGAGCACTTGATGGACTGATTGAGTGCGTTTATAGTTCTTGGGATGAAACTGTTTCTGAAACGCGAGGTCCGTACAGGAAAGGCTTTGATGTGTTGTGGCTGAGGTAGTGTGTGCTTGAAACTGTATACCGATAATTCTCTTTCCGATCAGCTGCTGCTGTGATTCCCCACTCAGATATAGTGATATAAATACTCCGAGTGGTGCAGTGAGAGTAATATGGAAAAAGATGATCCGCTGTGGCAACCCTTAACGGGAGCAGCTGAAAGAAAAAGAAGATGCAGTGAATGTAACAACGCTAAAGCAGTTATGGTATTTGGAATACTATGGCTATTCCCTGGACCATTATATTGCTGCAGGTTAATTACAATCAGATGCATCACACTAATAAACAATATGCAGTCAATTTCAGTGTATTTATAAAGCCGCGTCAGGAATGTGGGTCTAAGAAAGAAAGGATAACCACACAGGAACAGTAGCACTGCTTTGACGCTGGGTGCCTCCAGTCAGCAAAACCGAGCGGAGAAATTGCGTACGCCAGGGTATGAGGTACCGTGGAAATGTGCGTGGCTTTACGGCAAGTTTAGATTTTATACATTGCGATTTGACCGTGGAAACGTTCGTACGCAACATTTCTGTGCGTACGCACTGTTTATACATGAGGCCCCAGGTCACCAACCATGTAGTTTTATTAGTAAGATGCAGGAAATTGTTGCTGTTTGGACAATGCAGATGTGAGATGCTTATTTTTAGAATTTAGGGAAACTGTGATACTGTTGTCTGATATTGAGGAATTACTCAGTACTTTTGTTTCTTGTCAGACTATAGCAGAACAAGATAAATATTATCTACACATGTGTGAACTGTAAACTTCAGGCTAATACAGCTGTCTGCACAGACATATTGCTGTGGTTTCACATTGGTCACAGTATCTTTCCATGTGTAACCAAGTGGTTGAGGGGGGATTGGAAAATAACCAATTACTGATATTACTGGCTATGAAAAGATCATTTAACATCATAACCTGAGCAGTATCAGAGCAGAGTATCTTGCTAGAAAAATTCAAACAGCATGTACTATTTTTATAAGATATGAATTGTCAGGTAATTGTATGCTTGAGCTTGAGAGTTTTAGTCAGAAATGTATAAATATATACTTCATACAGTAAGTGATAAAGTATTGGCTCCCTTTTCAATTTCCTGTTTTATTTCAGATTTTAACACTACATGTTTTTAAGTGTTCAAACTAAAATCTAATATTAAATAAAGAGTTTTTAACTCTATGTAATGAGCTAACATATTCAACACAAACTGGCACTGTGTGAAAAAGTAAATACCCCTACTTACAACAACCAATTTAAAAGGATTCATAGAGTTAGCTGAGTCAGCTGATATAACACAACCAGGCTAGATTACAACCAGTCCTGCTTAAAACAAATCTCACTTATTTTGACTTTTCCCATCAAAATGCAGTTTCCAGCACAAATATTCCTCAAGTGCATAATGCTACGATCAAAGAAAATCCTTGAAGAATGCAAAAAAAAAACGTTATTGATATTTATCAGTCAAAAATGGATACAAAAGCCATTTCTAAGGCTCCGAGACTCCAATAAAACACAATTTCCAAATGGAAAACACCTGGAACAGAAGTGTGTTCTCTCAAAAATGGCTCACCTGTCAAAATTTCTCCAAGGGTGCTATATAAAATTATGCAGGAAGACATAGGGAAACCTCAGCAATTCAAAGTTTGGCAGGGTTCTCTTGCATCAGCAGAGGCCAATGTTTGTGACTCAACAGGCAGAAAGACAATGGGAAAATAAAGACTTCTGAGGAGAGACGCAAGCAGGAAACCACTTCTAGTCAAAAATATTAATGCACATTTGCCAGAAATCATCCACTTGATCACTCAGCCTTTAAGTAGAATGTTCAATAAAGAAATAAGTCAAAAGAGTGTTTGTTAATAAGACATGGGTCTTATTACTCCTGGAATAGAGCAAACACAGTATTCCAAAGTAAAAACCTCATACCAAATTTTAAAACACTGTAATGGTAGTATGGTGGTGTGAGGATGTTTTGCTGCCTCAGAACTTAGAAAATGTGTCATAATTTTAGAGACCATAAATTTTATGCTGTGTAAAAAATTCTTAAAATTAATTTTTGATCATTTGTTTTTAAACTGAAGCTAAAAAGTAGTCTTGTCATGCAGTAAAACAACGATAATGGCAAATAACAGAATTAGTGAAAAGAAACAAAATAAAAGTTTTAGGCTGGCCTAGTCAAGGTTCAAACTTAAATCTATACATATTAATAAAAGGCAAAGCCCTCACTGACTCACTGACTGACTGACTCATCACTAATTCTCGAACTTCCCGTGTAGGTGGAAGGCTGAAATTTGGCAGGCTCATTCCTTACAGCTTACTTACAAAAGTTAGGCAGGTTTCATTTCGAAATTCTACGCGTAATGGTCATAACTGGAACATGTTTTTTGTCCATATACTCTAATGGAGGAGGCGGAGTCACGTATCGCGTCATCACGCCTCCTACGTAATCACGTGAATTAAAAACAAGGAAGAGATTTACAGCATGAGTCAAACGCGGGAACGAAGGTAAATGACGTTAATTTTTGAGTGTCTTTTAATACTGTGTAAGCATACATATTAACACATGTGCAATTAAATGTGTGCATTTACGGGGTGATTTCCCAGGCTTAAAAGCTCGCCTTTTATCAAACGCGGGAACAAAGGTAAATGACGTTGTTCACTGTCTTTTAATAATGTGTACGCATACATATTAACACATGTGCAATTAAACGTGTGCATTTACGGGGTGATTTCTCAGGCTTAAAAGCTCGCCTTTTATCAAATGCGGGAACAAAGGTAAATGACGTTGTTCACTGTCTTTTAATAATGTGTACGCATACATATTAACACATGTGCAATTAAACGTGTGCATTTACGGGGTGATTTCTCAGGCTTAAAAGCTCGCCTTTTACTAAAAAGGTAAATGCAAAACTATTTTCAATCATTCTATGATCTGCTTCTCACAACTGAAGGCACCGTGGCTGATGTTACGTCACTTGATGGCCAACCATAAGCGTTACCTGGTAGGTAACCAGCCACTCACTTCACTCCCTTACGGTAATCAAACCTCTGAGGTTTTCTTTTGTTCTTAATTAAAATTTAAAAGCAATACTTCACCGCTGCTAAGCCCCTCTAGCGCTGATGTCCGAGGTTCGATTACCGTAAGCAAGTGCAGTGAGTGTGTACGCCTGATGAGCCAAGAATAAGGGGGAAAGACGTGTCGCATACTCTTTGCATTATTTGACAGTAAACTATTTTCAACCATTCTATGATCTGCTTCTCACAACTGAAGGCACCGTGGCTGATGTTACCTCAGTTGCTGGCCAACCATAAGCGTTACCTGGTAGGTAACCAGCCACTCACTTCACTCCCTTACGGGAATCGAACCTCGGACGTCAGCGCTACAGGCAAAGCCCCTAAAATTGCGCCACGGCGTGTGGTTCGTTTATTTGACAACATGTAGATCGGGGTAATTACATTCCGTGCCACGGCGTGTGGTTCGTTTATTTGACAACATGTAGATCGGGGTAATTACATTCACGGCATTCGTAGTCTGATTCACAATCTGATTGTATGGGTGGTTACCTACCAGGTAACGCTTATAGTTGGCCACCTAGTCAGGTCGAAGTGATCACTCGAGTGAAGGCAGCTTCACAAAAAAACAGATCCTTAACAAACTGTTATTAGTATATTTTCCCTCAATTTAAAAAGGCTTTCTTTTCTTCTTAATAAAAATTTAAAAGCGGTACTTCGCCGGTGCGAAGCGCGTGGATTTGACCGACTGACACATACAGACATATTCATGAGTGCAGGTACTTCGGAAAGAAAGCACCGTGTAAACCTAAAGTTTAAATTAACTTCATAGACCTACAAAAGGTTGCCATTCATTTGAGGCAAGATTGCTTTTCTTCTGTACAACTATACGTTGCATTCTCAAGAGTGTGCTTGCACGGCTTCGGATATAGATATATATATATATATATATGTATGTATGTCTATATATAAATATGTAAGCTTATAAGTACTGCCTTACTTCTCTTTAAGAAAGGAAGATGTAATGATACTTGATTTAAACGATTCCATGTCTTCCTGGGTTTGCTTAGCTTATTGTCAATATCTTTACACCTGTTTTTAAGACTTATTGACTGAAATGGGCTTTCACAAAAAAAGTTAGGGCTTTGCTACAGGATACACCCTCCACAAGTTAAGCAAGTAAAAATAAAATATATATTTCTGTTTTATTTAAACCTTTTAAGTTCGTATGCATAGCCCCATTTGGCTGTTTAATTTTTTTTTTCTTTCTTCAGTAATATTTAATCTCCTTAAAGAAAAAGAACATATCCATTTTACTTTTTTTGTATCTCTTTAGTAATATTTTAGTGTAAAAGGATAACCAGTATTTAAACCTTTTATGTTACTTTATAAATTTATTTTACACAATGTTGAAAAATTAATAAGAAAGCTACATATTTTGGCAGCTGCTCCTTTAATTTTCAATGAAATGAAAAAAGCTCTCCAAGAGAAGACGTCAATGAAGAAGAAACAGTTTGCACTATCTAAAAATGAGAATCCCTCATTTATAAAAGTTTGCTGCAGATGACTTAACTGAAAATAAATGAATAGTTCCTATGTGTATAATACATATTTATCCCTTTATGCCTTTATTCCAGCAACTTGCAACATCTGAGGTACAATTTGTTACATTACTTTTGTTTTTTGCAGCACAGGCAGGTGAAGTGACTTCCTCAGGGTCACACAGTGGTGTCAGTACCATGATTTGAACTAACAAGCTCCGGGTTTGCTGAAATATTACTGAAGAAAGAAAAAAAACGAAAAAGGGCAAATAGGGCTATGCATACAGATGTCCATCCATCCATTATCCAACCCGCTATATCCTAAATACAGGAGCCAATAAGTAGATATGTATATATACAGTATGTATATATATATATATATATATATATATATATATATATATATATATATATATATATATATATATATGTGAATGTATGTATGTATGTCTATATTTATATCTATATATATATATATATATATATATATGTAGATATGTAAATTTGTATATGTATATATATGTATATGTAGATATGTGTATATGTAGATATGTCTATATATGTATATATGTTTATGTATATATATAGTTACATAACCTCTTTAACACACTACTTCTCCACTGCGAAGCGCGGGTAATTTGCTATATGTAGATATCTGTATATGTAGATATGTATATATATGTATATATGTATATGTATATATATATATATGTTTACATAACCTCTTCAACACACTACTTCTCCACTGCGAAGCGCGGGTATTTTGCTATATATATATATATATATATATATATATATGACAGCAACACTCATAACAATGACAACACAATTACATATATATATATGTAGATATGTATATATATATATGTCAATCTATCTATGTATGTATGTCTATATATATATATATATATATATATATATATATATATATATGTAGATATGTATATATATGTGTCTGTGTGTGTATATATATATATATATGTATATATATATATGTATATATATGTGTGTGTGTGTATGTATATGTGTGTGTTTATGTATGTGTGTATATATATATATATGTATATATATGTGGATGTGTATATGTATATATATATATGTAGATATGTGTATATGTAGATATGTATATATATGTATATGTGTATATATATATTTATGTGTGTGTGTGTGTATATTATATATATAAAAGACAGCAACACTCATAACAATGACAACACAATTACATTGACAATCATGTTACGTTATTTTTAAAATGTTTCCTTTTTTTTTCATAACCTCTTTAAGACACTACTTCTCCGCTGCGAAGCGCGGGTATTTTGCTAGTCTCATTCATAAATTGTATAGACTCTTCAGATTTCTGGTATCCTGACTGGAAGGTAAAACAGAGATTCCTCTCACATCCTATATTAATTTGGCATCCCTGGGTGGGCCTGTACCAAGATCCTCTATGCCAACTTACAATGTGTAAATTGTGATATACTGTCATTCCATCTAAATTCTTTAAAAATGCTTAGCAATACAAGGTCTGTCCAGAAAAGTCCAGTTATTGTTAGTATAACGAGAACGGTTCGTGCGGCATTGATGTAACCTGGCAAAAAATGACAGTGGACTGGAATGGGCAGGTCAGTGGGAGCGCTAGATGCAATTGAATAAGCATGTATACTATGTAGCCATCACATAAAAAATGACTGAGCGAGAAGAGCAATGAATCTGCATCAAATTTTGTCTTGTCTTGTATCTTTTTCAATAAATGTATCTATTTTTTTATATTGCATGACTGGATACTTTCTGGACAGACCTTGTATACTATACATGATAATATACTGTGTGACAGACTGTGAAGGAATCAGGAAAAATAATTGGAGCAGCAGTTGGGTTACTCCATGTAACGGTAGGCCTTGAGCCAAAGAAATAAGCAAAAACTAGTGTTTGCTGGCTTTAATTTGGCTACATTGCCAGTTAGTCCCAAAATGAGCCGCCATCTTCCAGTGTGTCCTGACCTAGAAGGGGCAGAGTAACCTTGATGCTGAAGGCAGACTCTATTTTAATTTTATTTAAAATATAACAATTAAATGATAGCCTTGAAGGCTGTAATTGAATGTCTGTTTTTTATTAATATTATTGCACAACAACGTTTTTGCTCCTTGAACACTGTTGGGTGTTTCTTATAGATTTTTTGGTGCTGATCATGAATATCACATCAAAATTTACCCATCACATACCTTCAGTTTTGTCATGATTTTTTCTTATATTTGTATCCAAACATTTCCGCTCCCGTAAGTGACTTATCAACAACGGTTTGTGCAGCCTGGGCATGTCCAGGCATGGAATCAGGCCAGATTGGAAGCTGTTCCGTGGAAGTTGACATCCAGGGCAGGTCTGAATGAGCTTGACGCTGTCTCAGCATGCTATAAAGGTGGCTTGCATACACCGATCCTGCTCATTTGGTTAATATAGATAGTCAGTGTGTATGTATAGTGTCAGTATAGTAAAGTATAGTATCTGTAGCAACAAGGGGGGCTCTGCCCCCTGCTCGCTTCGCTCGCCTACCCCCGGCGTTGGGTATCCTGAAATACATTAGTCGAGCTCGTTCGTCTTGGAGCTGTGCCCGCTTTGCTTGCGGCATTTCAGACACGCATTGTAGGCGCCTGTGTTCATTGATTTTATCCAGCCGGGCTCGTGTTTGTATATCCGTCAGTCGAGCTCGTTCGTTTTGAACCCGTGCCTGCTTTGCTTCCGCAGTTTCAGACGCGCGTTGTAGGCGCCTGCGTTCATTAATCATATCTAGGTGGGCTCGTGTTTGTATCGTTGAGCTGTATTGTGTTTGAA
Source organism: Erpetoichthys calabaricus (assembly GCF_900747795.2). NCBI lineage: Eukaryota > Metazoa > Chordata > Cladistia > Polypteriformes > Polypteridae > Erpetoichthys > Erpetoichthys calabaricus. The sequence goes on along the minus strand of NC_041402.2, from coordinate 95,902,323 downwards.
TTCGGTGTAAAGCGTTCAGCGGTTTGTACAATCCCAAGCAGCACATTATTCCTAACTTCACTCTGCAGTAGTGCCACTCACAATATGGCACTGACGCCTGCGCCTTCCGTAGTAGTGCCACTCACAATATGGCGGTGACGCCTGCGCCTTCCGTTCTATCATTGTGGACCTGTGGGGCCGCCGTAGCCTCTTCCGTTTGAATCTGGCCTGCAGCGCAGAATCCTCTTTTTTGTATGGCTGTGTCGTTAGTCGTTAGCTATGGGCGCGTTGTTGCTTCATTTCTCATTAAGTCAGTTGAGCTCTTTCGTTTTTGGGCCGTGACTCCTTCGTTCGCGGTGGATACGACTTCGCGTGCAGTTTATGAGATGCACGCTGTACGTGCCTGCGCAGTATGTCTCATGGTCCCATCGCCGTGTACCTGCGTCCATGCCATCCGGTTTACCATTCTCGGTTAGTAATATGGATATAACAGTAAGTAAACTTGATGCTTTAGACATTTTGGTGTCGGGCAATATGTCTCATCAATGTCGTAACAGCCGCGATACATTCTGCTATATCTGTGGCAAATATACACTTGTGCCTCAGGGACATTGGATGATTGCTCTTGTGAAGAAAGCTTATCATCTGATCAAGACAAGGAATGGGGGCCTCACATTTGTTGTGCGACATGTGCTGTCAGTCTGAGAGCCTGGCTCAGAGGCACTAGAAAGATGATGTCGTTTGCTGTTGCGATGATATGGCGAGAACAGAAAGACCATGTGACGGACTGTTACTTCTGTTTGACTAATGTGTCTGGTTTCTCTGCCAAAAACAAGAAATCAATTGAATATCCTAATCTGCCTTCAGCAATGAGACCCGTGCCACATGACAAGTCTTCCAATTCAAAAACCACCACAGGATTGGACCTTAGACGAACCAAATGAAGAAACTGCAGTGCAGGGTCCTGACAGTGACATTGACCTGGATTTTCAACCGTGCTTATCAGGCAATCCACATCTGATAACACAGTCCAAATTGAACGTTTTGGTCAAAGATTTGGGTGTGTCAAATGCAAAAGCCGAGCTGCTGGGTTCGAGACTGCAGGAATGGTGTTTGCTGTCACCAGATACGAAAATTTCTGTGTTTCGAGGCCGACATCATGATATAACCACATTTTTTGCACAAGTCGACAGTCTCTGTTTCTGTTATGACATTGAAGGATTGTTCTTGGCCTTCAGTTGTGATCACAACCCGAAAGAGTGGCGTCTCTTTGATTCGCCAAAGTTAAGCCTGAAAGCTGTTCTGCTACACAATGACAACATTTATGCTTCAGTACCTGCTGGCTATGCAGCACACACGAAAGAAATGTATGAGAATATAGAACTGTTGCTGAAACACGTCCAGTATAGCAGGTACAACTGGAATATCTGTGGAGATCTTAACGTCACTGCTCTGTTACTAGGACTGCAGCTCGGCTATACAAAGTACTGTTGTTTCATCTGTGAATGAGACAGCCGTGCCAAAGAGTCGCACTATTCTCGACAGAACTGGCCACTCCGTAAAAAGTTAGTTCCAGGACAGAAAAATGTGGCACATGAATCGCTTGTCAACCCGGCCAAGATATTTTTGCCTCCTCTTCACATAAAACTAAGACTCATGAAGAATTTCGTGAAAGCACTGAACAAGAAAGCGAAGGTTTTTGTTATTTAAGACAAATATTCCCAAGAATAACTGACGCCAAGATCAAAGAGGGCATTTTTGTTGGCCCCAGATTAGACATGTTATGAGTGACAAGCAGTTTGAAGATCTGTTCCTGAAAAAATTACCTGGAAAGCCTTCAAAGACATTGTTGACAATTTTCTGGGCAATTACAGAGCCCCAAACTACATTCAGCTGGTAGACAAACTTCTCAAAGTATACAAAGCAATGAAGTGCAACATGTCACTCAAGATTCATTTCCTCCACTCATACTTCAACTTCTTCCCCGCAAATCTCGGTGCTGTCAGTGACGAACATGGCAGGGCTGGGCGATTAATCGAAAAGTAATCGAAATCGACATTCAGTACCTATAATCGATCAAATTTTTCCAGGTCGATTATTTCGATTACTTTCCTTTTAAAAACACTACCGCGTGTGGAGTCACGTGACCCCGCTCCGTTACATTACGTTATTCCGCCGACATGTCGAGCATGGAGATCTTAAACACTGACACAACTGAGCAACAAGAGCAGCTTGTACCAAAGAAAAACGCAGTCTCCTTCATTTGGACACATTTTGGCTTCAGTAAGGATGACATCGAACAAAATGAAGTCAGATGTAGACACTGTAGAAAAACAGTTTCGACGCCCAAAAGTAACACCACCAATTTGTTTCAACACTTGAAGCACAATCACATTACTGAATATGAACAGTGCATGGCTCAAAAAAAACAAAAAGAGACTGACAAGCGCCCAGCAACAAGTGCCTCCGCAAAGCAGATGTCGATAACACAAGCGTTCACAAATGCCACACAGTATTAGAAGAGTTCAAGAAGATAGAAAGAAATAACTGACGCTATTTGTTATTACATCGCAAAGGATATGACTCCCTTGGCTACAGTGGAGCGAAGCGGGTTTAAACACCTCGTTAAAACTCTCGACAGAAGATACACTGTGCCATCGCGATCATATTTTTCTAAAACTGCGCTGCCAGACATGTACAAGACATGTTGTAAAAATGTAGCTGCTGAACTGAAAAATGTTCAACACTTTGCAGCCACATCTGATCTCTGGTCAAGTAGGACGATGGACCCATTCTTGAGCCTTACTTTGCACTACATTGACAACAATTGGAAGCTGCGCCAGAGATGCCTTGAGACGGCATATTTTCCAGCCGATCACACGGCAGATATGATTGCGCAAGGTCTGAAAGATATGCTTTCTGAATGAGACCTCGTGGAAGAAAAACTTTCAGCCATTACGACAGACAATGGTGCTAATGTTGTCAAAGCTGCTGCGCTTAATGGATGGTTACGGCAGCAGTGTTTTGGACACCAACTACACCTTGCAATTGGTAAGTACACGTCAGCTTAATTAAATATAATAGCATAAAAGCAAAAGAGGTCATTAGGAAGCTTTTTTAAAGGTAGTGAGACAACACCTTCAGCAAGTTCAGCTACACCCACTCTGTCACTTCAGCAATCGCTAGAAGCAGAGATGAGCAGCTATTTGGTGTCCCCCATGCTGGATAGTGAGGCAAATCCACTGGACTGGTGGAGGAAGCATCATGTACACTTTCCCACTCTAAGAAAGGTGGCAAAAAAGTATCTCTGCATACCAGCTACTAGCTCCCCATCAGAGCGGGTTTTCAGTTTGGGCGGAAACATTGTTACATGCCTCAGGTCCTGCCTGAAACCTGAAAAGGTTAACATGCTCGTGTTTCTTAGTAAGAACTTAGAGAAAATTCATGTTCATATAGTGACATGACAAGATCGCTAAGATCACCTCATGCTACAGTGTTTAGAGAGTTCTATTTTCATTACAACAATCTGTTGTTTACATTGATACATTGCACATTAAAATATTTGTTTACAGAAGATGCAAGAAATGCACTGTTTAAAATATTATTTACAGGATATATAAGAGTTATTTTATTTAGAAGAGATACTGCTTATTTTCTACTTTTAATAAGAAAAACATTGAAAATAATTTATTTTGATTCCAAAAGTGCAAGTTATTTATTTTTACTTTTTTTTATAAGAACAAAGTGACTGTTTGTTTTAGGCAATGTGTGCTTTAATTTCAGTTGTTCAACATTGATGTTCAATAAATAATCACAGATAGTAGATAGTGTGTTTCCTTCAATTATTTTAAAATCAAGTAATGCACCCTTCATTCAAAAATCTCTCACTTGTAAAATGTGAGCAATATTTACTGTACAAAACTTGTCAGTGAACTATGAGGGCAAAAAAAAATAAATAAATAAAATAATCGTCCATTAATCGTAATCGAGTTAAAATGTTCAATTAATCGAGATTTTGATTTTAGGCCAAATCGCCCAGCCCTAGAACACGGTGAAAGGATTCATCGGGACATGCTACTATGGAGAAACGATACCAGGGCAACTAGAATCCGTCAATGCTTGCTGACTACTGTTGGACACTGCAACGTGATGCACTAGACATTGAATACAAAAGAAAATCAGGAGCAAAACACTTTTAATTCTGTTGAATTTAATAGCTTATGCAAAACATAAACGTGACTAAATACGTTATTGTCAGTAAACATATAAATGTATATTTCTCAGAGTTCCTACGTGATGCAGTAAAACCAAAACTATATTTGTACATACCCAGTAGGTACCTGTCACAATCAGCAAAAACTTTTCAGGAAGTAAGGAAAAATTGTTGTGCAGTGTATTCACTCTATTCATATTTTTACAGCTTCCTTTTTTATCTTTATTTTTGTGCAGTAGCAGTAAGCTTATATCTCCTCCATGGTGCAATAATGTGCCCTAAAAATTGCTGCATTCTACCTATAGAAACACCAAAATCAAACCTTCACAGCCAATGGAACAAAATGTACTGCCAATTTATGATGAGATTGTATATTTCATAACATGCTTTATATATGTGAGCCTTTGGAATCTTATACCTCATCATCTGTGCTGAATACCTTACCTGTGACAAGTCAGAACTAATCAGTTAAATCCAGATCACCGCACCGGGGCCTAATGCATAATGCCACTCGTAGAATTCACACTAAAAAATGGCGTACGGACAAAAGCAGAAATGTGCATATGCACAAAAAAATCCAGATGCAGAAATCTGTGCGTTCGCCAACTTCCAAGTTCTTCTGCTCCATAAATCCCAGTCAGCGTGAAAAGTAACGCATGTGCACGTGCCTGCTGCCACTCCTCAACTCCTCCCAGAATTACGCCTCTTTGAATATGCAAATAAGTATAAATAGCCCTTAAGCTCAGCGTTCTGTAAAAAGGCAATGGCAAAAGCACAGGGGAAAATAGAGGAATTTCAGCAAATACCAATTGGAGGCAAGGAAAAACATACTATTTGTTGGTTTAAACAGTGGTATAAACAACAAAAGGAAGTTGATCGAGTGACAGAGTGTCGGAGAAACTCGAAAGCTCAAGTTCACAAAGTCGCACAGTGCCCGAAATAAAAGAAGTTGAAAGATATCAAAGTCACCGTGAAAAGGCGAGTCGCAGCCCACCGTCTGAGTGTCATATGAAAGCTTATTAGGGCACAGAGAAAAGAAAAAAAATAGGGACACAGTGGGAAAAAAGCTAGAAATGTCAACTTAATCTCGAAATTTCCACTTTAATCACGTAGTTTATTTTGTCATTAAAGTAGAACATCATAAATTTCATCTTTAAATCGTTTAATTTACTAGTTTCTCAAATCCCATCATAACTAAAGTAGCACTTTAAATGCTTTGATTTGTATGTGTTCTTCTATGTGCTCTATGTGTGTGAATCACTACGTGCCTCTTAAACAGGCTTTCTCTTCCTCCGACTGGACACAGAATCCATTACATTCATGATATTACAGCTCTCTGAATAATTAAAATACTGAGATGTATACTTGATATCATGTTCATGATGATAGGAGTTAAAGCATGTTATTAAACATGGGGACAGGGTGGCGCTGCGATAGTGACGAGCTGGTGCCCTGTCCAGAGATTGTTCCTGCCTCCCGCAAGATGCTTGCTGCACTATGCTCGACCTTTGATGAAATAATTTATTGCAGCATTACTGTCTCAGGGCGGCACGGTGGCGCAGTGGGTAGCGCTGCTGCCTCGCAGTTGGGAGATCTGGGGACCCGGGTTCACTTCCCGGGTCCTCCCTGCGTGGAGTTTGCATGTTCTCCCCGTGTCTGCGTGGGTTTCCTCCGGGCACTCCGGTTTCCTCCCACAGTCCAAAGACATGCAGGTTAGGTGGATTGGCGATTCTCAATTGGCCCTGCTGTGTGCTTGGTGTGTGGGTGTGTTTGTGTGTGTCCTGCGGTGGGTTGGCACCCTGCCCGGGATTGGTTCCCTGCCTTGTGCCCTGTGTTGGCTGGGATTGGCTCCAGCAGACCCCCGTGACCCTGTGTTCGGATTCAGCGGGTTGGAAAATGGATGGATGGATTACTGTCTCTTTCAGATGTATTAACCTCCTATTCCTGTCCTTCCTTTTCTTTCTCCAAGTACCCAATCGCCACACAATCAGCTCTGTAATTGATGTTAAGCCGTCTGTATGCTTAGAATGCCGATTCTTCAAAAATTTTAAGGAACATTGAAATATCTTCGTAGTACATGTTTAATTATTCCATCCATCTATCCATCCATGGTCATGCCAATCCCAGCAAGCATACAGCGCGAGGCAGGAATGATCTCTGAACGGGGCACCATCTCGTCGCTAGCGACATGCCACCGTGTCCTCACATGTTTAATTATTAACAATATAGATTATTTAAATGATGTTAACATTTTATCTGTATAATGTAATAAACATATTTTGCTGCATTTCATCTTAAAAATGAAATATGATATGTAAATACGCGCTTTATAAAGTGGCTCAGGTTGTACAATATTATAACTGTATCGCAAGTTTACAGTGAGGTAATTGTACTTACAGTATAAGTACAAACAGTTCTACAAGGAGCACTTGATGTGCTACAAGTGCAAGGAGCACTTGATGGACTGATTGAGTGGGTTTATAGGGATGAAACTGTTTTTGAACCATGAGGTCCCTACAGGAAAGATTCTGAAGCATTTGCTGTTTGAGAGCAGTTCAATAGACACTGCGCATGGCTGAGGCAGAGTGTGCTTGATGCTGTATACCGATAATTCTCTTTCCGATCAACTGCTTGAGAGCTGTGATTCCACACTCAGATACAGTGGGATAAATACTTGAGAGTAACAACACTAAAGCAGCTATGGTATTTGGAATAATTTGGCCATTCCGTGGACCACTATATTGTTACAGATTAATTGCAATCAGATCCCTTAAACTAATAAACAATATGTGGTTAATTTCAGTGTATTTGATAAAACTGCCACAGAGATGTGGATCTAAAAAAGAAAGGGAAATCACACTGGAACAAAAGCTCTGCTTTGACACTGGGTGCCACCAGTTTGCAAAATTGAGCGGAGAACTTACGTACGCCAAGCATTTAGTTGCCGTGAAAATGTGCATGGCTTTACGCCAAGTTTAGGTCTTATACATCACGATGTGAGTGTGGAAACGGGCTTACGCAACATTTTTGTGCGTACCCACCATTTATACATGAGGCCCCAGGAGTGTTGTCAGGTAATTGTATGCTTAACCGCTACAAGAAAGCTAATCTTTAATGATGTGACTTCATTATAAACTGATATTGTTTGCTCAACTTTACGGGCTTTTAACTTTTAAGCAACGCTTGTTACTTATTCTTTAAAATTACTGCATAATCTTATTTGTTTTTCTTTTCTTGTAATTTTCTTTTGTTTGACATCTTGTAAAGCACTTGAGAGCTACATTGTTTGTATGAAATGTGCTATATAAATAAATGTTGTCGTTGTTTAAGAGCGATGGCACTTGTGCATTCAGACTGGAGCGGACTCACTTGAGTGCTGCTAAATGTGAAAGCTGCTTTAAAATAAGCTCTAATATGAAGACACAAGTTATGTTACATGATTAAGTGAAATGTTTTGAAATTTGGTGTTTTTATATTTCGTTTTAGTAAATGTAGACCATTTATTAGATTTTTCCCTGGTGTTTTCATTTAGACTCCAATTTTTTGCCACAGTTCAAAAGCATCCATATCATGTATGTGTATTTGTGTGTTGGTTTGAGGTTGTTTGTGTGTGACAGTGGCAGTGCCTTTGATGGATGGACAGGCATTCATTCTAAAATGTGTTGCTGCTGACATAGATTCTACTAAAGCTACTAAAGAGACCCTTTATAAAGAAGCATGGAAATATCTTTAAAAGATTAAGTGTAACAATATATATTTAAGTTAAAAAAATAACATTGTGATGCAACAATGCCATTTCATACAGTATAATGAGCAAATATTGTGTCCATGTTCGAAGGACTGCAGAGTGACATTGAACTTTAGTTAGTTATAAGATAAATTAGGGAGGCGACAGATTTTAAGGGATGCATTTCCAGACAGGTTTATTTGCTTTGTATATTAAGGGCCCTATTTGAAACAATAAACATTTTTGACAATATTTTTATACTTGTTTGCGTTTTCTGCAAGTACAAGTAGGCTGAAGACAGGAAAATAATTTTTATTTATTTGGTGATTTATTTATCAGATGCCTTTATCCAAGGCAACTTACAAAGCAAGTTATAATTCATACCAGAATGATTAAAAGGTGCAAGCATCAAATGCAACAGAGAACAAGACAAAGATATCTAAACATAAGTAAATTGGGTGCACTTTGAAAATGTGACAATACTTTTTTTTGTCACTGAGAGATCATATTACATACAATACATTTTGAATCGTTTTATATTGTACTAGATCATACTGTATAATTTTTTGCTGAAAGTTTAATGGTCATGTATGATGCCAGATGGTCAGTTCTACAGGCTTCCTCAATATCTGATGCACAATAAGAAAAATGAAAATCTTTCATTTGATGGGCTATGATGAGGACTCTTGCTGTTAGGGCCCATGTGACTAAATTGTAATTAGTCTGATTAAGATGTGTTATATAAGAAAAATTAAGTATATGTACAGTAGAGCGAGTGTAATGCAATTTTTGATAATTCAGGACATCATTTTTTTCAAGTTCAGGAATATTATTCAAGTGAAATTAAAAACACAAAAATAAGAGTTGACATTAATTAGTGTCCAGGATTAAAATATAACAGATCCTTTCCCATAAAGTATACCCTCTACTCTTTTTAGCCACTGTATACCAAAAGGTCTGTGCACATCACTGACAATCCTAACCTGGTGCTAAAAAAAAAAAGATGTACTCATCATTGTAATAGAGTGCTGGGAACACAGGCCAGCTGAATTTTATAATGAAAGGAATACTCAGCAGTCCAATGAGTCACTAGAAAATGTTAAGATACTAGGCAGTTCTTCAGGACTGTAATAACATATGTACATGATGTCTAAGGGTATTTGGAAAAACAAAAAAGATCACTACTAGAAGGTTATGATACATTATTAAAATATAACTTTATTCAGAATGCATCTTCACCTAGGCAGAGGCAGATGTAATTTCTGATTTTTATAAAAGATTTATTATCTTGCATAAAAGTTAACATTAGATGACAAGTTACTGTACCTAGAGTATAATATAATCTTCTCAAACCCTAATAATCCTACTCAGGGCTTTTGGAAATTGGAGTCTATCCTGGCAGCATTGGTTGCAAGGCAGGAAACAGCCTTTGACAGGGCACCAGTCCATTGCAGGATCCACTCACACACTTTAATGGGGCCAATTTAAAGTTATTGGGGGATGCAGGAGGAAAATCCAAACAGTCATGGAGAAAATGTGCAAAACTACAGACAACAAACAGGCACAGAATTTGAACCCAGGATACTAGACTAATGAGACAGCAATATTACGCACATTGCTATCATTCCACCCACAAATTATATATTGAGGAAATAGATGAGCATCACAGAATTTATAGAAGAACATATTAATTACTGCTTTTCTTTATAGCATGTCTTGGCCACATTGAACTGTGAGCAGCACAGTAATTAGATCACTTCTTTGATTGCACAATCATCAGTGAGTCATAAAGCTTGTTTGAATATATACTGTAGATTGTGGACAGTGTAATCATGCTGTAGCCGTTTGGATTTGTGATGACCTCCAATAACAGTAATTATGTGGGACTGAAACTTTTGAACTGGGCGATTTGAACATTTTTTTAGAGTTTGCCCATTCTGTCCATCTGCTGGTTTACTTTGGGCACTCTGGTTTTGGTACCAGTTTGAAAGGTGGTGGACTCTAAATCAACCCAGTCTAAGTCAGTATGCCCTACAATGTAATGATTGCCCATCTAGGGTTTGTTCCTGCCTTACACCTAATTCTGCCAAGCCATACAGATTCACAAAACACATGAATTAATTTACAACCATTAAATTATTTTTCTCTGCCATCATTAGTATTTTGACTTCATATGGAAATAAAGCACTGAAAGAAGGTGAGGAAATAGGGCAGTGTCTCTAAATTGACAATCATGTTAAGAGTAAGGCAATAAAACAAGTCCTGCTTAGATTTAAATTGACCTGTAGAGGCCTATTATTTAGGTGTATTCTTTAAATCTCTTAGACTAAGTTATGCATTCAGCATTCAGCTTAATTATGGCTTTTAGCCTTTTAAATCTTATACAGCGAGAGTTAACACTTAGAAGACATCACCTCACTTAAAACCTCTCTCATTAGAGATCGTTATTGACTTCTTAGATGTGAAGTTTGTCTGCATTGTCTATAACACAGCTGTCTGTCTCCCTCAAGAGTCACATGATATCTATTCAATAAAAAGGGTGAAAGATCACTGGCAGTTTAGCGCCCTTGCGGCTGCATTAGCAACACCATAAATCTTAGGCATCCAGAGAGCTGCTCTGAGCTTTCAAACATTTCCTGTGGGAAGCAGGCTAGAGGTAAAGAGGAAGGAGGAAGCTCATGTTTAAATATATTTATCCATCCATCCATTTTCCAACCCGCTGAATCCGAACACAGGGTCACGGGGGTCTGCTGGAGCCAATCCCAGCCAACACAGGGCACAAGGCAGGAACCAATCTCGGGCAGGGTGCCAACCCACCGCAGAAATATATTTATTTAATACATAAAAATAAATGATATTAAAAAGCATTATGAATTGGAGAAATAAATCATAAAAATGAGTTAAAGCATGAAAATGAGTGAAATTATATATTGAGCCATCTAATTAAAAGGCTAGAACCTTCTGTATTGTCATGGTCCTGGTTCTGTAAATGACATATATAACTGAATTTAAAAGTATGTAAAACTAAATTATATACAATATTTAAATATGTGTTTTCCTATAATAGTACAGTGGTCTGGAGAGAATGCATAAATAAATGTACAAAAGAAACAGTCAGTGTTATTTCGTCAAGGAGAGGCTGTTATTGTCTTTCATCTTCACCTGGCACATGCCTCATATATTTCTCCATTTGTTCATACCCATGAGGGGATTCCTAAGCTACAGAACTGTTACAGATATGCATTGCCTTTTGTTCCCAGTGAGGTAAATTCATATTCATTGTCATCAGAGGTGGTAGCCCCAGCACTCCAAGGCTGTAATCTTCACAAAGGCGGTGGCTGAAGTCAACATTGCACCATTTAGTGTGGTGTTTTAAGTAGGTGCTGGGTGATTTAACTAAATCAATAATCTATTACTTAATCAGAAGAACTAATTCTGATCCTCCTAGTAATAAACTATCGTGTTTGTTTTTTGTTATGTGCTTTTTATTGACTCATTAGGGCAAAATGGTGATCAATACCATTACCAGTTTCTTAAAATGTTAAAATACTAGCTGTGTGTGGTCTTCAGGACCAAAAACAACCCGAAGAATCCCTAGCAGTTTTACTATGGTGATTTTATGGTGGCTGTGGTTAAGTATGAGCACAGCGGACTGCTCCGTACACACACACACACACACACATACACAGGTCTTTTGTTTATATATGTCTAATCACAGCTGTAGTTTATTCTATACCAGTAACGGCGCACTACATGATAATGTGCAGTGATTACACTTGACTTGAGCATTCCTAGTTTTCATTCTCTTTCCATTTACCATTTGTTTGCTCAGAGGTTGATGTGCTTGCTGCTTCCTGAGCAGCTCTTCTTTTCTCCACCCTAGTGGCCTGCTTCTTCTCTTCTTCCGTCGGCATCTTTTCACGTTAAAACTGATTACGTTAGTGTTTGTGTTGCAATTGCTTAGTACATTTTCTTTAATTTTTCACTTAAGCTGGCACTTAAGTCTTCAGTCTGTGTAAAGAATGATTTAAGATATGAAGAGGTAGGGGAAGTGACAGCAAAGGTGCAGGGAATGAGAACAGTGCCTATATGCATGCGCTGCATGGCTGCCCTGCTGGTTGATTCTGCAATAAAATAAAATAAAAATAAAAAGAGGAATGACCTTGGAGGTCAATCATCACCCGAAAGCGGACAGCAGACGTCACATAGTATATGTGTACCAAATTTCAGGTCAATAGTTCAAACGGTTTGCGAGCTACAGGTGATTTAAAATCCTGGACAGACAAACGAACAGCTACGGTAGCGTATTATATATAAAGATAATAATTATTGGGTCCCACAATTTCAAAATGGCAAAGTTAGAAATAAAATGCTTCTATACTAGATGTGTTGCTTGCTGAATTTCTTCCTGAACCTAATTTAAACTGTAGAATCTATCCAGATGACCTTAGGAACACCCCATGAACAATAAGCTAACATGTAAATAACATTGTAATTCAACCTGAGGGTCATTTTAGATAGGTTACAAATTGGTAAGCTATGAACTAATTAATAAAATGAAAAAACAGATGGTCACAATGGTTGTGTGATGAAAAAACATGCCAACAACAGTTATTTCTATAAATTACAATAAAGCGATGACAGCTACAATATTGTTTCCTTTCTTTACTTGCAGACATATGTTAACTAACTAGGCAAAGCTAGTTTTAGTTATGTATTTTGTGACATGTGAGTCGGTGTCTTGCACCCCAAAGAGTCTCAGTACTGTAGAAAAAACAGCTTTATTCAAACAGGAACGACAGGGTTATTTATTGTAGCGGGATCCACCATTCTACTATACAAAGACACAGCAAACAGGTAGGGTCGGGGCAGGGTCAGTGGCCAAGTAATAATGTTCCCTGTATCACCCATTGGGTGACCGCTGCTTTGCGCATGCCAGCAGTCAACTTGTAGTTGTTTCTGTGGCGTTGCGAACCTGTGGTTGCCTCAGTAACAAACAAGCAACCCTCAGCAGATGCAGCAGTTGTGCTTCTGCGTGTCGTCCCATTGGGGAAGGTCTCAAAAGATCTCGCAATTTATATATAAATTAATGTGCTTATGGGACAGTTTAAGAGCTCTGGTGATGTTAATTGTCCACCATTCCAGGGGTCCTTCTGGTTAGACCCGCCTCTTCCTGCCAGAAATCATTATAGCCGGAAATAGTAAAATATATATATATTGAGATGTGGCCAAGCATGGTTTGAAACAGAGTCGTGAAAAGCGAGCAATAGTTGGGATGCCAGCCAGGTCATCCCTTGTAATTTATGACTCTTCATTATTAAACTTAAAGGTAAGTGCTTTCTGGCAACAAATGGCATAAGCCTGTAGGGCAAAACACAAAAGAAAATTAGGGCTCTGGTTAGCCTCTTCAACAAATAGTAGGTCTCCCATGAGCTCTGAAGCAGTCAGATGTCAGTCACAAAAGACAGCTCAGTGGAAACAGTTAAGCTTCTTATAATGGGGTGACTGGAAAGGGCAGAGCTAATTTCCCTCGCTAGGGAGCTTCTTGGAGCTGCCGGGAGAAAACGAGACATCACAGTTAGTGACAGCGCCCCCTCTATTCCCAGGGAGTTACCACCTACCTTGAGTGAGTCAGCAAGGAGATCTTCTGATGCACAGGCATGACAGTATATATATAGAAAAATAACAAGAAACAGACACTATATAGAGAAAAAAACAAAAGGAAATGAAAGGAAATTATACTATAGTAGTTACAAATAAAAATAGTAAAGCTAAAGGATAAGTTTTGTATATTTAGAGTTATTTACACAAAATAATTGCATACATTCATTTGCCTCAGAAGCTTGTGTTTCTATTTATACATAAAAACATCTACTCAGTGGCTTACAGTGGCACTCTAAAAGAAAACAAGAGGAAACAAAATCCTTCATACTTACTGAATATGTCTACTCTAAAGTGGAAAAGGTTCAGATTTCAGAAAACATGTCTTCTACATTTCTGAAGTAAGTTTATGACACAGTAACAAAGTTGGAAGTCATTAATTTTGGCAATAATGGATACAATGAGGCTATTAGAAATAAACTGGATATATTAGGATTAAAAGTCAAGACGGAGGTCAAAAGCTTACAGGTAACTGTTGACTGTAATCTGAATTTTAAATCGCATATTAATGAGATCACTAGGACAGCATTTTTTCACTTAAGAAACATAGCAAAAGTTAGACCTCTTATATCATTGAAAGATGCTGAGAAATTAGTTCACGCATTTGTTTTCAGCCGACTAGATTACTGTAACGCAGTCCTCTCAGGAATACCCAAAAAAGACATTCATCATTTGCAACTAGTGCAGAATGCAGCTGCTAGAATCCTAACAAGGAAAAGAAAATCCGAGCACATTTCTCCAGTTTTGATGTCACTACACTGGTTACCTGTGTCATTCAGGATTGACTTTAAAATTCTGCTTATGGTTTATAAAGCCTTAAATAATCTCGCCCCATCTTATATATCGGAATGTCTGACATCTTATATTCCAAATCGTAATCTCAGATCCTCAAATGAGTGTCTCCTTAGAATTCTGAGAGCAAAACTTAAAAGAAGTGGTGAGGCGGCCTTCTGCTGTTATGCACCTAAAATCTGGAATAGCCTACCAATAGGAATTCACCAGGCTAATACAGTGGAGCACTTCAAAAAACTGCTGAAAACACATTATTTTAACATGGCCTTCTCATAATTTCACTGTAATTTAATCCTGATACTCTGTATATCCAATTCATTATAATAACTATCCATGGTAGCTCTAAAATCTGTACTAACCCCTACTCTCTCTTCTGTTTCTTTTTCTGGTGTCCAACAGTGAAGAATTAAAAGCCAGAAGTCTGCATGTCCATCATCATCAAGTCCTTCCATGACAACCCTAGACACAAGAGGACTATTTCATTTATGTTATGTAGAATATCCAGCGGGGACTGGGCGGTCTCATGGCCCGGAACCCCTGCAGATTTAATTTTTTTCTCCAGCCGTCTGGAGTTTTTTTTGTTTTTTCTGTCCACCGTGGCCATCGGACCTTACTCTTTTTTTTATGTTAACTAATATTGTCTTATTTTAATTTCTTATGTTGTTATATAATTTTTTTTATTTTTATTTACTGTTCTTCATTATGCAATGCACTTTGAGCTACTTTTTTGTATGAAAATGTGCTATACAAATAAATATTATTATTATTATTATAATTATTATTAATTTTGGTAAAATATTCTTTTCTGAGGTTAGGATACGCATTTTCTTTTTCTGTTGACAGCAACTGACATGGATGGATCTGTCATATAAACAATATCCTGTATAAAAGAAGCTACAGGTGCATCTGGAAAGTATTCACAGCACATCACTTTTTCTACATTTTGTTATGTTACAGCTTTATTCCAAAATGGATTAAATTCATTTGTTTCCTCAGAATTCTACACACAACACCCCATAATGACAACATGAAAAAAGTTTACTTGAGGTTTTTGCAAATTTATTAAAAATGAAAAAATTGAGAATGCACATGTACATAAGTATTCACAGTTTTCGCCATGAAGCTCAAAATTGAGCTCAGGTGCATCCTGCTTCCCCTGATCATCCTTGAGATGTTTCTGCAGCTTAATTGGAGTCCACCTGTGGTAAATTCAGTTGATTGGACATGATTTGGAAAGGCACACACCTGTCTATATAAGGTCCATCTTTCAGCAGGACAACGACCCTAAGCACACAGCCAAGATATCAAAGGAGTGGCTTCAGGACAACTCTGTGAATGTCCTTGAGTGGCCCAGCCAGAGCCCAGACTTGAATCCGATTGAACATCTTTGGAGAGATCTTAAAATGGCTGTGCACCGACGCTTCCCATCCAACCTGATGGAGCTTGAGAGGTGCTGCAAAGAGGAATGGGCGAAACTGGCCAAGGATAGGTGCGCCAAGCTTGTGACATCATATTCAAAAAGACTTGAGGCTGTAATTGCTGCCAAAGGTGCATCGACAAAGTATTGAGCAAATGCTGTGAATACTTACTGTATGTACATGTGATTTCTCAGATTTTTTATTTTTTATAAATTTGCAAAAACCTCAAGTAAACTTTTTTCATATTGTCATTATGAGGTGTTGTGTGTAGAATCCTGAGGAAAAAAATGAATTTAATCCATTTTAGAATAAGGCTGTAACATAACAAAATGTGGAAAAAGTGATGCGCTGTGAATACTTTCCAGATGCACTGTATGTTATAAACCAAGGGCACTGGAGTAGAATATCAAGAAGTAAACTTTGTGTCTGCATGCTGTTTAGTATGACATTTCCTTTAAGCTAAAGTGAACAAAGTGCATATACAGTACTTGCAGTCTGAAAAGAAAATGAATAAGCAATGTATAAAGTAGAAGTTTTTCAGTTTGTAAATATTTCTTCATTTAAGAACATAGGTTTCTGGTTCTTGTGACATACAAGGCAATGATTATTTTCTGCTTTTTCACTTAATTACATCTTGCCTGAACAAGGGGCCTGAGTTGCCTCGAAAGCTTGCATATTTTAATCTTTTTAGTCAGCCAATAAAGGGTGTCATTTTTCTTGACTTTTCACTTCACTTATTTATGTAATATTTATTTTTAACATTGTTTTTCTAATATCGTCACGGAACCATTTCGATTGTTGTTTTGTTCACAAGCAATGCCATTTTGAGTGATGTTTTTGCATGGGCACAGGCGTCATGTTTATGGTTATTATGACTGTCACTCTTCACTTAATCACCAACATTGAGATATGTGGGGTCATCACACTGTGGTCACTCTAAATGGCAGCTTGTATCCTAATATGAACTGTTCCCAGTTTAACTCAATCATTGAATTATGTTATTTAGAGAAGTGAATGTTTAGACTAGGTCTTCAACTTTGACTATGATATGTGAATTCTATTTTGAACTTTCAAAATCAGTTTTGCTGTTTTTTTCCTCTGTATTAGACCTTAGATTGGCCTCTGACTTTGCTTTTGTCTTGCACCTAAGGAAAGCTCTAAATTTAACTGTCAGCCGGAGTAATGTTAATCCTCATAATCACAGCCATAAAAATACTATAACATCAAATTATAAAATAAAAAATTAACTTTTAAACTTGCTCAAACAACAAGGATGATGTTTCTGGTCAGGCACGTTAAATGCAATAATTTGTGCATAAAACAAAATTCCAACAAAATTTGATTATTGAGGTATGTATTGGTAATGTGTAGGTGATGTATAACAATACACTGTTTATTTTATCACATATCATTGATCTCCAGATAATGTAATGGATATGCTCGTTATCAAAATTGGTGGGTAAATGAAAAATAATGAAATATTTTAATTTCAGCTTTATTTTTTTATTATATTTTTATTTCAGCTTTAAATATGAAAGAGAATTAATGGCACATAAAACATCTTTTATTCCATTTTTAAATTAAGTCTTTAATTTGGATCAGAAACCATCACAGTGAAATTCAAACATTGGAAAAAAAATTAACCCTGTAAACCCCTTTAATAAGCAGATGGATTATGTTATCTCCTTATCGCTGCCAACTTATATTCAGTGATATTTGGGAAACTTTTCAGAACTGAATTATAATTTCTTATTTTATAAACATATTTTTCATAGACCCAGTTGTGAGTGGATGCGTGCGCAAGTGATGAGTGACATACCGTCATCTGTCCAGGTTTGGTTTTGGTCTTGTCCCCAATACCACTGGGAAAGATACCAGCTTTCTTTGACCTTAAACTTTCTAAGTAACTTAGAAAAATGGTGGATGGAAAAAGTATACAATATCATGGTGAAGATACAACAGTATGCCTTAATGGCACATACAGTATTATCAAACTTTTTATTTGGGTATCAATTAATAGTTTTTTATTTTTCAGAAAATACAGTTATGATTATTTGTAAAGGTAAAACAAATATTTAAGTGGTTAATTAAAAAAAAAAATTGTTTTTTTCTGGGAAATATATTTTTACACATTTTATGTTGTGATATTTTTCTGTGTTATTTTGTCATATACAGTACTGTAATGTTGGATTTTACTGATGCAAACTTTTTATAGAATTTTAGAATTTTTTTTTTAAATTATTACAAACATAAGAGGAGTACAAAACAGGAGGACAAAAACCAGTAATACCCACTTTTGTTGTGGGATCAA
Organism: Erpetoichthys calabaricus; assembly: GCF_900747795.2. Classification (NCBI taxonomy): domain Eukaryota; kingdom Metazoa; phylum Chordata; class Cladistia; order Polypteriformes; family Polypteridae; genus Erpetoichthys; species Erpetoichthys calabaricus. The sequence goes on along the minus strand of NC_041402.2, from coordinate 95,884,222 downwards.
AGGGATCAATGACAACCAAAATGGCACAGCTTAGAAATGGAAGAATGTTATGTATCAAAATGTATTAAGCAGCCTTTTACATTTTTAATTATTGAAGCATGTAATGATAAAGCATTCTACTACCTAAATGTATAAGTGATCTAAGATACTACATTATTAGCAATTTAACTAGAATTTTAGTAATATCCCTCTTAAGTTATTAAGTTTGATAATGCCATTTATTCTATCACACAAATACAGTGGGATGGATGTTTACCGGCTGCTTTCAAATTAGCATAACACTAGTTATTTAATGTGTTAGAAGAAGCTAAATGGACAATTACTAACTGACACTTCATAATTAAATGTTACTCAGATACTGCTGAAAGGTATTGTTTGCTGTATTTTTGTTTAACTTTGATAGGTCCTCTGGCATACACACTTTAGCTGGCATGGGTGGCAGGGTGGTGTGGTGGTAACACTGCTGCCTCGCCATGCTCCGGTTTTCTTCCCACAGTCAATAGACATGTAGGTTAAGTATATTGGTGTTGTTAAACTGGCCCATGTGAGTGGCTATGTGTTCACCCTGTGATGGACTGGCCGTGTTCAGGTGTTGTTCCTGCCTTGTGCCCTGTGATTACTGGGATAGGCTCCAGTTGCTTTGTAACCCTGCCCTGGATAAGTGGATTAGGAAGATGCATGTCGCCAGTCCTAAAACAGATAGAGAAATACTTTGTTCAATTTCAATCGTGGCTTAGTTCACTGCTTTAGATTTAGCTTGAGAAAGGTTATTTCAGCTTGTTGCATTTTGTATTTTCGTCTTTTATACAACTAAGAGATGCTGTTGGCAAACATATCTTCAATAATCAGTACAAGAGATTGAAACTGTTATGCCTGCCTGTACAAATAGGTCCAATGTAGTGAAAAAGTTTCATTCAACCATATCAAATGTTTTTTATGCATTCAATGATAATAATATCTCTGGAGTGTTAGACTTTATGAATGTATATATTACATTAAACAGGAGTTGAAGGTTGGAAGCTAAGTGCCTGCCTTTAATAAATCCAGTTTGGTCTTGTGATATTACTGAAGGAAGCACTTTCTCAATTCTTCTAGCTAGAACTTTGGAGAGCATCTTAACATCATTATTCTGAAGTGAGATTGGCCTGTATGATGCGCATTGTAAAAAAAATCTTATTTTTCTTAGGAAAGACAGTAATTAATGCTTGGCGAAAAGTTTGAGGTAGAATTTTATTGTCTCTAGTTACTGTAAATGTTGCTAATAAAAGGGGAGCTAACTTAATTAAAAAATTTCTATAAAATTTGGCAGGGCAGCCATCAGAGCCTGCTGCTTTCCCACTCTAAATTGAGTTTATAGTGTCTAGTAATTCTGAGAGTGCCAGATGTTTATCCAATTCCTCTGCACTAAGAGTATCTAGTTGTGGTATCTGTAATGCAAAAACACATTAGGTTGTGTCTTGTCTTCTTTAAACTGAGTAGAACAGTGGTTCCCAAAGTTGACTGGTCTCCGACCCACCTAACAAAAACTGCCAAATTCGGGACCCACCTCTTAGCCGTCTTAAAAAGGGGGCATAAAATATTGGTAACGCTCAGATTCAATAGTAGCGAGTCGCGGAACTACTTAATGGTGTCTTATTTGTTCGGGCTGTTTATTTTGTTTAAAGTATTTTTTTCATTTGACATTAATTTGTTATCATCACAGACAACATATATTGTACTTTAGCTCACAAACAGTCATTATGGAAATTTAAGCGTCACCAATATGAATGAAGGACTTTTCAAATAAGAAAAAAAACAACTAAGTTACAATTTTTTATTACTTAAATACCTACAAGGACTGTTATTTCAATGAGAAGGGTGTATTTGTTTCCTATTTTTTGTCATTACAGCTTTAGCATCAACTTCAATTTTAGTTACTTTTAATCGCAGTGAGTTTGATACGTCCAATTTATTTCGGTATTTAGTTTTAATGCTGATCATAGCCGAAAATCTGGCCTCACGTAGATATGAGGTACTGAAGGGGAGGAGGACTTTTATAGCTTCATCAAACAGGCAAGGATAGTTCCCAGCAACTGAGAGCCAGAATTTCGTTAACTGCTTGCGATTGAAACTATTTTTCAGTGACATATCTTCTGATAAATCAATGAGTTCTTCACTTGCTTTTGTTGACATACTACTTGGTAGGCGGTCTTGAAATGGGTTACAAATCCAATTCAACGAGTCAAGCTTTTTCATCTCTTCCCCGAAATAGGCATCAAAGTTATTTTTTAACAATGATAAATGAGTGGAAATTGCAGACAGTACGTTCGTCTTTGGCTGCACTTGGTTTTCTATAATAAAAGTTTCAAGAGTTTCAAAACAATCATACTTGCCATCCTCAATACAACTTTTCCACAACATAAGCTTTTTCATAAACGCTCAAATTCTATCGTGAACTGCAAAAATGTCTGATTCGTTTGAACCTTGCAAATACAAATTGAGTTCGTTTAATTTCGAAAAAATATCCGCCAAGTATGTGAGCTTGAGAATGAATTCTTTGTCCAGTAGAGATTCAATATATTCAGTTTTTCCTTCCAAGTAAATTGTAACTTCATTGCGTAATTCCACTAATCGTGTCAGTACTTTCCCCCTGGATAACCAACGTACCTCCGTATGCAGAAGAAGAGATGTATGAAGACTACCCATTTCTTCACACAGCTTTTGAAATAAACGTGCTTGTAAGGGTTTTGTTTTAATATAATTTACAATTTTCATAGCTGTATTTAGTACTGTTTTGAAATCATTAGGTAATGCTTTTGAAACCAGTGCTTCTCTGTGAAGGCTACAGTGTGTCCACAAAGCACAGGGGCTTTGTTTAAGAACTCTTGTAACAACACTGCTATTTTTCCCGCACATAGCCCGCGCACCGTCAGTGCATATACCGAAACAGTTCTTCCACTGTAAACCTTTCTCTTTTATATAGGAATCAATTGCATTGAAAATTTCATCGGCAGTTCCACGACTAATTGGCTTGCAGAACAAGATTTCTTCATGCGCGTCGTTTTGCCATATATAACGCACAAAGACAAATAGTTGAGATAGGCCTTGCACGTCAGTAGACTCATCTAGTTGTAGCGTATAATATTTACTACAAACTACCCTCCGGATTAATTCGTCCTCTGCCCATTCAGCCATTTCGTCGATTCGTCGTGCAACAGTATTATTGGACAGTGGTATGCGCTCGATTTCCTTTACTTCTTTTTCTCCAAACATCGCTCCAACAGCATCTTTAATCGATGGTAACACTAAATCTTCGCCAATGGTATGAGGCTTTCCTGCTCTGGCGATCCTTAAGCTAATGAGGTACGAGGCATATACAGCATTTTCATTAATATTAATGAAATGTGAAACAATATTTTTTGAAGATTTCATATCCAACAATTTTCTTTGAAAAAAATCTACTGGCTTATTCGTAAAATGGGAATGCTTTCCTTTCTATATGACGCGTCAACTTACTTGGGCGCATACTTTCGTTCGCTAATATTTCATAGCAAATCACGTATTGAGGACGCGGATCTATCGTATCATGATTCCAAGTGAATCCTAGTTTTAGATATTCAGGGTCATATTTTCTTACAACTTTCCGTCGTTTCAATTCATGCGAACTTGTTGAGGGAGCTTGGAAGTCAGCCTCAGTGCCACTTTTGTCATTTATAAGAACATCTTCCGTCTTTTCATCACAATCAACCGGCGGCGGCGATGTAGTTTTTGCTATCCGTTTCAACCACTTTTCCATTATTATTTTCAAACGTTAATAATTGTTTTTAAAAAGATTATAAGGGCGTACGTTAACGAACACAACACAATGTGACAAAGAATGTCACAAAAACAAAAGACGTCCGGCTGTTAGCCTGATCGGTCGGAATATCGTCTTATGTTTCAGGGCCCACTCAATATTCGCTCGCGACCCACCAGTGGGTCGCGACCCATAGTTTGGGAAATGCTGGAGTAGAATATAAGGACTTGTAGTAGTCTCTAAATGTGTGCATTATATTTTTATGGTCAATGATTTTGTCTCCATCTATGTTGGTACGTACTGGTATTGCATTGTGAACTTCCTGCTTGTGGATTTGTTGAGCTAAGATTTTATTAGCCTTCTCTCCGTGTTCATAGTAGTCATGTTGTGATTTAAAAATGAGCTGTCCTGTTTCTTTTGTTCTAAAGAGTTTGAGCTCTGAATGGAAAGCCTGTCTTTTCCTATAAAGTGCCTCATTTGGACACCTGGCATGTTCTTAATCTATTCTGGTAATTTCAGTTTAGCTCTGACGCCTTCTTGGTTTCCGATGTATTTTTTAAATAATCTCTCCTCTTAAGGAAGCCTTCAGAGTTTCCCAGAGTATTCCTGAAGAGACCTCTGAGGATGTATTTGTATTTTTAAAAAATCGATTTGCTTGGATATCAACTCTGTACAGTTCTTGTCTGCAAAAAAAAGTGGGTTAAGATGCCAGCTGCAAGATGAGTATGTGGAGCATAATGATTTGAACTCTATGATCAAGAAAGCGTGATCAAAGATAACAATAGCATCGTACTTGCAGGATTTAATCGTGGGCAAGAAATTTTTATCTATAAAGAAATAATCAATTCTTGAATAACAGTAATGTACTAGTGAGAAGAAGGAATATGCTCTTGAGTTTGGGTTTAGAAATCTCCAGGAGTCTGATAAGTTGTGATCAATTAAAAACTGTGTAATTGTTTTTGCAGTGTTAGATGTCCTCACCCCTGCGGCAGGAGACCTATCCAGGTCCAGATTTAAAACACAATTAAAGTCAACAGACATAATAATATTATGAGTGTTCACATTATGAATGGATTCAAATATGTTTTGGATGAAGTTCCTATCATCCACATTGGATGCATAGATATTTATCAAAATCACTTTATAGTTAAATAAATGACCCATTATGATCACATATCGCCCTTCAGAATCAGATTCTACATGTTCTATGAATAAGAACTCCCACACCTCTGGTTTTCTTTGTATAGCTGGAGTGGAATATTTGGCCAGTCCAATCTCTGTGCAACCAAAACTAATCCTTGCTTAATAAGTGAGTCTCCTGCAAAAATACTATTTATACAGACATATATATATATATATATATATATACATATATATATACATATATACAGACATTATATATATATAATATACATATAATATATATATATACAGTGGTGTGAAAAACTATTTGCCCCCTTCCTGATTTCTTATTCTTTTGCATGTTTGTCACACAAAATGTTTCTGATCATCAAACACATTTAACCATTAGTCAAATATAACACAAGTAAACACAAAATGCAGTTTTTAAATGATGGTGTTTATTATTTAGGGAGAAAAAAAATCCAAACCTACATGGCCCTGTGTGAAAAAGTAATTGCCCCCTTGTTAAAAAATAACCTAACTGTGGTGTATCACACCTGAGTTCAATTTCCGTAGCCACCCCCAGGCCTGATTACTGCCACACCTGTTTCAATCAAGAAATCACTTATATAGGAGCTGCCTGACACAGAGAAGTGGACCAAAAGCACCTCAAAAGCTAGACATCATGCCAAGATCCAAAGAAATTCAGGAACAAATGAGAACAGAAGTAATTGAGATCTATCAGTCTGGTAAAGGTTATAAAGCCATTTCTAAAGCTTTGGGACTCCAGCGAACCACAGTGAGAGCCATTATCCACAAATGGCAAAAACATGGAACAGTGGTGAACCTTCCCAGGAGTGGCCGGCCGACCAAAATTACCCCAAGAGCGCAGAGACGACTCATCCGAGAGGTCACAAAAGACCCCAGGACAACGTCTAAAGAACTGCAGGCCTCACTTGCCTCAATTAAGGTCAGTGTTCACGACTCCACCATAAGAAAGAGACTGGGCAAAAACGGCCTGCATGGCAGATTTCCAAGACGCAAACCACTGTTAAGCAAAAGAACATTAGGGCTCGTCTCAATTTTGCTAAGAAACATCTCAATGATTGCCAAGACTTTTGGGAAAATACCTTGTGGACTGATGAGTCAAAAGTTGAACTTTTTGGAAGGCAAATGTCCCGTTACATCTGGCGTAAAAGGAACACAGCATTTCAGAAAAGAACATCATACCAACAGTAAAATATGGTGGTGGTAGTGTGATGGTCTGGGGTTGTTTTGCTGCTTCAGGACCTGGAAGGCTTGCTGTGATAGATGGAACCATGAATTCTACTGTCTACCAAAAAATCCTGAAGGAGAATGTCCGGCCATCTGTTCGTCAACTCAAGCTGAAGCGATCTTGGGTGCTGCAACAGGACAATGACCCAAAACACACCAGCAAATCCACCTCTGAATGGCTGAAGAAAAACAAAATGAAGACTTTGGAGTGGCCTAGTCAAAGTCCTGACCTGAATCCAATTGAGATGCTATGGCATGACCTTAAAAAGGCGGTTCATGCTAAAAAACCCTCAAATAAAGCTGAATTACAACAATTTTGCAAAGATGAGTGGGCCAAAATTCCTCCAGAGCGCTGTAAAAGACTCATTGCAAGTTATCGCAAACGCTTGATTGCAGTTATTGCTGCTAAGGGTGGCCCAACCAGTTATTAGGTTCAGGGGGCAATTACTTTTTCACACAGGGCCATGTAGGTTTGGATTTTTTTTCTCCCTAAATAATAAAAACCACCATTTACACACTGCATTTTGTGTTTACTTGTGTTATATTTGACTAATGGTTAAATGTGTTTGATGATCAGAAACATTTTGTGTGACAAACATGCAAAAGAATAAGAAATCAGGAAGGGGGCAAATAGTTTTTCACACCACTGTATATATATATATATATATATATATATATATATATATATATATATATATATATATATATATATACACACATACTTGCAATTAAAACATAAACAAAAAAATGGCGGAGAAGGAAATAGGATGTATAATTATGGCACGAGTCTCATTGCGAGTGGATCAAACAGCAGGTAAGATCTTCTTTGCCTTGCAAGGACACGATGCAACTCACAATTGTATTTCAAAAAGTGCCGGGATTAATTTTCTTATCTCCTTTTCAGCTTTCTCTGGAGAAGTAAAATTGTAAAACTTACCTTGAATGTCCACTTTCAATTTAGTAGGATACAAGAGGCTGTATCTGTTTTCCGTAAGTGCTGTTTAATACTGTAAAATGTGTCACGTTTAGTAGCTGTTGAAGGTGAGAAATCAGGGAAAATATGAATGCGGTTATTTTCAAATATAATCTCTTGTTTCTGTCTGAGAAGTAACATTTTATTTAACTTAGATTGTAATTTGTCAAAACACACGATAAGGCTTCTAGGTTTTGGGGGCATTCGATCCACGTATGTGGTAAGCTGCTGCTTTCTGATTTGAAGTCCCATCCTATTATTTTAGAGAATAGTTCAGCTATGAATTTTACTGGGTTTAGACTTTCACTGTTTTCAGGAAGACCTTCGATTCTGATATTATTCCTTCTGTATCCATCTTCCAGTGTAGATGGTCTGTCTTCAAGTACTGAGGAATTTGCAGCCATTGCTTTTCTGTGAGCGGTAGATGCCAGTTATTCAACTATTTTAATATGAGTTGTGAACATTTGCTTAACGTCTTCAAACTGAGCACCAAGTTCTCTAAATTTATTATCAAATGCATTTTCCTGTATTTCCATTTTTTCCTCAAATTTTTCTAGCATACCTTTAAAGGTTGCCTCAAAGCGATTAATTTAATATTTCTCCTGGTCTTTGATATCCTGAAGCAGCTTCTCATTTGTCATGTGTTTGTCCTGTATATCTTTCCTTATATCATTTGTAACCTTATTTATATTATTGTTTAGCTCCATTATGTCCCCCTGGAGAGCATTGATTTTTGTGGTGATCGTTACCTTCAGCTCAGAGAGTTCTTTTTGGTCTTCTACATGCTCTGTGGGTGGAGTAGCAAGCCCAGTTGGACTCAGTGTTGCTTGTTTGCTAGAGGTAGTTGACATCGCAGAATGTAAGGCCATTTTCAGTTTCAATGAACCTTCTGGAATCTGTGAGTACTCCTGGCCCAACTCACTTGCACATTCAATCCCACTTTCGGTCTCACCTGACGATGCAGCAGTGTCAGGTCCCAGGAGATCTGTGCTTTCGCCTATCTTTTCCAGGTCAGTCTCTGCCAGGCCGTACCTTGAGCTAGAACTTTAGGCCTGTTTAGGCTTGGATGAAGTTTTAGCTGCCTTTTCTGTTTCTTTCTTAGACTTTTTTTTTGCTACTCATGCTTAAATATGCTTGCATATACTGTAATTGAAACCCCTCAGGTTGAGTAAATACAGGATACCTAAAGATGATAAAAAAGGAAGAATAACACTGCTGCTAAAGGAGTTCCGTCTCAGACATTCATCTCCCGAAACGGACAAGATCAAATGAATAACCTCACTTGAACATGTCACCTGCACAAGATCGAGGATGCTAATGATATGCAATCACAAATCAGTTGCTTTAATAATTTCTCCACATATTTGTGTTTAACAGTTATTTAATATGAGACTTTACACATAGTGCACTAATTCCCTCACTATCCATGTCTCTGTCAAATCACTTTATTACAATGTTTTACGATGGCTCATGAATGTGTCTAATTGAACAAAAATTGAAGGTGCCGTCATTACAAACCTTCAAATTGCGCATGATCTCAGGTCTTCACATATAGTATGCTGTGGTTACTCAACTGATTGGAACCTGCAGTCTAATGTCCCACTCTTCTTTGCTTGTTTAATCTATTGAGCCTTTTGCTGGTTTAAAACACTGTGAAAATGCCTTTAAAGAAACTGAAGTGCTGGCATTATTTTGTTTTATACTTTTTTGTCAAACTCCTTTTAAGCCTATTGATATCAAGGTCCTCCATACTCTAGTTCATTAGTCCAGTCAGTAGGTACAATAACCATTTATTGACTCATTCAGTGCTTATTAATTAGAAAACATATATATGGTGAATGAAGTTACAGATGGCATGGATTCTAATCTGCAATCATAATTGTGTTGTGCAATCACTTGCCTGTCTTTCAACTGTGAGAATTAATCTCTTCTAGATAGCTTTAGGAAGCTAACTACTATAAGCATTTGTTCATGAAAAGTTAACAATTTAGCCTTAACTTTAAGTTAAGTGGATTAGTGGGTGCACTGAGAGGAAAAGAAAAAAGTGTAGTCCGATTAAAAACTGTACCTGAAGGCACTAGATTTCTTTTATAAAAGATGAGTGCTCACCACCATCAGGATTTAACATTTGTAGGGAAGAAGCTAATACTAGCTTGGCCAGGGGGAGGCTAACTTTGTGGCAGTCAAGAGTGGGAGCAACACAACTACAGTGAGCGAAGGGGCGAACATTACTGATGACAACGAGAATGATGATGGTGATGATTATGATGATGATAATGATAAGGTTCAGCCACTGCCTGATTATCAGCAGCATAATCCTTACAGCATTTCTAAAGACCCAGCATTCTGGGGCCAGGTACAGAGCAAATAAAAGAAGTAGCTAATTGGTAAGGGCCTTTCAATTTAGAAAGAAATTATTTTGGCCTTTGCTTGTTTTTCTATTATTTATTCTGCACTCTGTTCAGATTTATACCTTATTCTGCCTTTATACAGATAAAAGATATTGTGTATATTTGTCTTTGCCATATTCTGTTGATTTGCTATATTTTAGACTATAAGAATCAAATTATATATTAATTAAAGTTGTAAATTCCATAATGTCCCTATGTGTTATCCAATTTGTTCACATTTTATTACCCTGTTTAGTACATATATTTACAAGGAATTTGTCACAGGCCTTATTTTGTTTGCTTATTTCTGCTTTTTTAATTAATAGTAACTTCAACAAAATTCTTATGAAGCTAAAGGTAAACATTTGAAAGAAAGTAAACTTGGTTTGCCCATTTTCAAAATTTTGTGTATCCTGGAAAAAAAACAAAACTAACTTTCATATTTAAGTAAATGTACACATGTCCAAGGTGTTTGTCTTCTGGTAGTTGATTTGCCTTTTATACTGGCTTATTATTTTTTTATATATAGCACATTGCATTTGATTTGTCTCCGTATGTGTGTGTGTATGGAGGCACCAAAAGTGCTGATGTCTACAATCATTTGAAAATGCATGCTTTAGACTCAATTTTCATCCACACTACCCCTGAAAACAGACTTTTGAAAATGCTCTCAGAGCCATGTACTTCTGAAAATGTCAGCTCAGCGCTGCAGTGTGGATGAGTGAAAGTGAAGAGTTTTTTAAAACACAGACTCTAATTGCGCTATGCCTTGTATGTGCTTATTTCATGACGCTTACCTAACTAGATCCTGCTCAATACAATGTATCTAGAGATTGTTTTCTTTTAAAAATGTCATTTTTAATGAAAATGTAGCAATGTAGATGAAGATTTAATCCAGCCCTGAGTAAATTATATTTTTTTATAGATAGTGGTTAAGCTTAAGTTATAGCTAAGACATATACACTGTAGGTTAATTTGGGATTTCAGGATAAACAAGAAGAAAAGGCACAGATATGGAATAAGGAATTAATTGTTTATAAAGACTACTTAAAGCTCTTGAGCTGAAAAGGCAGTTTTTTTAGATAAAAATGTTATTCTGTCTTCTTTCACTGTTTTTGAGAAGGAAAACCAGCCTGAATCAATTTGTGTTGAGAATAAATGTGAATTTTGCCAGAAGATTGATGACTAACCTTCTCTGCATATGCAAATCCCGACTAAGAGAGAATCGCTATTGCACCCTATGAAGCTAACTTTATGTTTGTAAACTGATTGGCATTTAGGTGTTACTGCAAATGGCAACTTAATCCAGATTAATAAATAATTAAATTGTTTGTTTTATTGATTTACAGGATGTAAAATTTATAAATGCCATTATCATGGCTGCTGTTGTGAAAGAATATAATTTACACAGCTTAATTTAATGAAAACGTGTAAAAGTGTGGACAAGCAGTTAACATTCCCTCTACAGCATTTACTTCTCCATTGGCTCCAGCCACATTTACTGCATCTTATAGTCCCTTAGTAGTGCCCATCAAATCAAATCCTTCTGCCACTGAGGCTCCAAGGTCTTCAGCTGGACTCTGGTGCCTCTGAATCTTTTTGCTTCTGTATGTAGTTACTTTATTTGTAGTTACAGTTCACTATAGTTCATTTTAATTTCTTCTCTCTAGCTAGATATCTGTTAATAAAGTCTTTTTTACAGTGTCATTCTCAATAAAATGTGTAATATTGTAATGAATACTTTTGAAACCCCATGCCCTGCAAACCCTGGCACACAATCAGTCTCTGACTCTGGGCATCTGGCGTCATACCTGAACTTCACAACAGAAATGAATATGGAAACATATCTTCGATAAAGCACTCCATTGGTAAATTCTGGGGACAGCAAACTGAGGATTAAGGGGCTCCTGTTCAGTCAGATGATGCATGTCATTCCCGTTTTCATTTTTGTTGTTAAGTTTATTTCTGTTTTCATTACCATTGTGAACTTTATTTCTGCTGTAAATGTTGGTTAATTTCATGCGCTCACTTTTTAATGTTTATTTCACTCTGTCACTTTTTTATTTTGTAAATTTCATACTCTGAATTATTTAAGTTAATTTCAAGCGGTTATTTTTAATTTTTAATTTCACACTTTAGATTTTTAATGTTAATTGCATGCTTTCATTTTTTATTGTTAATTTCCTGAACTGGATTTTTATATACTCTCACTTTTTATTGTTAATATTCCACTCTCACTTTTCGTTAATTTCACATTCTGCATTTGTAATGTTAATTTCATGCTCTCATTTTTGTTAATTTCATGCTATGAACTTTTATTGCTAATAGCATACTCTCACTTTTTGATGTTAATTTCACTCTCTTTTTGTGTTAATTTCATACTCTAATTTTTATTGTTAACTTCATACTGTCTTGTTAATGTTAATTTTCCACTTTTTCTTTGTTATTGTATATTGCCCATTGGGGCCACTGTATAAAATAATAAAAGATTTAAAAAGTGCAACAATTTAAGAAAAGTCAAAAAAGAACAGGAGAGTGACACGCACACTAATGAGTTGGCTGTGACAGTTTTAGTGTTAAATTATTTTATCTCTCTACTTCTTGCAGGTTTCAAAAAGCTGATGGTGTTAAGAGCTTGTTTCTTAAATAATGAAAGAAAGCATTTTTATTTTAATAAAATGACTATTGTGTTATGTTACTGGTATCTTTAAAAAGTGATCTGACTATGTAATGTACGTTACTTTTAACACATTACTCCCAACACTGCTGAGGGGCTAATCTCTGTGTATCATATTGAACAATATTATGTAGAAATTTGGTTAAATTAACTATAACTATTTTACACATACTTTCATTCAACCTCTTAATTTCAGGTTACCCAAATTTAAGTCTGCTGCCTGTTGGATTTTAATGGTTCTTCATTGTGTAAGCTTAGTCTAAAACTTAGTTGTTTACCACATTATTTTGAAATGGAGTATTACAGAATATGCATGGTCTATTGATTTTGTGGGAACAAACAGAATAAGAAGACTGAAAATAAGAAAATAATCAAATCATATGCATGCTAATTGCAAAGCAAATATATGAAATATAGAAAACTCATAGAGTTCCACATTCCTGACATTGCATGTAGGTTTGTTCTCTGGTTTTTTAACCCATGCAAAATTTTAGATTGTACTGTACTTCTCAGCAACATTCCACTCTACCCTAAGATGTCCCTTTATTCCTTCCAAAACTTAATTTTTTATCAAAAACCTCTCTTCCCTACCCAGCTGTCCCCCAATTTCTCCATAGAAAATGTTTTGAGGTTTTTTTCCCAAATGTACAAACCAGCTAATGCCAGAAGCCCACATTCCTTCTTTTAAAAATCCTCATCATTCCTCCTGAACCCCCAATTACAACTGAACTTTGTTTATTCAATGGCTGGTGTACAGGCTATATGAAATATTAATAAAAAGATGTAGTGGGTCTTGTAGTTCCTAGTGTCATCCATATTCTGTGTGGTTGTACCTTTAACCAACAAGTGGACTGATATTGTTACTACAATCTACTGGAACTTATTTGGGGGGAGCAAAACATCCTGGAATTGTTAAAACAAACCTTTATTAAGCAACTTATAGCTATTCTGTTTTAGTCACCATCAATATGACCTTTTTGAGATGCAATACACTTGTCCCAGTTCATTTTCCATTCCTGAAAACATGTCTTGTACTAATCTTTTGTTACTGTGTCAAGACCCCCCTGCGATTTCATTCTGGGTTTCATCCATCATAGCAAATTATCTTCCCTTCAGTCCCAATTTTAAATTTGGGAATTAAAAGAAGTTACAATGTGATGTATGCAGGTGTAAAATGCAGTTTTGCATGTGCTATTATTCTAGAATTTTCTTTCCTGATGCTTTCCCACTGACGCCTTAGCAGTTCACTGCAGTACTGCAGTATTGCTGATCAACAGCCTGGTTACAAGGAAACACTATATTAACAGGTTCATTGATGTGTAAAAACTTGACCATCATTGCTTTGACGCTCAATACAAACTGGAGTGCTTTTTTCAGCTTGGAGGAAAAAATGGTCACATGTATGATTATAGAGTAAGAGTCAGAAATATGCACTTGTTCTACTCAGCATAATGCCACTTGGCAGACTGATTAACAGGACTGTAGGCATACAATACCTAGCAATGTAGTAAATAACTACACCCTACTGCTGGGAATTTTTGGATTTCCACCCCCAACCTTAATATACTGTAGGTGGTAAGAGGTCTGTAACTGCATACAGGCCACTTAGGTGACCTCTAATATATCCTTCTATATTCAGTCAGAATGACAAAGTTTCCTCAACTTAGACAATTTGATATTAAAACAAAATCATTTTAATACTGAAAATACTTGTATTTATGTCTTTAAATGTTGCATCAAAAATGAAAATGTATCTTATAATTTGTAATTCTGTAAAATATAAATTATTTGAAAGATTGTTTTGAAAGAAGTCACTGTGACATTTTTGTGACAAGTATTGGCAAAGAGGTCCTTTGACTATAAATAAAACAAAATGTGGGATAATGCAGAAGAGTTGATTTTGGAAGGTGTTGTACCATGCAGGCAAACTATTAATCCAGATCTGTACAAACACATACTCATAAAGTTATAGCAGCCTGTAAGGACAAAATGTTGCTGAAATTCTCTTTCCACATTGCCATGCTTGACTATGGAAATTTTGAAAACTTACGAAGCAATCTCAAAACTTGGGTGGACTGTTCTTTTCCATCCATTCTATAGCTCAGATCTTGTTTCCCATGATTTTCCATATCTTTGGAGCCTCTGTGTTTTCAAAGATGCAACAGATTGTGACTAATGACAGGGTTGCAAGTAAAGTAAAATTAATATAGACTGAGAATGTTGAAAATACTCCTAGTCATACTTGTGAGTATGATCAAATAATTACTGAATTTAATAAATTAACAGCATCAAAAAGTATGTGTTACTAATTTTTGTAGGCAAACCTCATGATATTTGTTAGTAAAATTAAATGTAGCTAGTGGTAATATTCATTAGCACATACAAGTAAGAGTTTCGCTGTAATCTGTACACATGACAATATTTAACCTTTTGAACCTATGATAGATACCTTTAATTTTACGTATTATTTAGCAGACACAAAGAAAGCTATTCTGTTTATCTTTGGCTTTTTTATGCACAAAACAACAAGAGGTGATAATGAACTATTTTAATTTTTCTTCAAATGAATGATGTATCTTCTGTCTTGCAAAAAGTTCTACAATGAGAGTAACAAGAACAGGCAAACACTTTTTTGCTTTCAGTCCTATTAACTTTTAAACACGCAATTTATATTTTTAAAAAGTGTCAAGGAAGTATTCCTCAATGTATATTTGAATTCTCATGACAGGATGTAAACAGATCAATGTGACAATGCTAAAGGAATAGCAAACACTCTGTAAAGTATATGCCTGGAAGAGATTTTTGATCCTGACTGCTCTGTTATGTTTGTGAAAATAATCTGCAGGTCATCTTCCTGTTATGCTTCTGTTCATTTCAGGACACTTCAGACAACAATACAGTACATGAGGTTACTGAACAAATAATTATATGTGCTGCAAGGTCACTTTTTACAAAAGAAAGAGTCTGATATGGGTTTTACTGGATAAAGAGCTACTCTGTAAATCATGTTCATATTAATAGATTATGGTGTATGCCCAGAAGCCACATGAACTGCTGTCAGAAGTCCATTCACGGAAGAGAAAGAAATATCTTAGATAGAAGAGGGGAAGGCACACAATTGAGAATATTCCATCAAGTCAGTGCTGAAGGAAGGGAGGCAGTATGTCTTGTTAAATTTTTAGGTGGCTAGGACAGCAGCAGGCAGTGACACCTGTTTGGAAATAAGGAGATGGTGGCTAGCAGGAAATGCACATCCTGGATGCAAAGGGGGCAGGTGTCTCATTATTCAAAAACGCCTGTCCTCTGTTGGCAAACATACACTGGCTTAAGTGGAAACAACACCAGATCCCTGTTCTGACTAAGCAGGAGACAGGTAAAGTTTATGAGAGATATACCAGAAGATCTGCATAAAAACACAACAAATAAAAATAAAAGCAATGACCGAAACTCACACGACAGGTAAAAATCAAAGTCAAAACCAGTCAAGAAGTCAAAATCAAGAGAGACATAAAGAAATGAATGGCAATTAAAGCTTTGTTTTTAAGGTACTGTATCTGCAGATTGGATAAATAAATGTGCACCTTTTATCCCATCGCGCTGATGAACCAGAGGTCACAACCTTATAGGCCAGAGCCCTGGTAATCCAGGATGTGACCATAACAACAGATCCAAAATTGATGACAAAAGGAAGACCTACAAAATGGCATTGAAGACCGTAAAACATATCAACAGAAACCCCAAAAATGAAATGTGATCATGTCAATCCCTGATTTCAATATATGAGAGAAGACCAGTTTATCCAGAAAGCCACCAGCAGTTACATAGATCTGGTTTAGAAGCTACAGATGGCCAAAGTCATTATTAGGAGTGTTTTCCCCCAAGACAAATTAAATAAAATAATTTTTATATATGTAAAAATATTTAAAATTGTGATGTTGTACATAATAAAAATGAACTGAATAACAATTACTGTTTGGTGTAAAATATGAAATATGACAGTTTTCCTGGACACCATTGCACTGCGCTTTGAAATACATGACTGCTGCTGAGATTCAGTTTTTAGGCTTATTGAGTTCAACTGTTCAAATGGTAAGCTCAGTGGTTTAATATCAGCATGTGTGCTTTAACTGTGAAAAATCACACATCACTGTTGGTGCAGCTTTACTTTGTCTATGGTGAAATTGTAGCTAAATATTCAGGCACAAGATTTAATGCTATTGTTTTTTAGATAATAAGACAATGTTTTAGACCATGTTAGCTGCATGCAGAGGTAGTCTAAGCTATTTAATTTTACATTTTTTATATTTTATAATCTTACACTGAACAATATATTCATTGTGGTGGGTTTCCATATACATGAGATGAGATATGTTTGATCAATACAATCTCTGCTTATGAGACGGGCTGTGTCACTGAGTTAGTCTTATTCAGTATAATTCACCCTATTATCAACTATTTATAATCAGAGAAACCATTGTGTGGCAGACGGCTGGGGTCCATGACCGGCCGGGACGCCCCTTCGTTATATGCTCAGGGGGAGCAGCAATGGACGGTGCAATACCTCCCCCTGGACGCTAGATGGCCACCCCCCTGGGCTGGAGTGGTGCCTCGGTTTCCTGCAGGGCTCCATGGGAATTAGAGTTGGGGGCAGCCCTGTTGGGTCCCACAGGCGCCGCCACGGGGGGCTGCAGCTAGAACTTCTGAGCCCTTATGGGCAGTGTTTTCACCTCACCCGGAAGTGCAACTGGAACTTGGCAATCAAGCTCCTGGAGCACTTCCGGGTGAACTATAAAAGGAGCCAGAATCGGGAGGAGGAGGACGAGGTTGCCTGGGAGGAATGCTGGAGGAAGAAGAGTGTGTTTTACTTTGTGAGTTTGTGCTTGGGACTGTGTACTGCCTGTGGGACATGGGGAAGACGTGCGCCCACAGGCGAAGAAAAATAAATAGTTTATTTATTTTAAGTGTGCCTCCGTGTCCAGTCTGCGTTGGGTCGGACATCTATATGGCGCCTTTTCACAATTGTAAATAGTTAAGAGTGCACTCACCTGTCGGGACACAGGTTGGTGCAGTGAGTCATGTTCCGTTGAAAGCAGCTCCATAGTGGCACAAGGACACATTTTGACAAAAGTCCACCCAGAGTGTGCATGAGACTTGCAGGCCCAGAAGACTCTGCATACCTCCAGGTGACACAGGACCATCATCCTAGCAGTTGTCTGGCACTATGGAGAAGGGAGTGAGGAATGGATGTAAGCACAGATAAAGGGCCTGGGTTATTTGAGAAAGAACTAGTAGATGAGAGAAGAGCTTGCATGCACAAGATTAATGGATTAGTTATAGTGAGTTTCTAATAGACAAAAGCATGTAGCATAAGTGAGTGTCTCAACGTGTAAATAGAGAAGACAAGAGATTGTCTGTGGAAATTGTTTGTCTAAGTTGCTACAACACAGGTCCAAACTGACCTGAATAATTGTTGATATTCTATACTATTGCACCAAAAAAAGAGAAATAAGCTGTTCCCCTTGTTTTTTATACTTTTTTATTTTGTCTAGAGATGTACAGGAGCAAAGGTTTATTGTTGACTTTTAGCACAGTGTGTGAAAAAGTGTTTTTGCTTCAGTGAAGTGTCTGAAAAATTAATTGCGTATGTTTTCTCAAATAAATCTGTATTGTTTCTATGTTTATATTTATAAACATTTTGTGGGTATGTTTTGACTTACCCTTATGTTTTGTTCTGATTACATGAAGACCACATGCTTGCATATGTGTTATGTCTATGAAAAAACTAAAAGGACAAAATAAACATGCAGTTATCCAATGATAATGACAAATGTCAATGAGTTAAAATAAAAATGTTTTTGACTAGTTTGACAGATCAGTGAAAACATTTTCTTGAACTTGCATCCACACAGTTCTAACATGTGTCTAATCATTGCACATCAGAATGTGTATGCATGTATAACCAAATACTGCCCTAATAATGTAGCATTAAAGCTGAACCAAAATATTTCTCAGGTGTTATGGAACACAGTTCACCAATCTTTGAATTTAAATTATTTCAATTTAAACATTTGTGATCAATAATGACCTAAACTATCTTGCATTTCCATCTTATGTCTGTCAGCAGCAGTCAAGTTTTGCAGTCCAAGCAGAGCTCTCTTAACTCATATGCTGGAGGGGCCTTTGGCAGGAAGACTGATTGGGGGAAAAAGATACAAATCATGTCATTGAGTTGGACATGGGACCAGGTGCATCTGTCATGCCTCTCTATACTCAGATCTTGATTGAAATGTTCATTGTGATTTTCATAAGGCAACAATTTCTTTAGAAATAAGGATTTGTTTTATTTTTTTGAGATGTTAGTCATGCATCTGTGTACTGTTTTATCTGCTCAATACAGTATTACTTTAATGAGGCAGAAAAAATGCCTTGAGTAAAATAGGAAGCAAGTAAAAAACTTCCATTGATAGGTGCTGGACCTAACTAAACAAACCAAAAATAGATAAATTATTAGATGAGCACATTTTTACAGAAGTAATGGCTAAAATCAAATGCACCTTTTCTATACCACCAGGGTTAACAAGCTCTGCTTATCTCCCATCCAGAATCAATACCCATATAATTCACATTGTGAAAATCTGCTTATACTTTTTCACATATAGTGATAGTGGTAATATTTTCTGTATGCACTATACAAAATATAAACATATAAATAATAAAAAAAAAAAAATATATATATATATATATATATATATATATATATATATATATATATATATATATATATATATATATATATGTATGTATATATTGTGGCTAACAGCCAGGTCCCGTGCCCAGCCGGGATGCCCCTTTGATGTGTATACAGGGGGAGCAGCCCTGGACGGTGCAGTACCTCCCCCTGGACACTGGATGGCCACCCCCCCTGGGTTGGAGTGGTGCCTCAGTCTCTCGCAGGGCTTTATGGGAGATGGAGTTCTCCACAGCCATGTTGGGGTCTGGGGTGGCCACCAGGGGGTGCGGCAGGGGTCCCTGAGCCCAGCTGGACTAATCTTCAGCCCCACCCAGGAGTGCAACTGGAAACAGATGATCAAGCACCTGGAGCACTTCTGGTTGGGTCATAAAAGGAGCTAGCAACCACTACTCAACGGCCAGAGTCGGGTGGAAGGAGGACAAAGCTGTGGAGGAGTGGTGGTGAAAAAGAAAGGAGTGTTTGGACTTTAATGTTTAGTGCTTTGGATGTTTAGTGTTGTGGCTTGGGGGTTCACGGGGAAGACGTGCCCTGCAGCTGAAGAAAAATAAGTCTTTTTATTTTATTTTATCCTAGAAATTTGATTCTGTTCATCTGGACAAAGTTTTTAAGTGGGAGAAATATTTCGAGACTTATCCAAGTCTCTTCCTCAGTCTCAATTGACTGCAGATTTCCCCAACCTTATAAACAGTACCTTTGCTTAATCACAGAGACTAGCACCATAGACAAAGGGCCAGTTGATCAGTGATATGCAAATTGTCCACTGATTAGTAGACGTGTGAACCATTCATAGAGGGTTGAGGAATGGCTGCAATCACAGCATTGTAAGATGGCGACAGATGTACCCTTAGGCCCTCTCCTCTGTTCAGAGATGGTCGTTCCTTTTTCACGTAAATGGCCTCCTTGATTCCTCTCTCAAACCAGCGCTCCTCCCTGTCCAGGATGTGCACCTCTTCATCTTTAAAGGAGTGACCACTATCCTGTAGATGTAAATAGACTGCGGAGTCCTGGCCTGACGAGGAAGCTCTTCTGTGTTGTGACATGCGCTTAGCCAGTGGCTGCTTGGTTTCCCCGATGTACAATTCACGGCACTCCTCCTGGCACTTAACTGCGTAAACTATGTTACTCTGTTTGTGCCGTGGGACCCGATCCTTGGGATGGACCAATCTTTGGCGTAGCGTGTTTTGGGGTTTGAAAGCCACTGAGACCTGGTGTTTCGAGAAAATGCGCCTCAGCTGTTCCGATACTCCTGACACATACAGGATCACTAAGGGTTTTCGCTTAGGCAGTGGATGTCCTTCCTCTCTCATGAATCGCTTGGAGCGTTCTTTAGGTGTCCTCCCTGCTTTGACAAAGGACCAGCTGGGATATCCACATTTACTCAGGGCCTTTTTGACGTGGTGTTCTTCTGCTTCCCTGGCCTCTGAGTCTGTGGGAATGGTGTTAGCTCTGTGTTGTAGAGTCCTAATGACACCTAGTTTGTGCTGTAGTGGATGGTGAGAGTCAAACCTTAGATACTGGTCCGTATGTGTGGGTTTACGGTACACATCCACTTTCAAATGTCCCCCGTTGACGATGGAAATTTCAGTCTAAGAAGGCTAGCTTGTTATTTTTCATATCCTCTCTGGTGAACTTGATGTGTTTGTCTACCCCGTTGATGTGGTCTGTGAACTGTGGTACCTCCTGAGATCTGATTTTCACCCAGGTGTCATCCACATATCTGAACCAATGGCTCGGTGGTGTTCCAGGATAGGATGATAGAGCCCTCTTTTCCACTTCTTCCATATATAGATTGGCTACTATAGGTGAAACAGGGGAACCCATGGCACACCCGTGCTTCTGCCTGTAGTACTTGCTTTTGTATATGAAATATGTTGATTGAAGACACAGTTCCAAAAGCAGGCACACTTGGTCTGCGTTGAGAGAGGTTCTTTTACTGAGAGTGGGGTCATTCTGTAATCTCTTACGTACTACCTCCACTGCTTCAGTCACTGGGACACAAGTGAATAGAGATGTAACATCAAATGAGACCAAGGTTTCTTCTGCCTCCATAATGACCTCTCTCACTTTCTCCACGAAATCCAGTGTGTTCTGAATGTGGTGTTTTGAGCTGCCTACCACTGGGTTAAGAACAGCGGCCAGGAACTTGGAGATGTTATACGTGACTGAATTGATCATGCAGACAATGGGTCTTAAAGGAGCACCCTGTTTGTGTATTTTTGGTAGACCATACAGACTTGGTGTAGATTCCCCTGGGTATAATCTGTGGTATGTGGTCCGGTCAATAGCATTGTCCTGAACTAACTGCTTAAGACAATCTATCACCTTTTTTTTTGTAACCACTACCTGGATCTCGCTTTAAGGGCTCATAAGTATTTTTGTCACTGAGCAGAGATAAAATTTTCTCATGGTAGTCTGTCTGGTTTAGCACAACTGTCCATCTCCCCTTGTCCGCTGGAAGGATGATGATGTTGTTGTCCTTGCTGAGTGCCGTGAGGGCCTTCCTCTCCTCAATGCTGATATTGGATGCAGGGGGTTTTGCATTGCTGAGACATGCCGAAACTTTTATCCGCAGTTGTTCTGCTTCCAAATCAGCAATGTTGTTGTTTCTGATAGCAGATTCTGTGGCTGTAATCAGTTCCACTAGCGGGATTTGTTTCGGTGTGACCGCAAAATTTAACCCTTTAGAAAGGACGTTTTTCTCTGCTTGGGTGAGTTGTTTGTCAGACAAGTTCTTCACCCATTTGTCCACGTCTACTAATCAGTGGACAATTTGCATATCACTGATCAACTGGCCCTTTGTCTATGGTGCTAGTCTCTGTGATTAAGCAAAGGTACTGTTTATAAGGTTGGGGAAACCTGCAGTCAATTGAGACTGAGGAAGAGACTTGGATAAGTCTCGAAATATTTCTCCCACTTAAAAACTTTGTCCAGATGAACAGAATCAAATTTCTAGGATTTCCTTACCTGGATTATTGAGCATGCATCGAGACTTTTTATTTTATATTTGCCTCCTGTGTTAAGTCTGTGCCAGGTCAGGTGCTATATAGTGCCATTCTTACAGTAATTTTTAGACAGGTCCCGGCCCAATAGACGAACCAGAATCCTGCTGACTACGCCACTGTAAGAAAGGCACTATATAGCACCTGACCCGGCACAGACACATACACACACTTTAGCATCACCAGTCTACCTAACCTTCATGTCTTTAGCTTGTATGATGAAATTGGAGCACCCTGAGGAAACCCATGCTGACACATGGAGAACAAGCAAACTCCATGCAGGTAGCACACAGGAGGCCACAATTCAGTATATATTGCTTTTGATGAAAACCATCCAAAATTTTTTAACAATACAATATTACAGATCAAAGCATTGCATTCAGATGTGACTGAAGATATCACTTTTACAGGATCTATTACAGGGTGAAATTACCAATTATTTCTACTAATTACCTTTGATTTCCTTTACAATTGTGTTTTGCAGTAATTATCAATAAAAGCCAAGTAACTAGAAAAAGCAAAAAATTGTTTTTGTAAGGAGATCAGGGTTCACATCCTGTATGGAGTTTGCTTGTTCTCCATGTGTCAGCATGGGTTTCCTCGGGGTGCTCCAATTTCATCATACAGTCTAAAGACATGAAGGTTAGGTAGACTGGTGATGCTAAAGTGTGTGTAACTTTTTTTGCTAACTCAATATTAGAACAGAAGTATTCTGATCATTTGTGATTTCAGTGTCCATGATGAGGAATCTTCCTCTTTCCTGGTGTCTCATTGATCGTTTTGTGCTCAGTCAGTTAGTTTTACCTGACAGCTTATGCTGGAGGCACTGCATTGGATTTCCTCATATCAAAAAATTGCATAGAGGTTTTGAGGCCTCAGGCATATATATAGAATAAAGTATATCTCCTGACCTGACAAGTCAACTTTTCACAAATAATACATTTCTATTTGTTTCATTATATTACCTTTGAATCAATATGCTCATTGTAATGCACCAGTAGGAATTTCACTGTACTCTGTACATGTGTCAATATTGGCCCTATAAACTTATAATGAAAAAAAATTACTATAACTTCAGCTAAAATTATAAGTCTTAGGCATTCAGTGTCTTAAGTGAAGCTTTCTGAATAATATATTCATTAAGTTATTAATTGACTGATTGATTATTTGACCTGCGGTGGGTTGGCACCCTGCCCGGGATTGGTTCCCTGCCTTGTGCCCTGTGTTGGCTGGGATTGGCTCCAGCAGACCCCCGTGACCCTGTGTTCGGATTCAGCGGGTTGGAAAATGGATGGATGGATGGATTATTTGACTTATTAAATGCTGTAATTAATTGAATAAAGTAAAAACAGAAATAAAAGTTAGACTCCAGGAGAACATACTGTAAACAAAAGTTCGGACATATCAGAAATTCAAAAACAAAGAGCCAAAAGGTATCTAGAGAGTGTCCTGCGCAATTTTAAATGTATACTCCTCTAATCATGTGACTTCCAGATAATTTACAGATGTGGGCTGATTAATTACAAATAAAGGCTACTGGTTGAAGTAAGAGCCAGTCTTGGCAATATTCTTCTTATATAATACGCTACCATGGCTGTCCGTTTGTCTGTCCAGGATTTTAAATCACCTGTAGCTCACACACCGTTTGACCTATTAACCTGAAATTTGGTACACATATACTACATGACATATACTATCCACTTTCAGTATGATGATTGACCTCCAAGGTTATTCCTCTTTTTATTTTATTTTATTTTATTGTAGAATCGACTCCCGGCAGTGGCCAGCATGGCGGCCATGCGGCGCATGTGTACAGGCAACGTTCTCATCCCTACCTCTTCATATCTTAAATCATTCTTGAGGCAGATTGAAGACTTAAGTGCCTGCTTTAGTGAAAAATTAAAGAAAATGTACTAAGTAATCACAACACAAACACAGACTTAATCAGTTTTAACGCGAAAAGATGCCAAAGAAAGAAGAGAAGAAGCAGGCCACTAGGGTGGAGAAAAGAAGAGCTGCTCAGGAAGCAGCAAGCGCATCAACCTCTGAGCAAATGAATGCTAAACGTACAGAGAAAGAATATGAAAACTATGACTGCTCAAGTCAAGTGTATTCACTGCATGTTATCGTGCAGTGCGCCATTACTCGTTAAGTAGATGTATTACTGTATGTTAGCATCATTATCGATTCACTTCATGAATTTTTATGTAGCAAAGTGATCTAGCAGTTAATGCTGCTGACTCACCTCTCCTTATGTCCTTATTCTAATCCCACAACAAAGGCTGTCTATATAGATTTTGCAAGTTCTTCCAGTTCATTTCTCTAGCTACATATTTTTTACCCCACATCCAGATATGTGCAGGTTAGGTTAATTAATAACTTACCGCTAAGAAATGATCCATCCTTCCATGAACTTGAATTGTAATAAAGAGCTCAGGAAACTTAGTGAATGAATGATTGTGTAAATGAACATGATGTCTGAGGAAGATGGCTGTGTTGTTACCCTGCAGTACTACAGAGAGTTACTGTGAAGTCTGTCTAAATTCTGCAAATGCCTAGTACCATCTCTCAAAACTGGGAAAACCAAATATCCTTTACCAAGATGTCCCTGACTGGATAATTTGGCCTCATCTCCAAAAGAAACTCCTGAAGGTATTGCTCTCTTTCCGCAGCTCAGCCAACAGCTGTGCCAAATGTCATTCATCAAATTCAACACTGGATCAGCCGTGTCAGTACCTCCTTCAGGAAACTGCACTGCTGGGTATTCAAAGACAATAACCACAAATGAAACAAAATGATGGTCTATAGGGTAATTTGCACCATTTGTCACTTTCTGCAGTGATAAAACTGGTATTAATTGCTATCATCACTGATACATAAGACATTCGATCAGCACTTAATTGGGAAAAATCTTCATAAGAGCTGGACGAATCAAAACCAATTCCAACATCCTCAATAAGAGAAACATAACCAGCACTTATCATAATCCTACACTAACAAATCGACTAGATGTACCACTGGTTTAGAATGCTTGACTTCCTTCACCTCATATAAGTCCTCTTTTAACAGTGGTGTCGAGTGAACCAATGGAAGCAGTTCAAACACACACAAGGGCAACCTTATAAATGATTGGATTCCAATAATTATCGAGTGGGACTTTAGCCTTGAAATTTTCTCTATTATCTTACACAAAATATTTTGATACCAAATGACTCTTTATTGACAGTAGTGAAAAAAGAGTGAGAAGAAACCAGATTTTTCAAAGCTGCTTCCGAAAGGAACCTCCAGACTCCAACTGTGCCAACGACTGTGCATTGATGACTTCTCAGCCACCAGAGGTCACACATATTCAATAAATGTCACTCTTATTCTGAGTGAGTGCTGAACAAAGAGAAAGTCAGTGCCTGTATTTCTTTAGGTATTGAATTTACACTTTTTTATTTCTCCTCTTAAGCCTCATATATATTTTTTCTCCAATATAACCCACACCCTGTCTGTATCTTTGAGTAAAACAAATGTTATGTAACACACACCCTTGTATAACTTGCACATTTTGTCTCTCGTATAACTAGAATGCCTGCATAAATTAACCTGTAACTATCCATAGCCTGAATACACACATTTTTGCAGCAACTGTAACTGTTGTGTTGTTCACTATAAAAGCTAATGCGTTATTGAACAACAATGTTGTCTCATTCAAACATCTTGTTGTAATAAAATGCATAGATTGAGTACTCTATGTCATTGATATTTTTTTCTATGGCATTTGTGGCCCAACATCATCAATCAGCCTTGACATCCATGTGTCAAAAAAGCTCCTAACATTTGTATTTGTCTTTCAGCCCCCTGCTCCTGAGCGCTTCTTGACTGTTACAGTATTATTACAGGTACCTGTAAAGGAAATGTTTAGGTCCGGTTTACATACTGTTACATGTGAAGCCTACATTATACCCATCATAATGGACTATGACACCTCCAGCATTTCAAACTGCACTAAGCATTTGTCCTTCTGTGATGTGAGACCGATTTGAAAGTGCTGCAGACCTTGACTTAGGGATTTCTGTTAGTTTCATTCATTGAAGAGAATGTACCAATAAGCATGTCAAAGAGACAGACAGACCTTTCTGAAATGGGATTGACACATTTGTCAGTTTAAAGAAAGTCCCTCCCTCAAGCTTCTAAAGTCTCCCAACCGTGAGATTAGCAGGAAAAAAATCAAAAGTGGCGGTATGGTGGCTATGTGCTAGCGTGGTATGAAAGAAAATAGTTAGATGCACGTATGTTTTTATTTATAAAAAGAAAACTGACATATTCAGAATTTTATTATTTGTAAATGCTTTTATTTATGCTCTCACATTATCTGAAAGACTGACTTGCAACATCAGTTTCTAAGGAGAGTTATGAGCACTCCAGTTTAAAAATCGATTGTATGTCTACAATTAGAATGTCACTCACTTTAATGTAACCTTCTAAAATAACACTGGAAATAGAAACTACTTTCCGCAATGCCATTTTTTCAGAAGGCTTTGTTGCAATAAGGTATTGTAAATTTAGTTTTGCAAAATTGTAGAGTGAATGCTATAATAATTTTTTTTTTTGGTCTGGTGTCCACTTTTTTTACTTATGGTCAGTTAAGTCAAAGTAGAAAGCTGCCAAAAATGGAGTAAATTAGAGAGAATTAAAAAAATATGTTGTTTCTAAGCATATTTTTGTGGTCAAATAAGAAGTATTGCAGTGCCAACCCGGTTGTCTCCATTTAATAACAGTCCCAAAACTTAAACAAATAGGGCTACTATGGGCTCCTCTGTAACAAAGTGCTACAAACAAAAAAGACAATTCATTCTGGCAAACGGTTCTTTAAGATACTTGGAATGCCATCCTTTGGTTCAGTTGAGTCAAAATTGACTGCCTCTCTCTGGCAGTGGTGAACTTTAAAGCTGGAAGACCGGAAGGGATAGGGATGGAGTCAATTGCCCTTGTCAGGGGTCTTCTCACCATTGTGGAGGGAGGAGAAGGTTAGTGTGAGCGTCCTGTCTCATCCCGGGATGATATTACCTTTTTTGACGAGTCCAGAGGGTAATCCTCAGATGCACATGTGTGTCAATGTGCATAATATTTCTGGAGCTTATCTTGTCCACTGCTTTCATACCAGTATAAGATGATAGTTTTCCATTTATTATGAGTCAGTACAGAGATTCTTAGTATACTTAAGTATATACTTATATACACTTAGTATACTTAAGAAAAATAACCTCGACCCCTCTGCTCTTGAAAATTTTAGACCCATCTCTAATCTGCCTTTCTTAAGTAAAATTCTAGAGAAGGCAGTCATTATGCAGTTAAATGAGCACCTTAATAAACATGCTATTCTTGATAAATTTCAGTCAGGTTTTAGAACAAATCACAGCACAGAAACTGCACTCGTTAAAGTAGTCAATGATTTGCGGGTAAATGCAGACAGAGGCCATTTATCTGTTCTCATCCTCTTAGATCTGAGTGCCGCATTTGACACCATTGATCATAATATTCTTAAAAATCGCCTTAGTCAGTGGGTGGGCCTCTCTGGCAGTTTCTTAAATTGGTTTGAATCCTACCTGGCAGGGAGAAAATTCTTTGTTAGTTGTGGTAATTACAACTCAAAGACACATGATATCCTATATGGTGTTCCTCAAGGCTCTATCCTTGGTCCGCTGCTCTTCTCAATCTACATGCTTCCATTAGGTCAGATTATCTCAGGGCACAACGTGAGCTACCACAGCTATGCTGATGACACACAACTGTATTTATCAATTGCACCTGATGACCCCAAATCTCTTGATTCACTAACACAATGTCTGATTTGTATTTCAGAATGGATGAATAGTAACTTTCTCAAGTTAAATAAAGAGAAAACTGAAATCTTAGTGATTGCCAATAATGGGATACAATGAGGCTATTAGAAATAAACTGGAAGCATTAGGATTAAAAGTCAAAACGGATGTAAAAAGCTTAGGGGTAACTGTTGACTGTAATCTAAATTTTAAATCGCATATTAATCAGATCACTAGGACAGCATTTTTTTCACTTAAGAAACATAGCAAAAGTTAGACCTCTTATATCATTGAGAGATGCTGAGAAATTAGTTCATGCGTTTGTTTTCAGTCGACTAGATTACTGTAACGCACTCCTCTCAGGAATACCCAAAAAAGACATAAATCGTTTATAACTAGTGCAGAATGCAGCTGCTAGAATCCTTACAAGGAAAAGAAAATCTGAGCACATCTCTCCAGTTTTGATGTCACTACACTGGTTACCTGTGTCATTCAGGATTGACCTTAAAATTTTGCTTATGGTTTATAAAGCCTTAAATAATCTTGCCCCATCCTATATATCGGAATGTCTGATGTCTTATATTCCAAATCGCAACCTCAGATCCTCAACTGAGTGTATCCTTAGAATTCCAAGAGCAAAACTTAAAAGAAGTGGTGAGGCGGCCTTCTGCTGTTATGCACCTAAAATCTGGAATAGCCTGCCAGTAGGAATTCGCCAGGCTAATACAATGGAGCACTTTAAGAAACTGCTGAAAACACATTACTTTAACATGGCCTTCTCATAACTTCACTGTAATTTAATCTTGATACTCTGTATATCCAATTCATTATAATAACTATTCATGGTGGCTCTAAAATCTGTACTAACCCCTACTCTCTCTTCTGTTTCCTTTTCCGGTGTCCTTTTGGTGGTGGCTTGCGCCACCACCATCTACTCTAAGTACCATGATGTTCCAAAAATGATGGATGGATTAAAAGCCAGAAGTCTGTATGACCATCAGCATCAAGTGACTCCGTGAGAACCCTAACTACAAAGAGGACTATTTCATTTATGTTAGGTAGAATGCCCAGAGGGGACTGGGTGGTTTCGTGGCCTGGAACCCCTACAGATTTTATTTTTTTCTCCAGCTTTCTGGAGTTTTTTTTTGTTTTTTCTGTCCACCCTGGCTATCGGACCTTACTCCTTTTCTATGTTAATTAATGTCTTATTTTAATTTCTTATTTTGTCTTTTATTTTTATTTTCTTCATTATGTAAAGCACTTTGAGCTACTTTTTGTATGAAAATGTGCTATATAAATAAATGTTGTTGTTGTTGTTGTTATACATAAGTGTTTTTCGCTTGTTGATAGTTCATGACCAATAAGAATTCAATAGGTATGCTACAATGTTTTATAATGCTGAAGTTTCAATCTTGACCCATATCGGTTTCTAGTCTCAGGATTAAAAAGGTTTAATTCCCCTAGTTGATCAATAGAACCAGTTATTTACTTCTCAGATGTACGTAGTCCACACAGATTGTAGAATTGCTATGTTTTTTTTTTGAAGAGTAGGGACCAGAACAGTCTCCAATATTTTGGTAGTGGTCTCATTAGCATGTTATAGAGTCTGAGCATAATGTCCCATAAGTCATTCAGCATTTTTTTAAATCTAACCTCTTACTTTACAGTATTTTACAATATAATATGTATTTGTCTATTAAATTTCTTCTGAAATTTTCTTGTTGAGAACTCGGAATTAACAGAAACTCTTACATCTTTTTTAGAGGTTTGAGATTAGAGACTTGCCAAAAAGCTCATTAGAGACTTCATTGTTTGAAAGTTGAATTTCACACCGTCTTCCAACAGAAAGTGCGTCTCTTGCTTTCTTGGCACTTGTTTCTTGAACATTGTAAAAAACTCCATCTGTTGTCAGCAAACACTAGAATATTTGAACATTAATATTTCACATTGTAGTAATCTACAATCACCAATTAAAGAGACTCAAAACAAACTTTTTGTCCCTTGTTCACACTGCCTGGCGTGGTAAAAATTTAACATCTTATTAAAGAAAGAAACATCCTTGAACTGGACAAATCAGTTATCAGGCAGGAGAAAAGTTGTTCATTGTATCTTTTTAATTACTCCTCAGCAAAATGCCTTCGAGGCATGGTCAAGATTATCAGAATGGCCAAAGAAACAAAGAATAGAGGTTAATTTTATAGACTATTGAATTTACATACAATATCAATCAATTCATACATTTTACTCTGGTTCGTTCATTGGTTTACACCTAAATGATTTATATAAAAGTCTGTTATAATATATTCTGGTTCTTCTTATACCTTTGAGTTACACCACCACCCTTGAAATTTCTGTGCATGTAACAACTGTCCATTCTCATTGTTTATAGGACATCTGCTGATTTCTTAGTCATCTCTTATTCATCCTTCAGTACATTTTGTATATTACATTCACCATTCTTCTGGTATACTCTTTATTTACTTGACCATCTCAGTATTTTTCCTAAACCAATTCTTATATTTCAGTGTACATTTTGTTGTTCAGGTGACCTTTATGTGGTTTCCTGGTGTGCTTGAACAGGTTTCTGACATTTACTAACCCTTTATGTTATTTCTTTAAGATGAATGCTATGTAACCCTAAAATTATTCTTCCGCACTGAAGAATATTACTGATGCATGCATCTTCATGTTTGGATCTTTGCTGATGAAGATGAAGTTAAGAACCTTCTTTCCTGAATAACAGGCTTTAAACCTAGCATGTGAAACACATCATTGACTTTGTATACAATAGGGCTTGTTTTGTGAAAGATCTTGGTTTCATATTTTTTATTTTCTCATTCAACAACATTTCAAGGTCCTATTGTGCAATATTAGTGAGGAAATTAAGGGTTTTTGATCATATAATTATAGGCATAAATGTAACATACAAGATGCACTGGAAAAATGCTACCTCATTAACTGAAAATTTGTTAAATGTAAAGCCTCTAATAAGTAATTACAGAGAGGCCAAATGTAAAAATAAGTATAAATATAAATAATGTTAATTACCATATTTTTTTTTAATATTCTTCACAAATCTGTTTTCCTGAGACCATGAAAATGTAATTACTTAGCCTCATTAGCATTATGTTTACACATAGAAAAAACTAGCCATAAGCATAGAATTTTATATTGACAAAAAAAATATTATTATGTGCAACAGAAACATGTTAATACCAATATGTCACCACAATCACAGTAGGAAAGGTATATCTAGTGTCCGTTTCTGTACTGATGCAGGTTAAGAGTACATGCTACAAGTGATATGTTTTGAAACTGTTACCAACACACAGGCACTACTTGAACAGATGTGAAAAGATTTTTTTGTAATATATTTTCTGTTGCTTGTACATGACAGAGTAGAATGTCAGTGCCTGACCAGGACAATCAACACCATCCATGTGTTACTATAACCTACCACATCGCAAAGCAGAGTGACTTCCACATTTCCCCTGAAAAAGATGTTGAGTGTTGCTGCATTATGAACAGTGCTTAGGATGCAGAGATCTTTCTTGTCCTTCCACTTAATCACAATCATTTTGTTTTTTTTGCCACACAGCTACTGCACCATGCTTACAGCTTGAAGTGTTTGTTTGACTTGAGTCACCAAATATACCATGACATTCAGTGCCCTGTGAAAATACTGATGTAAAACTGTTCTAAACGATGTAATACATAGTTCCCTAATGCATCAGTTTCCATTGAGGTAAATCTCAAGCAGTTCAAGTAAAGTATACAATATGTCCATAGTTATATGGTAACCTTGGTCAAGCAAAGGGTTAGCCAGTAACAGCACAGATGATGTATCGAAATCACACTGACTGTATTTGCCACTGCACTAGTTCCATGTAAAGGGGATTCCCCATTATTGGTGTAAAATATCGCATTCCAGATGTATTCATAGGTTGCTTCACACAGCAT
The DNA here is from genome assembly GCF_900747795.2 of Erpetoichthys calabaricus. NCBI lineage: Eukaryota > Metazoa > Chordata > Cladistia > Polypteriformes > Polypteridae > Erpetoichthys > Erpetoichthys calabaricus. The sequence continues at coordinate 95,852,490 of NC_041402.2, read as the reverse complement.
GTAGAACTTGATACCGAATCCTGCCAATCTAGATGTGATGTACTTCCCTTGTAACCATCAGACAATGTCAATACATATTTCACAATCTTGGGCATACACCTTCTGCATATTTTTGATGATTGCCTGATACATATCCCACAGTTTGTACAGTTTTGGTGCTGAGTGATTGCCTTCATCATAGTCATCAATTGTAGCGAAAAGTAGGTATTTCAAAATGAGTGAAAAATGACACTCTCCCATAACATCACTGAAAATCTGTGTCTGCAACAACAGGTTTGTGGACCAGTACCATCTCTAAACTGGTTTACCCACTATGTCTTGTAGTATCAATAGATTGAAAACATGTACATGTCATCTGCAGCAACAAGCAAATGGTTTACTGTGACTTTTCCAACAATATTCAGCGTAACAGTTTGCTTCAACAACTATTTTCACCACCAGAATATCATTAAGAAATTGTAAATAATTCAGATAATCATGAGATAATCTTTAGCCCAGGGTTACCCATAAATGGGAATTGAGGAGGTGCATGACTGTCAACACCAAACAAGAAAGTCACTGAAATGTGCAGTTTAGAATCTGCTGACCAATTCACATCATCATCACTATCACTCTATTCGAGCAATGACTCTTTTTCAGTTTGATCTAAAAAACTGGCTTTACATCTTCTTTTTTGCCATTGTGTTTCGGCTGAAGGCTCCACACCTCTCAAAAACTTGATGAGTTACCATAGAGTTACCATAAACTGTCAGAAAGCATAGAAATATTCATGATTTTTTGCAGCATATTATTTCATCCAATATAGATGGTAGAATAATACTGTCACAGACATTTTTTCGGACTGAACACTAGAAAGTAGATCATTACATGTTGCCCTGAGTGAGACTCAGGAATAACTGTTTTTCCATTGAATTCTGAGCCAAATCACTCTTGAGGTTAACACCAAAAAAGGTTATTTTTTTACATTAATTAACAGTAATTTTACTCTTAAGAAAACTAGATTTTCTATTCCTGATGGAGAACTGACAAGATACATGCACATAAGCTGCATTTATTGAAACAGCATTGCTTCAGCATTATTTCTTTTCATTCTTTTTGAAATGGTAGGAAAGTGGGGAATTTAATTTTCACTATCTCAAACCAGTTTAGTTTTAAAGAGTTATCGTTTGCTGTTTTTATATCCATTGAATATCTTGCTGTTACCATTAAGTATAACTTGCATGTACAACTATAAGCTGTCTTTATTATTTTGCTTAATATAATGCCTTTAGACAAGCAAACGGTGATTGCATTCACTACACTTTTGGCACGCAGACTTATTTTGTTAAATTGGAAGAATCCTAATTCTCCTCTGATAAGTCAGTGGGAAACCGATGTTTTATATTATTTGAAATTGGAAAAAATCAAATTCTCAGTTAGAGGATCTGTACAAAATTTTTTCAAAACCTGGCAGGATTTAATCAATATTATTTTAGAATAAGAGAAATAACTATTACCACATTTAATTCCCTTCTCCATCTCTTATTTACATATATATTTACTTCTCCCTTTCTTTTGCTTAATGTTGCCTTATTAAAAAGCGCTAAGCAATTTTCCTTTAGCTAAGCTCTCCTTCTCAGGGGTGGGGTTTGATTTGTCTTCAATTTTGTTGAAAATTGATCTATTTGTATGGAATGATTACAATGAAAATTAATAAAATAAAAATATAAAAAAAAATATAATGCCTTTATTCATTTTAAAATGTATTTATTATCCTAATTGCTACCTGTGACAGGATTTATCATACCTGGAGATTCAACTTATGACTTACAGCAAGAGAATTCTTCAACAATTTGCACTGTTTTGATCTTAGTGGACACGTTGTACCACTGATACATAAATGTTATCTGACTTGCCTTTAGTCTCTTTGCCATTCTCTATGTAAACCCTGTTGCTGTACTATCATCTATAATATAGTGGTGGTATCTCAATGTACAAAGTAGGTCAGCCTGGCATTAGTGGCCAAATATGATGTATTGTTTTTGTGAGTATAATTTATAATATAGTAAAGCATAGTGCTACCATGTGGAGCTGTTGCAGATTTCCCTTCTTTTAGGTGTTACTAAAATCTAGGTCTTTTAATAAAATAAATAATTTTAAAGTTCACACAATAATTGTTTATATTAAAATGTGCACATACACTCTTGAACAGGTCCCAAAAGGACTTAAAGGAAGTATCTAAATGTCTGACTGGCAGAAGATGTTGTAACAATTGTGAATACTTTGAAAATTGTGTTTGTTAAAACTCTGCTTAAGAAAGGTAACTTTGACTGCTCAGTTTTGGAAAATTCATCCATCCACCCATTTTTTAGCCCACTTATCGAGGGCAGGGTAATGGAGAAACTGGAGCCTATCACATCATGCATTAAACGCAAGGCAGGAACAACGCCTGGATACACACTAGGATCAATTCAACAATTCTAATTCGCCTAAACCACAAGTCTTTGGACTGTGGAAGAAAACCCATGCAGACCACAAAGAGACCATGCCAGCTACATGCAGGGAGCAATAAGGACATGAACTCCAGTCTCCTTGTTGTGAGGTAGCAGTGTTACCACTGCAGTATCATGCCACCCAAAAATTTTATATCAATAAAATACTTACAGAAAATGTTATACCTATTCCAAAAGTAAGTAAAATTCTAGAAAAGTGTTTCTTAGTTACATCATTGTTTTAATATAATTCTGTTCTTCTAGTCAGGTTTTAAAATTGCACCTGTTAAAGTAACTGAAAAGATTTTTTTTGCTGATGCAAATAATTGTTTGTAATTATTCTTCTAGATCTAAGTACTGCACAGATTAACCACCCCTCTGGCAGTGCCTTAAGCTGATTTCAGTTATTTATAACCCAATATATGATTCATAGGCTATATTAAAGAAAATGGAGAAAAAGATCAGGAAATTAAATGAATTTCGAATGAGCTGTGTGAGGGATGGCCGGCCAAATATTCCAGTCCACACCTCCAAGCTGCTAGATGGAGCTCTCCGAACAACATGGAAGTGCCCCAAATTCCAGCAGGGCCATATGGACATTAAAGTTTTTATAAACAGCCTTGCTGGATACCATGGGGACCACTAGGAGCCGCTGGAGGGAGGCTCACAGAGTGCTACGTGCCCTATAACCCGGAAGTGCGTCATGAACACATGACCGGAAAGAACGACGTGCTTCCGGGGTGAAGAAGTGGAGTTTTTTATATGACCTGGAAGTGTTCCTAGTCACATGGACAGAGAGGGCGAAACACTTCCAGGTCAAGGACTATGGGAAATCCCAGACGTCGAGCTGAACTGGGTGGAAGGGTGGCAACGCGTCTGGGAGTGAGAAGGATTATTGATTTAAAAAAAAAAAATGTGAGGACCCCCTATACATACATGATATTTACCCTCTTGTATTTTTGCTGCAGTCTTGACAAAGATGCAAGTTTTTAAACTTATATTTACTAACGAAATCACATTTGCAGCTATTATACTGACTGTATTTTTTAAGCATAATAAAAAAAAATTCAGATGGCATTTCAAAAATATTCTGTTTGATTTTCTTACATAAAAAAATATTTGTAGTGTCTGAATCTCGTAAACATAACATAAAATGAGTTGACATTTTTTAGGGATATATAATAACTTCTAATTCCCTAAATAGACAATTTGTCACTTTAAATATTTTTGATAGCAACAACTACTTACTACTCACTTAGCTTAAGTATTACTGGTTAAATTATGCATAAAATGTTTATGTATTTCTGAAAAATAATAAAAAAAAGTAATTTCTAAAATACAGAATTAATTGTAGACATTTTTTTCATAACTTAATTACAGAAGCTACTTCATAATCCTCTGGATTTAGTACTGGGACATTTTCCAGTAATCCAGAAATGAGCAAAAACAAAGTAAAATAAACACAAACTAAAAACTGCTCCTCCGCATCGAGAGGAGTCAGATGAGGTGGCTTGGGCATCTGATTAGGATGCCTCCTGGACGCCTCCCTGGTGAGGTGTTCCAGGCACGTCTAACCGGGAGGAGGCCCCGGGGAAGGCCCAGGACACGCTGGAGGGACTATGTCTCTCGGCTGGCCTGGGAATGCCTTGGGATTCTCCCGGAAGAGCTAGAAGAAGTGGCCGGGGAGAGGGAAGTCTGGGCATATCTGCTCAAGCTGCTGCCCCCGCGACCCGACCTCGGATAAGCGGAAGAGGATGGATGGATAAAATAACCACTAATATGCCAAAGGATTTCAAAATCCTCCTTTTAACATATAAAGCATTAAATGGCCAAGGTCCGGCTTACTTGTCTGAACTTATCATGACTTACAAAGTAGAGCGCGCATTAAGATCTCAAGATGACGGTCTGCTTATGATTCCAAGGATTAATAAAATAACAGTGGGAGGTTGAGCTTTTAGTTGCAGGGCCCCTAAACTGTGGAATGGTCTGCCTGCCACTATAAGAGATGCCCCTTCAGTCTCAGCTTTTAAATCCCGGCTGAAGACTCACTACTTCAGTTTAGCATATCCTGACTAGAGCTGCTGATTAACTGTACAGACTGCATCTCTGTTGTTGGTCATTAGCACTAAATCATAAGTAACATGATAGTTATAATTTGTTACTAACCCTCACCCATTCTGTTTCTCTTCTAGGTACTCAAATGTGGCACTTGGTGCCACGGCCCACCTGCCAAGTTGTTTTGCCTGCCTAAGGTAAAGTCATCCCTGATGGAGGATTGCAGGAATCGTGGGCTAGAGGGGTCCTTTCATCGGATTGGCTGGCCCAGCGCTGTTTCAGCTGTGGAATGGCCAAATGGGGCAGGCAGCTTGATGGCTGAGGTCTCCAGGACTCTAAACAAATCCAAATCATATTATGTGTTATCATCTACTGTTAAATTCTGGTCTGTACTTGTAAAATTTTTATTTTTATACTGTATTGAGGATTTGTTCTGTTCTGTGTATTGTATTGTATTGACCCCCTTCTTTTTGACACCCACTGCACACCCAACCTACCTGGAAAGGGGTCTCTTTTTGAACTGCCTTTCCCAAGGTTTCTTCCATTTTTTCCCTACAAGGTTTTTTTTTGGGAGTTTTTCCTTGTCTTCTTAGAGAGTCAAGGCTGGGGGGCTGTCAAGAGGCAGGGCCTGTTAAAGCCCATTGCGGCACTTCTTGTGTGATTTTGGGCTATACAAAAATAAATTGTATTGTATTGTATTAAGGTTATATTACTGGTCACACAGAATAGTCTTTTTGAATGCTATGTCCTTCATTCTTCTCCTTCGTCCTGGTTCTTCTAACTCTCTTCTTGCTTGAAGCTCACTATTTAAAGCAGTTGTTAGAGCCTAGGGGTGTCTCTGACTTAAGTCGTTTTGACATGCCTTAACAGTGCATGTGGTTTGAGAGCTTCAGTTTTACACACATGGAAAGTCCAGTTAATGACCATTTGAAAGTGAACTTTCTTAAAATATAATTTTGCTGCTTAAGGTGTCTGTCTGTTAAACTGTTGCAGAGATGAGAAGTTCAAGTAAAGTAACATTGCACTTACGATTTTAACATAAAATTATTGTCTATATGCATAGAGGCATCAGTAATTAAGTGGGCAGAAACAGACATCTTTGTAATAAATAACAAGAACATGTAAATGCAATGTAAACACAAAATTACAGAAACCACATTACGCCTTAAAATGATGCTGAGCTGATGTTGTCAAAATACCAATAAAATTATTAAAAACGTGACAATTAAAATTAATTCACAAAAATCTGTGCACAACAGATTTGTACCAGTACAAAAACTAAGATCCATCACACATTATAGCTCACATTATACATTCTCCCTTGGGTAAAATCAAAGAAAATTTCTAAAGCTGTGCAGAAATGTCAGCAGCACCCAGATACTCATAACCCCACTGCATTAATATCTGTGTAAAATAAACATAACAAAAAAAAAAAGAAAACAAAGAGTGAAATATTTAATAAGAGAACTTGATAATTTAGTTTTACAAATAAAGCCAGAAATTAAGAGTTTATAATTGCTTTAGAGCTAAATGTCAAAAAGTAAATTATGCAGGCTCATGGTTTTGTTTTTATTATTAATGAAGAATTCACTTCTTGACTGAGTTTTTTTTCTTATTAATGTATTTTGGAATAGTTATTATTTCTTATCTTTACTTTTTTGATACTATCATGCTGCCACTTTGTTTATCATAGGTGCTGCCTTTTTGGGCACTTTTTCCTGCCAGCAGTCACATTGTTATTGGCATTGGTCATCCTTTGCCATCACACGTCATCACCTGGGGCCTAATGTATAAATGGTGCGTACACACAGAAATGTTGCGTAAGAATGTTTCCACGATCAAATCGCGATGTATAAAACCTAAACTTGGTGTAAAGCCACGCACTTTTCCACGGTACCTCATACCCTGTCGTATGCAAGTTCTCCGCTTGGTTTTACAGACTGGCGGTACCCAGCATCAAAGCAGTGCTACTGTTCCTGTGTGGTTACCCTTTCTTAGATCCACATTCACGACGGCGGCTTTATCAAATACACTGAAATTAACCGCATATCATTCATAAATGTAATGCCTGTGATTGTAATTAACCTGTAACAATATAATGGTCCACAGAATGGTCAAACTATTCTAAATACCATAACTGCTTTAGCGTTGTTACTCTCACTGCACCTTCTTCTTCTTCTGTCATCTGCTCCCGTTAGGGGTTGCCGCAGCGGATCATCTTTTTCCATATTACTCGCACTGCACCACTCAGAGTATTTATATCACTGTATCTGAGTGTGAATCACAGATCTACAGTAGCTGATCGGAAAGAGAATTATTGGTATACAGCATCAAGCACTAGCTGCCTCAGCCATTCGCTATTTGAACTGCTCTCATCTGACCAACGCTTCTCAGCCTTTCCTGTTCAAACCTCGCGGTTCGCAAACAGTTTCATCCCAAGAACTATACACGCACTCAATCAGTCCATCAAGTGCTCCTTGTAGAACTGTTTGAACTTGCAAATTACCGTGAGGTAATTGTACTTATGATACAGGTATAATATTGCACAACCTGAGCCACTTTATAAAGCGCATATTTACATATGATGACAATATCATTTTTAAGATGAAATGCAGCAAAATATGTTGATTATATTATACAGATAAAACTTTAACTTTAACTACATGGTGCCGCAGCGCAAGCGAGCTTGAACTTCGTTCATGGTTTGTTCCTGCCTCGCGCTGTTTTCATGCTGTGGCTGGCGCGACACTGGAAGGATAGATGGATAGAATAATTAAATATTACGAAGATATTTCGATGTTCCTTAAAAGTTTTGAAGAATCAGCATTCTAAGCTTACAGATGGCTTAACATCTATTACAGAGCTGATTGTGTGGCAATTGGGTATTTAGAGAAAGAAAAGTAAGGACAGGAATTGGGGGTTAGTACGTTTGAAAAATACAGTACTTCTGTAGTAAAGCATTTTATTGAAGGTTCCGCATGGCGCAGCAAGCATCTTGATGTAAGACATGAACAATCACTGCGCCACCGTGTTCCCATGTTTAATAACATGCTTTAACTCATATCATCATGAAAATGATATCACGTATACTTCTCAGTATTTTCATTACTCAGAGAGCTGTAATATTACGAACGTAATGGATTCTGTGTCCTGTCAGAGGAAGAGCACGTAGTGATTCGGGCATACAGAGCACATATAAGATCAAATACAAAACAAAGCATTTAACGTGCTACTTTAGTTACTATGGGATTTGAGAAACTAGTAAATTAAACGATTTTAAGATGAAGTTTATGATGTTCTACTTTAATGACAAAATAAACTGTGTGATTAAAGTGGAAATTTCGAGATTAAAGTTGACATTTCGTGCTTTTTTCACACTGTGTGCCTTTTTTTTCACTGTACCCTAATAAGCTTTCATATGACACCCAGACAGTGGGCTACGAGTCGCCTTTTCACGGCGACTTTGATATGTGACAACTTTTTAATTTCGGACACTGTGCGACTTTGTGAACGTGAGCTTTCGAGTTTCTCCGACACGCTATGTCACTCGATCAACTTCCTTTTGTTGCTTATATAACTGTTTAAATCAACAAATAGTACATTTTTCTTTGCCTCCATTTGGTATTCGCTGAAATTCTTCTATTTTTCCTCGTACTTTTGCCATTGCCTTTTCACAGAACGCTGGGCTTAAGGGCTATTTATATTGATTTGCATATTCAAAGAGGCGTAATTCTGGGAGGAGTTGGGGAGGGACAGCAAGCGTGTGCATGTGCGTTTATTTCCACACTGAGCGGGATTTATGTAGCGGAAGAACGCGGAAGTTGGCGAACGCACAGATTCCTGCATCTGGATTTTTCTGTGCGTAAGCACATTTCGGCTTTTGTGCCTACGTCATGTTATAGTGCGAATTCTACGCACGGCGTTATGCATGAGGCCCCAGGACACTGTTTAAGATGGAGGCACACTTTACTCCAAGATTCTGGATTTGTGTGTTTTGCCGTCTGTTTAGTTGCATGGTTTTTTAGTTATTTTAAAATCAATCTATGGAGTTAAGATATTTTTTTTCCTTGACCAGTATTTTTAGTACATGTATTTAACTTTGGCTAATTAGTATTATGATTATTTGCCTTCATCTCCTGGGCCCTCATGCATAACGCCGTGCATAGAATTCACACTAAAACATGGCGTACGGACAAAAGCGGAAATGTTTGTACAGTAATCCCTCGCTATATCGCGCTTCGCCTTTCGCGGCTTCACTCTATCGCGGATTTTATATGTAAGCATATTTAAATATATATTGTGGATTTTTTGCTGGTTCGCGGATTTCTGCAGACAATGGGTCTTTTAATTTCTGGTACATGCTTCCTCAGTTGGTTTGCCCAGTTGATTTCATACAAGGGACGCTATTGGCAGATGACTGAGAAGCTACCCAACATACTTTTCTCTCTCTCTCTCTTGCTCTGACATTCTCTGCTCCTGACGGAGGGGGTGTGAGCAGGGGGGCTGTTCGCACACCTAGACGATACGGACACTTGTCTAAAAATGCTGAAAGATTATCTTCACATTGCTCTCTTCTGTGCAGCTGCTTCGTGAAGCGACATGCTGCACGGTGCTTCGCATACTTAAAAGCTCGAAGGGCACGTATTGATTTTTGATTGTTTGTTTTTATCTGTCTCTCTCTCTCTCTGACATTCTCTGCTCCTGACGGAGGGGGTGTGAGCTGCTGCCTTCATTGCAACTGCTTTATACGGCGGAGCTTCGCATACTTAAAAGCCAAACAGCCCTATTGATTTGTTTGCTTTTCTCTCTCTCTCTGACATTCTCTGCTCCTGACACGCACTCCTTTGAAGAGGAAGATATGTTTGCATTCTTTTAATTGTGAGACGGAACTGTCATCTCTGTCTTGTCATGGAGCACAGTTTAAACTTTTGAAAAAGAGACAAATGTTTGTTTGCAGTGTTTGAATAAAGTTCCTGTCTCTCTACAACTTCCTGTGTTTCTGTGCAAATCTGTGACCTAAGCATGACAATATAAAAATAACCATATAAACATATGGTTTCTACTTTGCGGATTTTCACCTTTCGCAGGGGGTTCTGGAACGCAGGAGGGATTACTGTACACACAAAAAAATCCAGATGCATAAATCTGTGTGTTCGCCAACTTCCACGTTCTTCTGCTCCATAAATCCTGGTCAGCGTGAAAAGTAATGCACATGCACGTGCCTGCCGACACTCCCAAAACTCCTCCCAGAATTATGCCTCTTTGAATATGCAAATCAATATAAATAGCCCTTAAGCTCAGCGTTCTGTGAAAAGGCAATGGCAAAAGCACAGAGGGAAATAGAAGAATTTCAGCAAATACCAAGTGGAGGCAAGGAAAATGTACTATTTGTTGGTTTAATCAGTGGTATAAACAACAAAAGAAAGTTGATCAAGTGACATAGATTGTCAAGCTCAAGTTTACAAAGTCGCACAGTGCCCAAAATAAAAAAGTAGTCAGATATCAAAGTCACCGTGAAAAGGCATGTCGTAGCCCACCGTCTGAGTGTCATATGAAAGCTTATTAGGGTACAGAGAAAAGAAAAAAAATAGGGACACAGTGGGAAAAAACTTTAATCTCGAAATTTAAACTTTAATCACAGTTTATTTTGTCATTAAAGTAGAACATCATAAACTTCATCTTAAAATCGTTTAATTTACTAGTTTCTCAAATCCCATCGTAACTAAAGTAGCACGTTAATGCTTTGTTTTGTATGCGTTCTTCTATGTGCTCTATGTGTGTGAATCACGATGTGCCTCTTAAACGGGATTACTCTTCCCCGACAGGACACAGAATCCATTACATTCATGAATTTACAGCTCTCTGAATAATTAAAATACTGAGATGTATACTTGATATCATTTTCATGATGATAGGAATTAAAGCATGTATTAAACTTCGGAACACGGTGGCGCAGTGATAGTGACGAGCTGACGCCTCGTCCAGATATTGTTCATGCCTCACCAAAGATGCTTGCTGCACCGCGCGTGACCTTCGATGAAATAATTTATTGCAGCAGTACTGCCTCTTTCAAACGTACTAACCTCCAATTCCTGTCCTTCCTTTTCTTTCTCCAAATACCCAATCGCCACACAATCAGCTTTGTAATAGATGTAAAGCCATCTGTAAGCTGAAAACGCTGATTCTTCAAAATATTTAAGGAACATTGAAATATCTTCATAGTACATGTTTAATTATTCTATCAATCTATCCTTCCAGTGTCGCACCAGCTCCAGCAAGAATACAGTGTGAGGCAGGAACAATCTGTGAACGAGGCGCCAGCTCCTTGCTAGCGCTGCAACACCATGTCCTCACATGTTTAATTATTAACAATATAGATTATTTAAATGAAGTTAAAGTTTTATTTGTATAATATGATAAACATATTTTGCTGCATTTCATTTTAAAAATTATATTGTCATCATATGTAAATGCACACTAAAGTGGCTCATGTTGTGCAATATTATAACTGTATCACAAGTTTACAGTGAGGTAATTGTACTTATAAGTACAAACAGTTTTACAAGGAGCACTTGACGGACTGATTGATTGCGTTTATAGTTCTTGGGATGAAACTGTTTCTGTACCGCAAGGTCAGTACAGGAAAGGCTCTGAAGCGTTTGCCGTATGAGAGCAATTCAAATAGGCAGCATGGCAGAGGCAGATGTGATAGATGCTGTATACCAATAATTCTCTTTCTGATCAGCTGCTGTAGAGCTGTGATTCCACACTCAGATACAGTGATATAAATACTCTGAGTGGTGCACTGAGATTAATATGGAAAAAGATGATCCACTTTGGCAACCCCTAACGGGAGCAGCTTAAAGAAGAAGAAGAAGGTGCAACGAGAGTAACAACGCTAAAGCAGCTATGGTATTTGAAATAGTTTGGCTGTTCCGAGGACCATTACATTGTTACAGGTTAATTACAATCAGACACCAAGTTTAGGTTTTATACATTTCAATTTGAGTGTGGAAACGGGAGTACTCAACATTTTTGTGTGCTTGCACAGTTTATACATGAGGCCCCTGGTCATTTATCTTCATTTGTTTGCCATTTGTTCACTTTGGCATTATAACTCAAGTTAAAAAGTCTATTTTTACATTAATAAACATTAGATGAGCTATACCTTTTCTTTCATTGCATGACACTGAGATGCTTATACATGCCTTTATCCAACTAGATTACTGTCAGACACTTTTAGTAGGACTGGCAAAGGCATATGTATGCTCTGGCAATCGAAAGCATAAGTTCTAACCAAATTTTGAGATCTATAGCATTCCAAAGTTCAGGGACAAGAAAACCTAGGAAACATCTTTACACTGGCATGCATTTCTCAGGGCAGTTGTGAGAACAACAGGTTGAATTGTCCTACTGTTAGGTCAGACAAGTAAGATGTAGGAGAAGAGGGGCCTTTGACAGGTCATCTTGCATTAAGTTCAACTGTCTGGAACCTGTCCCTCAATGCCCTGTAACTGATGTAAACATTGCGTCTACTTGTTAGCAGTTTCTGCAGCACTACAGCCTGATTTGTCAGTCCTGCTTTGCTATGATTACGTGAGGGAAACCAGATTTTGGACTGTTATCTGTCTTGATAATCTGCTGAAACCTCACCTGCATTTCAGAAACTTTGGAGCAGCTTTCTCCATAGGGTATGTCAGTTCTTGATTATGACATGCATGCCTAAGGCATGCCAACGGCACACTCCCATGCTTCTAGTGACATTTAAAGCATTAAGAAATACCCATACACCTGACTGTTTGCAGACTTTGTCTTGCTGTGACCTAAACTTTATATTATAGCCCTGTAGACACATAAGCACGAGGTGTCCTGCTGACAGGGCACCATCATATTTCAAAGTTCTTTATGCACATTTCAGTCAACCCACAAATAAGCAACAATGGTATTTTCACATACCCAAGAGTGTCTTTTTTCAATAAATCATAAGCTTCCATGTTATATGCTGTCTTTCATTAGTAAAATATGCAATCTGCACATGTATATGCTGAGGCAAACACTGCGTCACAGCTGACTGTATCAGCTTTTTTTAGATATTACACCTACGTTGAGCCACATACAGTGAAAGGTTCACTACTATTGGGTAGCTGAGTTTCAGAGAATTCTAATGATATGTACTTGTCTGTGATTGGTTATTTATATTGCATATCATAGCTGTGTGTAAAAGGCAGCAAATAAATTGTGTATTTCACAGTTTATCTATACACACTGCCACACAAGCTTTTGTCAGAGTGCATGGGGATTGTTTTGTTGATGTGCAATAACACTTGAACTTTGCACTAGGGAAATTTCTTCTTCTTGTTCAAAAAAAAAAAGAAAATATGAGGAAGTCCAAGAAAAAATCCAGAATGCAAGTGATACAAAATATGAAGACCTTAAGTCAGATTCTGCTTTGACTCTATTGAGAATGACGCTTTTTCTGAAGGACTCGATGCTATGCTTGATTTGTAAGTATTGCTTATAGTATAACTTTGAAGAAATGCAGAGTACAGTTTTACAATTCAAGCATCATGGGTGCAATTACCATACCAAGACACAGTCTGTTGCACGTTCTCCCTGTGTTAGTTTTCTGAGCAGTGCTCTTTCAGTTTCAGTTTACTGTACCAGCAACATACCTCTTTGCAACAGAAGGCAGAAGAAGATGTGTGAATTGCATAAGGGGTTAAAGGTAACCTAATCAGGCAATGATCCAAGTGGACCTTATTGGGTAAAAGCTTTTGTGTAGTTGGTGAGTTGTAATGTCTCATTGAACAAGCTGTACTACAGATTGAAGGAAAAAAAAAAACCTGACAACTTTTTTCTCATACTAGAAAATGTTTTTTTTTATAGTATATTAAGATGAATTTTATTTTTATTTTTGTAGCCCTTTAAGCTGCATCCAACATATAAAATATGCTATATAATTAAACTGGAGTGAAATTTTTAGTTACATACAGTTTAATATATGAGCCATGGGAGTCTTTTTCCTGCTCTATAATGTATTAATATATTCCAAGAATTAATTTCATTTATCATCTGAAATGACCAAAAATGGACTGAGAGAAATTTTAAAATTTGCATTTTAAAACTTCACAAAGTAGCAACAACTGAAAACATCACTAAGTGTGCACTATGTAAGTTTGAGGACATCTACAACAAACAATGCTGGAGCAGGGCAAAGAAAATGATCAGTGATACCAGTTATTCCAACAATGGCATCTATTCTGTGCTATGGCCAGGTAAGTGCTACCGCTGCATAAAGTCCACTTCAGAGAGACTGAGGAGGAGTTTTTTTTTATAGTCCATCTTCATCCTGAATGAGAAAAGTGTCTAGAAATACATAATGCTGTATTGTTAAGTCCCCTACATTAAGTCATAAATTTATTCATTTAGTTATTATCTATTACTATCACATATACATAATTCTGTTGATAATTTTGATATATAAAACATTATGTATTATTGTCCTTGTATTATTATTCTTAAAGTCACAGTCATTACATTTGAAGAACTAAACATTTCACTACATATCTTTTTGTATGTGACAGACAAAATCTGATTTAATTTAATTTTTGGATGGACAAAAATGAGGGAGGAGAACTGGGGTATCCAAAGAACCCATCTGGACACAGAGATTATGAGTAACACAATTATAGGAACTGGACCTCTGAATCAGCAGTGCAAATCTTTTGGCCACCATGATGTACAGTAAATAAAAATTAATAAACAAAACAAAATTTACAGACAAAAGTAAGTATCACCAAGAATATACAGTATATTATTTTGTGAATTTCCCCTTGTGATTAATAAAGTATCTATCTATCTATCTATCTATCTATCTATCTATCTATCTATCTATCTATCTATCTATCTATCTATCTATCTATCTATCTATATTAGAACAGTTTATGTACACCTGAAACACTGGTTTGATAGACAATCCTGTAAAATGAATTTAGAAGTGTATTAGGATATATTGTTAAGTTTTGGCTATAGGTAATGAGGGGCATGAAGCAGAGTTTATTAACACTTGCCAAAAAAAGATGGGGATTACTCAATCACTTAACTGAACTCCTTAAAATGGCCAGCTTGAATTATTGTTATTACAGTGTTCAGATGTCTACAATCTTTAAATGTATGAAATTCAGGTGTTTCAGAATGAGGGTGATTTTATCAAAGATAGCTTTTCATTATGGTCTAAGTCATAGTACACATTTCAAGTACTGAAAACACACTTCTATTGACACTGCAGTTTATACAGATAGACTGAATTTCTCCTAATAATCTTGCAGAAAGTATGCAATGCCAACAAGACCTTAAGTATGTGTGCCAATTTCTCTGGATCCTGCCATGAGTCATGCATCTCTAGGCAATTACACATTTAGAGACAGTTTGAGGCGGACAGCTATGCACATGGTATTTAACTGTACAAATCTCACGTTCATTTAAAGAATGACAAAGACATTTTTAAGTATCTTTCCTGTTTCTACTCTCCTGTATAAAATTATTTACTCTTTATCATGTATAATGATAGAAAAATGAGGCTACTTTAACAAATAACATCTTATTATGACAAAAATCATTATGAAATAAAGGAAACCCTGGCATTTGATGCACATGTACAGATGAGCTTTTTTTACTTTACCAAGCTCTTTTAGTTACCAGTATGTGTAGAAGAGTGGTTAAATCAAAATAAAATTTCTTTTGATGTAGCACTCCTCTTTGAAGGTAAACTGAAAGTGCTCATGTAGATTTATAAATAAAAGCATGACCAGAAGAAGTACCACAAACATTACATAAATAGTACATTCAACGATATAATTATTAGAAAGAATGCACAGTTGGAAAGATGGAAGGGGGACAAAATCCTGAGGTAGTGGTTTATTGCCATTATTTATGAAGAGTTAAAATGTTCTTTAAAAAAAAAACATATAGCTGCACTTTAATTTGGAACAAACAAATGTAAAGTCTTGTTGGCTTAGGCCAACTGGTACCCATTTCTCTTCTAGGCACACTATAACATTCAATTCAGCTCAACTCTAATTATTCTTATAAAGTGCACTTTCATTTATGAGTACAGCATACTTTACAGTTATAAAAAAACATAATATAAAAAAAGAATTACATTATAAACATAACAAATAATGTAAGCTGGACTGGCAAGCATTGCAGAGCTGTTTCCTGCCTAGTGGCCAGTACTGCCAGGATAGGCACCAGTCCCCTGCAATCCTAAATTTGATTAACCAGTCTCATGTGCAGAAGGGTACAATATACAGTAATATAAAATTACACAATATCATATGAAATATGTAGGAGTCTAACTCCAACCACATTGCCACCACATAACTCATGTTCTTAACTTTTTGAACTTATCATCATATATAAACCAAAGAATGCATTAAGGTCTCATTATGCTGGTCTATTAACAAATCCAAGAATTAATATAACAGTGAGAAGTTAAGCTTTTAGCTACAGGGCTCCCAAAGCTGTGGAATGAACCGATTGCTTATATAAAAGACTATTCAGTCTCAATCTGATTACAGTTATTTTGCCCTTTTGCCTTGCATCTACTTGCATCACAGTCAGCTTTCAGGTGACAGAAATCAAAAGGCATATCACAGTGGTTCAGTTTTACAGTGCCGTATGCACGAGTTTCACTATCCGTGTCAAAGCCTGATGACTAATTCTCATTGCCGTCACTATCGCTTGATTTAACTAATGGTTCAGTTTCAGTTCATTCTAAAACTGGCTTTACAGCTTCTTATTTACACATAAGACAATTGTCCTGAGGCAAATGTTTGGGTCATCACATTTTTCCTTCTCCTGGTTCAAAAAAGATACCTCTGCTAAATATTTGTTGATGAACTGAATGTAAAGTGCTAAGTTCAACAGCACAATCTCGGAAGCAGAAGAGTAATGCATTAAAACTAACATGCATTTTCTAGTCTACTTACTTTTTAAAGCAACAACTAACCTAATGCAATATTTATTGTACTGAGGTAAAAGTGTCTGCTTATTTTTATTGCAGCAACAGTGGGTGAAAGGCAAGAAACACATGTACTGGGTTCTTTGCATGGCTCAGTCACACAGTCAAGCAGAAAAGAGTGTGTTACATACAATCCAGCAGTGTAGCTTTCATGCAGCTATTTGTTATAGATATATTGAAACAGTCTGATCGGGTTATGCAGCAGGCAGTGTCCATATCACAAATTACTGGGGGCTCAGGTTGGAGATGTAAAAAGTGGATGGATGTTATTTACTTCACAGAACATGAAGAACTCAATATATTTATGAAAAACAAGAAAATTATTGCAGACTTCATGCTTGTTTTACAATTCACAGTGGCTGATGATGATAATAAACATTTTTTTGCACAGTTTAATGACATTGGAGTGTTTTGACAAACAAGAACTCCATAATATTACTTGTGCATGTAAAGGTGAATTTAAAAAAAAATCAAAATTTCTGCTTTAAACAGTTTACTCACCTTATCCTGCTTATGTGTGCGCATGTAAACATAATGACCATAAAGAGGATCATTACACAAAAGTCTTACTCATGCTTAACCACAAGTACATAGCATTTCGAGCCTGAGTCACACTCAGAGTTGATGCCAAAGAGCTTAAAATTCAGGATGAAGACTCACTTCTTTATTCTAGCATATTAGCTGCTGATTGGCTGATTTCCTATGGTTAGTTATTTTAATTGACTCCTCATTTGTTTTCTCTAGGCTCTTCTCTAATGGCCATATTTCAATGATAACATAATGATATACACTACATGGTCAAAATTTGTGGATACTTTATCATCACATCTATGAACCTATTGTACGCCCCATTCCAAAACCAAGGGCATTTTTTACAATGTTTAAGTGTTACAGTAATTAAGAACTGTTACTGGCCCTCCTCTTTCCAGAATCCTGCTGTGTCACTTGTTAACATTTATTATATTGCAAAAATGTTCTGCCAATGCAAAAGACACCAGAAATACTTGAGAACTTAAGAATCAAAGGATGAAAGGAGCCTTTTCATTCAACTGTAAACATTAGTTCAAACTTATATAGTACTATAGAATGTGCAAAACAGGGTTGGTGGCCAGTTGGCCTAGGTCTCTAGAACTGTGACTATCTTTGTCTATAACCTTGCATTACAACCAACAATTGACTCTTCATTTATTTTCCCTAGGGATGCTTGAAACTTCAGTTTTTGTTTCCTCTTCTCTAATGGCCATATTTCAATGATAACATAATGATATACACTACATGGTCAAAATTTGTGGATACTTTATCATCACCCCTATGAGCCTGTTGGACGCCCCATTCCAAAACCAAGAGCATTAATACAGAGGTGGTTCTCCTTTTGTGGTGTTAACAGCTTCAACTGTTCTGGAAAGTGTTTCCAAAAATGTTTTTGTGTGTCTGTGGGAAATTGTGTGCACTTAATAATTAAAAACATCTGGACATTTCACTCTGTATTGATACAAATGGTTCCCAAATATTGTTTTTTTGAAATAGTATCATGTAACATAGCAGAACACTTTAAAAGAAAGGAATATTGCAGAGGGGTGCAAGTAGCCGTTTATGATTGCTACAATTTAATTTTAGATTTTTTTTAGTATGAGCAGTCAAATAAACTGATTAGGTACTATTTTACAGACTCAGTGAGAAAAAGCCAGAGTTTCTTTATGTTAAATATGCTGTTTATTCTACTTTTTATGTTCCTATTCACAATTTGCAATATTATAAGTATCTCAAACTTATCTAAAACACTTTAGTTTTTTACACAAAATGTTCCATAATGATCTGACTCACAGTGTACACTCTGTCAAATTTTAGATGATTAATAACTTAAGTTGCCTTTCCCATTTCTTTGTACAGTGAACTATTGAATGAATGGTGTAAATCATCCGTTGACTTGTTTAATATTTCCCCATAATGTAGTTTGTAGAGTTTATGGATGTGGAATTAAAAAACTCACATGTATGAACACAGCAAAGGTTGTGATGAGATTAGTTTTTTTTACTTCAATATACTGTATCTATCTATCTACTGTAGCTCATCAAACTGTATTCACCCAGTGTTTGTAACATATTATCAAGGTTCCATCTTTGAAGTTGTGTTTTTGTTAAACAAAACATTTAAAGTGGTCATCTGTACCTAAACATGTCTGTTCTGTCATATCATCTTTTAATCTTCTCATTTCAATTCACTAGTACTTCTTTCTTAGGCCAAAAGTCATTCAGCTCATTAGGATGTGATACCTTTGGGACTGGGGTGATGCAAGCTGTTTTCCAACGCCTCGGGACTCTCTCCTGTTCCAGGCTCAGGTTGAAGATGTGCTGTAGAGGACTCCCCAGCTCCAATGCACAGGCCTTCAGTAGTCGTGGCGATACTCCATCTGGACCCGCTGCTTTGCTGGCACAAAGTCTCCTCAGCTCTCTGCTTACCTGGGCTGCTGTAATTGTGGGTTGGGGTAAACTCTCTCTTATGCTGGTACAAGGGGGCTCCGCCCCCTGCTCGCTTCGCTCGCCTACCCCCGTTGTTTTGAACCCGTGCCCGCTGGTCAGCTGTAGTTTCAGACGCGCGTTGTAGGAGCTTGCGTTGTTTGAACCCGTGCTTGCCCTGCTTCTGCGGTTTGAGACGCGCGTTGTAGGCGTATATCCGTCAGTTGAGCTCGTTCGGTTTGAACCCGTGCCTGTTTTGCCTCCACAGTTTCAGACTGTGGATAGGAAGTAAAGAACGCATTGTATGGCAAATCACAAAGATTTATTGGAATATCTCTTTATATACAATATTTGTAGTAAAGATGGTTTGTTGTCCTTGAATGATTTTTTCTTGGTATTGGAGTATTTATAACTTTAAGTTTAATGTCAGATGAACGACGAACTCATGAGAAGGCTACATAAAGTTGTCCATGTCCAAATACGCGCTCAGAGAGGTATATACCAAATTTGTCTATGGTCTGCGCTTGGGATTTGTTGATTGTCATGGCAAATGTAGGTTTACTGGGAAATTGGCGTCGCCCAAGTGTAAATGGCAATTGAAGGGCAGAACTTGTAAGGTGAATTCTAGGAATTAAAACAGTATTGTCCTGCGGTGGGTTGGCACCCTGCCCAGGATTGTTTCCTGCCTTGTGCCCTGTGTTGGCTGGGATTGGCTCCAGCAGACTCCCGTGACCCTGTGTTCGGATTCAGCGGGTTGGAAAATGGATGGATGGAAAACAGTATTGTCAGTATGTGATCCTGTAAGTATTTTTACTTCAATAACATTGTTTGACATGGTGTTGATGACTAAACGTGTACCGTTGCATAAACCCTGTTTAGTATTAACGTTTTTTAATAGCATGACAATTGTTCCGATTTAAGGTTAAGATTGTGTTGTGGCAATCCAGCTGGGTTAATAGTGTTCAGATATTGTAAGGGAAATTAAGATGTTCAATGTCGTCTGCGGAATCAATTTTGTCAGTACTTAGAAAGAGGCGGCTTTCTCCAGGTAGTAATGCAATGACTTGGTTAATTATGTGATCCACATCAATATTCTTTGGACATAATATAGCCCGTCGCGTTAACAGTGTTATCTGGTCTATTGTTTTGGAGGCGTGAGCGCAATTACATTAGTTCTTCCTTGTTTAGCTTTAGTAACATGGATAATGGATTGCACTTATTGTTAATACGTAGCGTTTTCTGTGGTTGAATTGTTAAAAATGTATCACTGTAATGTGATGATTAAGTTATGCTATATAGTCTTCACATGTGAGGATGACGAACCTTTAATACGGAGTGTTCGTTTATTCTTATTACCCATCAGGTGTTGTGCCTGTGTCTTGTGTGGTTGCACTGTAAATATTGTATCACTGTAATGTGATTCAAATATGTTGTGGAGTCCGTATTTGTGTGGTTTCTGTAGTATATCGTGTTTTTGCTTGCGGGTTATTAGAGGTGCGTGGATCATGCATGTGTAGTGTGTTTGCGTACTGTCTGGCGCTTTCCGTACTCCAATTGATTTGTGAACCTTTCTGGACTCCGTAGTCTGTCCCATTTTGCTTTGGGGTGGCGTATCATGTCGGGTTTGATTTGTGAACCTTTCTCGACTCCGTATTCTGTCCCGTTCTACTCTGGGGTGGGGCGCTGAGTCCTGTTGTTTGTGTGATTGTATTACTGTAATGTGATTCAAATATGTTGTGGAGTCCGTATTTGTGGGGTTTCTGTACTATATCGTGTTTTTGCTTGCGGGTTATTAGAGGTGCGTGGATCATACATGTGTAGTATGTTTGCGTACTGTCTGGCGCTTTCCGTACTCCAATTGATTTGTGACCCTTTCTGGACTCCGAAATCTGTCCCGTTTTACTCTGGGGTGGCGTATCATGTCGTGTTTGATTTGTGAACCTTTCTCGACTCCGTATTCTGTCCCGTTTTACACTGGGTTTGGGCGCTGTAATCTCGGGCTTGATGGGTGACACTGTGTGGACTCCGTAGTCTGTCCCGTTTCACTCTGGGTCGTGTGTGTGACTCCTCCTTTTTGTGTGATATGGGATTTGAGTGGCGCCTGCGTCTGACTCCTCTTTTTTGTGTGCTATGGGCGCGTTGTCTCATTTCTTATTTCTGTTAGTGGAGGGGGGCTTTGTGTCTCAATTCTTATTTATGTTAGTGTGTGTACTCCGTAGTCTGTCCCATTTCACTCTGGGGCTTTGTGTGGCGCCTGTGTGTGACTCCTTTTTTTTGTGTACTATGGGCGCGTTGCATAATTTCTTATGCGTTGCCTCATTTCTTATTTCTGTTAGTGGAGGGTGGCTTTTCCTGTGGAGGGGGGCTTTGTGTCTCATTTCTTATTATGTTAGTGTGTGTACTCCGTAGTCTGTCCCGTTTCACTCTGGGGGCGTGGGTGTGATTCCTCTTTTTGTGTGCTATGGGCTTTGTGTGGCGCCTGTGTGTGACTCCTTTTTTTTTGTGTGCTATGGGCATATCCGGTTTACCATTCTCGTTGGAGGGGGGGCTTTGTGTGGCGCCTGCGCACTATGTCTTTTGCGTCCATGGGCAGGTCCCTGCATCCATATCCGGTTTACCATTCTCGTTTAGTAATATGGATCAGCAGAAGGATGGGTGGAGGGTGCAGTACTCTGAGGTGAGAGTGGGTTAGGGTGGTCAAACCTGTTAAACAAGTTGTTCATCTGGTTTGCTCTCTCCATATCTCTCTCGATGGTGGCACCCCCGCTTCGAGCTGCAGTCAGTGATGATCTTCATCCCATCCCACACTTCCTTCATGCTATTATTCTGCAACTTCTGCTCCAGCTTTCTCCTGTACTGCTCCTTCGCCGCCCTGAGCTGGACTCGGAGTTCCTTCTATACGCACTTGAGCTCATGCTGATCACTGCCTTTAAAAGCCCTTTTCTTCTGGTTCAAAAGGCCCTTGATGTCACTTGTAATCCATGGCTTGTTGTTAGCATAGCAGCGTACTGTTCTTACTGGAACTACCAATGTCCATACAGAAGTTGATGTAGTCAGTAGTGCTTGTCAATGTTCTCACTATAAGAACCCTGCAGAATATCCCAGTCCGTAGTTCCAAAGCAGTCTCTCAGAGCCTGCTCTGCCTCAGGGGACCACTTCCAGAATGAGCGTGTGGTTGTAGGTAGCTCCCTTACTCTGTAGTGAGGCTGAAGCAGAACCAGGTTATGAGCACAGGCAGCGGGGTGGCGCTGTATGCGTCTTTAACGTTTGCATACAATAAGTCAATAGTCCTATTTCCCCGCGTGTTACAATCCACATACTGGGAGAAGGCAGGTAATGTTTGTTGCAATGCAGGACAGTTACCTCTGTCCTAATGTCAGAAATGTGTGCCAGAGTATAGGTTATAATTTTATTTCTGGTACTATTTTTATTTTGAGTCACTACTGCATCTCTTGTTTTCTCAAGCTGCTTTCCCATGGATGATATCTGTTCACAAAGCTTTGAATTGGGCACTTTATCTAACTTGCATTTCCTTATGAACATTTGAAATGCATCTAGAATATTTTATATACTTTGTTCATCCTTAAAAATAGCAGACGTTTAACGTTCTAAATGGGGATTTGCCTTTAGTTTTATGCCCCACTTGTTTGTGGATTAACCATTAAATATGACCGTAGGCTTTAGCTGATTCTAACTTCCTGTCATGCCAGATGTCATTCTTATTGCTTCAGACTCTCTGAAGTTCTTCATCTGCTTTTTACATCTTTCAATCTAGAGCAGATTAAAAAAATCAGTTAGTAAAATTTCCCCACTTGAAGTTGCCCTGTTAGCATATCCTTAAGCAATCTATATTTTTATTTTCAGACCCTGTGGAAGCAACACAACCAAGTATTAAGACTTCTGGTCTTAAGTGTCAGAGAGCTAACTTTCATGTCCTAACATTATATATATATTTTTTGGGAGATGGTGGGCTCTTGAACCATTCGCCAACACAGACTAACAACATGGAGAAGAAAATTCTCCAAAAATAAAGGTTTATGTTACAAAAAAATAAATATGGGCAAAGCAGAGTTTTTAAATAAAATCAATCTCCATCCACACTGGTGTTTTCACATCATTTACAGAAAAATCTCTGTCCACACTGAAACACCTGAAAACACATGACCATGACCTTCACCTACACTGGGTATCCTCACAGTGACAGCAAACATCTTGAAGGGACTGTGTAATGAAAAATTCAAGGCCCTGTGAAAATCACATTCCTGTGTACTTTATGTGCTTTCAAAACTATCAGGCCATGCAGAACTCTAAATTCATGCTCACAGCATAGGAAAAGAAAGAAATTCTTTAAGAAGCTGCAGTGAACTGTCTCATGTCAAATTAATGTGCTGATTACAGTTGAAATTAATAGTCATTGGAAATGGTGACAGACATCATATCAGTAAATAAAAACAAAGCCAATGTTAAAGCGACACTGCGGTGCCCCGTGCAATGGCACTGTTTCTGACTCCGGGTACTTGGAGCCATAAGTGAATGGCTGGAGGATGGGAGAATAGCGACACAGATAATGATGACTGAACCAAAAATGTAAAAAAAACTGGTTTATTCCAGATATGCCAATAACTATTTACAGTAATGCCTCCAAATATATACAGTTTCATGCAAAAACATTAACATAAACAAGAAAAATAAATGCATGTGCTATATACAATAATTACAGTGGCTCCAAAGCAAAATGTGATGAGAAATAATAAAAAAAGCCTTTTCTTCCCTCCTCCTCCTTCTTCTTCTTCTACAGACAATTCCCAAAGGATGAAAAGAAAATTAATCAAAACAAAAAGTGAAAAAATTATGCACAAAGACAATAATGAAAAAATGAGTATCCATAAACACAGATTACTTCCACCCAGAAAATATATACAATCTGGAAGTAAGCTGTCTTCACTTCTTCTTCTTCTTCTTTCGACTGCTCCCATTAGGGGTTGCCACAGCGGATCAACTTTTTCCATATCTTTCTGTCCTCTGCATCTTGTTTTGTTACACCATCACCTGCATGTCCTCTCTCACCACATCCATAAACCTCCTCTTAGGCCTTCCTCTCACTAATATATACAAACTTTTAAACACTTTTCTCTTTGCTTTACCTGCTCAGCATAAAGAAGACTACAAACCTGTAGACCAGTAAAAAAACAACTTCTGGTGGTCTGAACTTTAGTTTTATACTGCTAGCACTTCCGCCTTGCCAATCATTACTTACGTCATATGGTGATTCCTAACAGATGTGATGTCACGCACCCTCCCATCCTCCTTTAATCAGGTCACTAATTTAAACCTTCCTTTCCCCAAATGCGTGCTTGTTTGTAACCATGTCGCTCCGGCTGCTCGTCATCTCTCCAGGTAGGTTGCAAGTTTAAGTTTTACCTACTTATTTTTTCTCTGCACGTTAGTTGAGAACATGTCTGGAGATAAAATAGTGGCATCAGACACACAGCTAGTGATGGTTCAGTTGGGGAGAAGCCCAGAAAAGCCTTGATAAGCCCTCTAACTTGCAGCCCTTCAAAGTAAGGGAGCAACGCGGAAGGAGGGGCACTAAACGCTGGTGCAACGTCGCCTCACCACTGGAGCACTAAAAACTGTGATAAGCTAATGAGAGTTATAATAACCACTACTTTAAAAGTGTCTGCGGACTTGGTTCGTCACACTCCTCACACCATAACCTGACTGCTTGTGTGGGCTTTTCTTTCCTGACATACAGCGTACTTGAAATCTTTAGGGTTGGAGTGCAAGATACCATCTCGCTAAAGGAGTGTTTGAATGTTGCATTCATTGCATCCACTGAAGAGCCTTATGGTCCCTCTTGACAATGAAAGTGCTCCCAACTAAATAATACCTCAAGCTATCTACAGCCCCCTTGATTGCCAAATCCTCTTTTTCTAATGTGGAATTTTTTTTTCTATTATCAAACAATTTTCTTGCTAATAAACAAAGTAGGTCTCCGGTCCTCAGCTTCACCCTGCATCAATGCTTCCCCCAAGCCTCACCCAGAGGCATCCACCTGCAAAATAAACGGAGATGAAATATCAGGGAAATGTAAAATTACATCTTTATAAAAGATTTCTTTCAGTTCTCTAAAGGCTTTTTTGCTTTCTGGTGACCAATTAATGACCCCAGATTCTTTATCTTTAAACAGGTTGGTCAGGGATGCAGCAATGCTGGAAAACTTCAGCGCAAATCTCCAGTACCACCCCACCAGTCCAAGGAATGACCTAACCTGTTTCTTGGTCTCTAGACGCAGCCAGTCTTGGATGGCTGCCGCCTTATCGACCTGTATCTTGATGATGCCAGCCTCAAAATTATAACCCAGTTGTTGCACTTGTTGCTTCTCTATTACAGTCTTCTCGGGGTTTGCGGCAACCTCCAGCCAGCTCTATTATCATAATGCAATGCGGATGGCCATATTTACTATAATAGGCAACCATTTCACCAGATTGGGGAGCTTACCTTTAATAAATAATTATACTCTGTTGCCCAATTCCTTTTTCTGTGCTCCTGGAGTTATCACCTCTGTGCTATGGCGTATAGCCATTGGCTGCACACAGCTCTTTATGTTAAGCCAAGTGAAGCCAAATACCATCTGCTTTACTTCAGTGCTTCCTAACCTAAATGACTTAGAAAAGCATTTAGAAAATGAACTGAATTAATTGGCCTAAATGTTTGCTAAATTTTGTTTGTGATGGAGTATTTTCTATAGAATCATAATCAGAACATCATAACTCGCATGTACAATTAAGTAAAAAAATTACATAATTCCCCTTGACATTGAAAATTAAGGAAAATATTAGTAAGTGTTGATGAGTAACATTAAGCATCTCTAAAATTCATAGGGGAACCAACTTTGAGGGTTGTGCATTCTGAATGTGGCCATGCAGTACAGTAGTAAAAATGTTAACAAATGCTGTTATTTTTTAATCAATCCACCTCCATACACAGCAGCCTAAGACACAGGTGTCATCCTCATATTCTACAAACACACATTTCTCCAACTGCTTCCTTCTGGGGCTTGTCTCATTGTGTCAGGCTGTTTCCCCATAATAATAATACTGATACTGTATTCATATATTTTAGAGACCCCACACACTGTTAACCTTTAATTTTCCTGAAAGCCATTTCCGTGTTTAATGTACTTATACCATGATTTTGCCTAATAATGCTTCCTTTCATAAATTGCCTTTTTTTTTAATGGAGCTGTCTTTGACTTACAGCAATTTACTGATCTACGCAAATAACCAATGCAGAATTTACTACAGTAATGTGTGCACGGACAATACCTTTCAAAACTTGACTTGAAAAACATTTCCTCTGAGGCTTAAATGCCAATGTTTTATGCAGCAAGGTCAGTGACAAATTGATCATTTTCAATGACTGCAAAAAGATCAAAGGTCCCATACATTAGTCTGACAAAAGTGTGATGTCATAGCTTAACAAAAAGTGACTCTTCTCCCAAATTATATAAGGCCTCTAATTTCACTAATGCTTGTGTCACTGACTGTAAAATACAGTGATTCATTCTATGTACTTGAAGCCACTGAAGGACAGTTTTTACAGCTGCCTGCAAGCAGTGATTGATGGGTCTGTAGCTGGCAGGCAGCAAAAATTCAAGGGGTCCTCAGCTGCAGCCCTGTCACAAGCATACTACTGGATGAATATAATAATGACTATAATAATAGGAAGAACACTGAATATACACATCAACAGAGAAAGCTTTTATTTTATTAATCCAATGTAAAATGAATGCATTCCTTGAACATGACATACTTGCGTGGATTCTTTTTCTTTTTTTCAGATCCATGATATACTGTATCTTAAAAGGAAATTTCTTCCATTCTCAAATGAAGTGTTTGTCGTAGAGAACGGTGAGACATGACAACTGCAATTGTGTCATAGCATAGGGAAATATGAATCATTAGTCTGTGCATACTGAGAAGATATTAAATTTAAAATATGCAAAATTTATAATTAACCCTCTCAATTTAACTCTGTTTTTCACATACAGGCGTTTTTGTAATTACAGTAATTCATCAAGGGCAATAAGGATTAAAAAGAAGACTTCTTGCCATCTTCATTGTGAAAGGAGTGTGGTATATGTCACGAAACATTTACAAAGCGATCATCTGCAATCATCAGTTGTCCTGCAAATGTGACATTCTTTTTAATGGTTTTCCTTGCTGAGAGCAACATGGGTAATTAGAGGATCAGGCCAAAAAATCAGTCTGTTAATATTCATAAATGTATATGCAAAATATATACAGTGCATCCGGAAAGTATTCACAGCGCATCACTTTTTCCACATTTTGTTATGTTACAGCCTTATTCCAAAAAGGATTAAATTCATTTTTTTCCTCAGAATTCTACACACAACACCCCATAATGACAATGTGAAAAAAGTTTACTTGAGGTTTTTGCAAATTTATTAAAAATAAAAAAACTGAGAAATCACATGTACAGAAGTACTGTTGGTTTATACTGTGGAATGTCTTCATAGAAGGTCAAATAGCTGGAAAGTTTAATAGGATACAACATCCTTTGAATTAGTTAATTGCTTATGAGTGTGGTGGAAGATGGGGCTGCCTTGATGTATGACAATTCTTTGTTGAGGTGCACATTTTTGTTAGTACTGAACAGGACGTATGAGTTGGTATCTTCTCTGTTCTATGAATTTAGAGTCAAGGGGTGAGGTGCAGTGAAGGAACACATGATGGTGGAGAGGGACAATTGCTAGATATCAACATTAGAATGGGAAATGAGGTACAAAGTTGGCATTTCATAGGGAGTAACACAAAAATCATAGAGTGAAAAATCAATAATCAGCAGGATTCTAATTATGTTTAATGTGTTTTCTGCATTTGTGATTAATTTCATAGTTTGCACCTGTTTCATAAACTGCTTGTTCTTTGAAAGACAAACACAAGAAATACAATTAAATCTACCAATGCTCCCCTGATGTGTATTAGAGAAACAATGGAGTTAAGTGGCAAGGCATTGGACTTAAAACTTTAAGGTGTGGCACCTGGACAGGGCTCATGCCCGGCCAGGACGCCCAGTAGGAGGGCTCATTCCTCCTCTAGAACACGAGGGGGTGACCGCCCTGGTTCTATTGGGGGCCACGGGTACAGAGCTTGGAAGCTCAACCCTGTAGGGGCCCGTGGTCACCGCCAGGGGGCGCCCTGATGCCTTGGGAGCCCTGGACCTCATCACTTCCGCCACACCTGGAAGTACTGGGAGGAAGAGGATTGGGGACACCCGGAGGACTTCCGGGTACACAGCCAGAGCTTCCACTACACAGGGGTGTGTCAACGGAGGCTCCTCGGGAAGCACCTGGAGTCCATCCGGGGGTGTATAAAAGGGGCCGCCTCCCTCCATTCAATGGCAAGAGTCGGGTGGAAGTAGGACGGAGCTCAGAGGAGAGGAGTGGAGGCGGACCAGAGACTGAAGGCATTGTGTTGTGTGACCAAGGACTTAAGGGGCGATTGGTGCTGCGGCACTCACGAAATAACTGTAAATATGTACAATAAACGTGTGTGTGGTGAAACCAACATGTCTACAAGTCTGTGTCCGGGCTGTTCCCCACAAAGGTTATTGGTTCAATCCCTGTCACTGACTTCATTTGTGACTGTAAGCAAATCACTTCACCTGCTTGTACTCCAAATGTAAAAAAGTAAAGAATAAAAAGTTTTAAAGCACCATGAACTTGGTTATTACATAAATACTGTAGGCAATTTTAAAAATAATAATAATAAGGTCTTATTGCATCAAGGAAGTAAGGAATTATTATTTAAATTGTGCAAAATACTCTAAGTAAAACATTAGTGGTGCTTCTTCTACAATACTGAAAATGTAATGACAAGGGTGTAGCTGTCCAGCATTATAACATCTTGTAGAAATACATTTAGTCAGGTATAAATCTTTGAATAAAAATCACACAGCAAATGTTAAGGCTTCTGTGAGGATGAACAGAACAAAAAGAAATCAAATATATGAGGGACATTCAAAAAAGTTTCCACACTTTTATATTTTTGTTGGAAACGGTGAAGGCAGGAGGAGTAGTAATTAGGCGTTAAAAAGTCGGTATGACTCTGGGAATATTGCATCGCAAATGAAGGTGACTATGTAGATAAATTATGTAATTTGTTTTTGAAATTCTTAATAAGTAGAGTTAAAAAAAAACGTGGAAAGTTTTTGAATGTCCCTCGTATTAGCATGATGTGATTCTAGCAGAATTACATTTTTCTAACTTTTACATTCCAATCAACATGTAATAAGTTTGTAAGTAAGTAGTAAGTATATCAACCTTACCTATAAACAGGTTTGATGTGAAAAATCTCAAAACAGAATTTATATCTATATAAATAAAATCATAATACTCTTTTCTGTCTTTTGCATTTTTTCAGCTTCATTTGATGTTATTTATACTTTTTACACTAAACACATCCTTTCAACCCTTGGATCAGATCTGTTTGTTTGTTTGCCAATCACTTACAAATGTCTGAACCAATTTTCACAAAATTTTGCATGTAGGTTGATATTGGTCCAACTTAAAATACAGGCTATATGATGTTTCATTTTATTGGGGAGTGGGGGTTGTAATAGCAGAAAACTAAAAATTGCACATTACTTCAAAACAGTGATCCAGGTTTTATGGTATTTAAAAAAATTGGGGAAGAATAGCTATAATTTGGATATATATCACTCCTAAACAGCTGAGTTGAAGTTTTTGAAATTTTGCATGCATATTACTGTTGATACAATTTTAAATGTAGACTTAAAAACCTTTGAAAAGGTCTGTTGAAAAATGAGAAGCAAACCAAAACTACACCAAAACAGTTTAGCCGATGGTAATGAATTTGGCATATTCTTTTGGTTTGGACCTACTTACTGTGAAATCATACACAAAAACAGCTAATTCTTGGATAATGACAGTGGAGAGATTGATAGTTATCAGAGAAGTAGTGTAGATGACGGATGAGACACTCGCATTTCAGCAAGAAATTACAAAAGGGTCAGCATTTAAAAGACACATAAATATTTGCTTTCTTACTTAAAAATATACTAAGGTAAATAATAATATCATATTAATGAAAAATGAATGTCCTAAGAACAGACAATTACAATTTTAAGAAAAATATATTTTACTGAGAAAATTATTAGGAACACCTGTTCCCCTGCTTATCAATGCAATTATCTAATCAGCCAATCATGTGTCAGAAGCATAAAGAATGAAACCATGCAGATACAGGTCCGGCGTTTCAGCTTATGTTCACATTAAACACTAGAATGGGGAAGCAATGTGATCTCAGTGATTTCAATTGTGGTTTGATTGTTGTGGCTAGAAGGCTAGTTTGAGTGTTTCTGTGTAGTCCTAGTGACTAAAGCTGGTCATTTTATTTACACTCAGAATTATAAAAAATCCTGTATTTTATGATTGTCACATAAGCATTAAATTCACAGAAGACAAAAGAGAGTTAAATTGTTCAAAGTATATGAAATTTGTTCCATAATTAACATAAAGATAATGAAAAGACTTAAAAATAGAAGAAATTTGATTACACTTTTCTTATTATCCTTGATGACTTGAATTGCCTGAAAGAATAGAATTACTATTATCAATTCTTCTTGGCAGAAAAGAAATGTATGATTGTTTTAATCTTTTGTAATATTTTAATATGAGCATTAAAGGAAAACTCTGAATCAAAATTAACATGTCATTTTCTTCTAGTATTTTCAAAAACTGAAAAGAGAGCTACTCAGTATCTTTTGATTCTCATTACAGTCACCTTTCATTGTACAATGCAGAGGAAATCAGAAACACATTTCATTTTGAATGAGCAACTCTTTGCTTTCACTTCAGAAATGAAGTACACCTCTTCTGTTGACTTGGTTTGAAGGGAGCAGGCTGATTTTGGACAAAACGTAAGAGGTTGTCTGTTTGCAAAGCTTAGGTCTTAAACACGCATGCAACTTACTGGAATAGGGTATTGTTCTACCTCTATAACACTATGGAGCTTATCCCCATAGTAATACAATCATTTGTTTGCATAGTATTCCTGAATAAAGCTAAATATATGCATACAACAATAATAAAGCAGATTCTGAGCAAGGCAATAAAAATAAAATGGCTTAAGAGAGTATTTTTTTTAAATATATATGTAAAAATAATAATGATGAATGCAAGCAATAAACTGCATCAGCAAAAAAAAATTGAAGCAGTAAAGTCATATTAAAAGTATGTCCACTGTATGTGCCCTTCACTAAAAAATAAAAAATTAAACCGTTAAAAATTCAATAGAAAATGTCACTCAGTTAAAAGATACACATTAATGCAATTGGTCTTAACTGAATTAACAATAAGATGACAAATACTGTTGCTTTAGTGAGGAGCATTTCAAATGCTTCCAGCATGCATGTAATTGCTGACCATACTGATATCCATCAATTTCACTGTTTGCATTTGATATTAATATTTGACTGGAAAATATATTCATGCCTAGAGATAAAAAAAAAAAAACAAACTAAAGATGAAAGTACAGGACATTTGTTTTTCATTTCCTGACCGTCCTCTGTTTTGTATATTACCATTCATGCGTATTAGATGCATACAGAACCAAAAACACAAAAAATGAATATATCCTTGCAAAAAATTAAGTTCATGAAACATTTAAATGCTGAAATGCCATAAAAATTATTATTTTTTTTTTTACATTAGACTTCGCAATATGATTTATGAACAAAAGTATTTTCTAGTTTTTTGCTGTTTTTTCCTAACAGCAGTTTGGAATGGGAAATTCCATGTTTCTGTTCTATGACTTTAAAATGTTTCACATTTAATAATGAATATTTAATACATAAACTTTTTAAAGCTATTTTTTTCAATTTTTTATTGAGTAACTGCATTACCTCCTACTGAGTGATCATTTTGTAACATTCTGAACGGGACACCTTAAATAGAAAAGAATACCTCAGTAGTCAGCATTACACACCAGCATGTGAACACAACAGGCAAAAAAATCTACATACCACACAACAGTATGGGACGGGGATGATTCCCCAATTTATATACATCCAGACACACAGAATAGTTCTTTTCCTTACTAATTTGAGTTTATTTAATGTTTGCATCCCATAATTTTATCTTTCCCTGTATTGTTCTTGGAAATAAAGTGAAAACAATCTTGAGACAATGAATCCATATTACTAACCGAGAATAAACCGGATATGGACGCTGGGACACGGCGATGGGACCATGAGACGTACTGCGCAGGCGCACGTCTCATAAACCGCAAGCGAAATCGTATCCACCGCGAACGAAGGAGTCACGGCCCAAGAACGATAGAGCTCAACTAACGTGAATGAGAAATGAAGCAACAACGCGCCCATAGCTACCACTAACGACACAACCACACAAAAAAGAGGATTCTGCGCTGCACCCCAGAGTCAAACGTGAGAGACTACGGAGGCCACACAGGTCCACAAAGATAGTACGAAAGGTGCAGGCATCACCGCCATATTGTGAGTGGCACTACTGCGGAGTGAAGGCGCAGGCGTCAGCGCCATATTGTGAGTGGCACTACTGCGGAGTGAAGTAAGGAATAATGTGCTGCTTGGGATTGTACAAACCGCTGAATGCTTTACACCAAATTCAAACACAATACAGCTCAACGATACAAACACGAGCCCGCCTGGATATGATCAATGAACGCAGGCGCCTACAACGCACGTCTGAAACTGCAGAAGCAAAGCAGGCACGGGTTCAAAACGAACGACCTAGAGTGACGGATATACAAACACGAGCCCTCCTGGATAAAATCAATGAACGCAGGCGCCTACAACGCGCGTCTGAAATGCCGCGGGCAAAGCAGGGACAGCTCCAAAACGAACAAGCTCGACTAATGTATTTCAGGATACCCAACGCCGGGGGTAGGCGAGCGAAGCGAGCAGGGGGCGGAGCCCCCTTGTGCATTGATAGTAATAAGTCTGTCATGGAGATCCGGCTCTTGTTCCTAGTACATCTGTTAATTATCTGTACCATACTGTTATCTGCATATTGCTTTCAAGTTCAGGTTAAGATTTCCCACATTCCTTTTCTTCCAGCCCTCTGACCCCACATAATGGGTCATGGATTCCCGTATGTTGAGATTACAAGAGAATGAAACTTTAAATGCACCTATACAAAACAATAAGTGAAAGTGGGCCAAAATCCAAATAAATAAAAAGTTAAAAATTTATATTGATTCTGTTTTACGGTATTATTTATTAACTTAATTATTCATGTTGTGGTGGACGGCTGGGGTCCTTGCCCAGCCGGGATGCCCCTGTGATGAAAGGACCGGGGGAGAGGACAAGTTCACAGCAATACCTCCTCCAGAACATGAGAGGGTAACCCACCTGGATTGGAGCTTGGAAGCACAACCCTGCTGGGGTCCGTGGCCAACGCCAGGGTGTGCCTGGACAGTCCTGAAATTCTGGACTTCAGCACTTCCGTCACACTAGGAAGTGCTGCCAGAAGAGGATCCTGGTGCACCTGGAGTACTTCTGGGTGCCAATGCAGCACTTCCACCACACCCAGGAGTGCTGCCGGAAGAGAATCAGAGTGCACCTGGAGCACTTTCCTTGTGCACTATAAAGGAGGCCGCCTCACTGCATTAGAGGAGCCAGTGTCGGAGGTGGTAAATAAAACTTGCGTTGAGAAGAGTGAAGGCGGCAGAGAAGAGAAAAAGAGACGGAGGAGAAAGAAAGACAAGAAAGAAAGAAGAAGAGAGAAGGGACTGAGCAATACTGTGTGCTGTTTATCGTGTACTGTGCTCAGAAGTGGGGAGCTGGGAAATAGAGCTGCCCCACGAGGAAATAAAGCATGTGCTTTTGGACTTGTGTCTCTCTGCCTGTCTGTGTCCTGGTTCGGGGAGCAGTACGGCCCCTGTTATTTCCACAATGGATAAAATATACATAATGTACATACAGTACATATATACTGTCTAACATGTGAGCAGTGGTCATGTTGCATGGTTTTGGGTTTACCTGAAATACTTATGCGGAAGGATTTGGGTATGAAACAACCTCTAATGCAAGTTTTGTTTGCCCTAAAATGAAGGCAGACTCTCTGGAAGACTCGTAATATTACATTATTTCCCAGCTTGTCAGCACAGTCTTTTCTGCTTCCTCCACTACGAAGATCGTACTTACAAGGACATCTGATATGAAACTGGAACAAACTTTTGATCTCCTGTTCTTTATTTTTACAGTGACATTGTCATGTGCAACATTTATTTTTCATTTTTCTTGGGAAGGATTTTTTTTTTCTTACAAAGGATTTATCCTGTAATGATGTTATTTATCATCAGAACCCTTTTCTGGTTAAGCATTTCAATTGTTGTACCTTGTGAAAGTTATTAATTATTTCTCTGTTTGTATTTAAAGACACCACAATGCCATTTTATTTTTATTTGGACATCAACGTTTTTTTATCTAGTTGGTAGACGGTTTTCAGGATTACGCCAAAATAGACGAAACCTCCCCACGTCAGTTCTGCAATATTATAAATAGCGTCCTGGTGAAAAATTTGATATCCAACAATGTGGACACCTATAGAAACCTTTGTGCAAATAAAACCTCCCAAGTTTATTTTTGGGTTTAGAACCTACTCTGTTTTACTTTTGTGAATTAAGAGTTTACATTTCCATTTGGTATAATCACCAGGGGCCTCATGTATAACGCCGTGCGTAGAACTCACACTATAACATGGAGTAAGCACAAAAGCGGGATTGTGCGTACGCACAGAAAAATCCAGATGCAGGAATCTGTGCGCACGCAAACTTTCACGTTCTTCTACTACATAAATCCCGATCAGCGTGAAAAGTAACGCACGTGCACGCGCCTTCTGTCCCGCCGCAACTCCTCCCAGAATTACGCCTCTTTGAATATGCAAATCGATATAAATAGCCTTCTGAGAAAAGACAATGGGAAAAGCACAGGGGAAAATATAAGAATTTCAGCGAATACCAAGTGGAGGCAAAGGAAAAACGTACTATTTGTTGGTTTAAACAGTGGTATAATCAACAAAAGAAAGTTGATCAAGTGACAGAGTGTCGGAGAAACTCGAAAGATCGAGTTCACAAAGTCGCACAGTGCCCGAAATAAAAAGAAATCACATATCAAAGTCACCGTGAAAAGGCAAGTCGTAGCCCACCGTCTGAGTGTCATATGAAAGCTTATTAGGGTACAGAGAAAAAAATAGGCACACAGTGGGAAAAAAGCATGAAATGTCAACTTTAATCTCGAAATTTCCACTTTAATCACGTAGTGTATTTTGCCATTAAAGTAGAATATCATAAACTTCATCTAAAATCGTTTATTTTACTAGTTTCTCAAGTAGCACATTAAATGCTTTGTTCTGTGTTTGATCTTCTATGTGCTCTGTGTGTGAATCACTACGTGCTTCCGTTCTTTCTCTTTCTCTGACAGGACACAGAATCCATTACATTCGAGATATTACAGCTCTCTGAATAATTAAAATACTGAGATGTATACGTGATACCATTTTCATGATGATAGGAATGAAAGCATGTTATTAAACATGGGAACACGGTGGCGCAGTGATTGTTCATATCTCACGCAAGAGGCTTGCTGCGCCATGTGCGACCTTCGATGAAATAATTTATTACAGAAGTACTGTCTCTTTCAAACATACTAACCTCCAATTCCTGTCCTTACTTTTCTTTCTCCAAAAACCCAATCGCCACACAATCAGCTCTGTAATAGACGTTAAGCCGATTCTTCAAAACTTTTAAGGAACATTGAAATATCTTCATAGTACGTGTTTAATTATTCTATTCGTCTATCCTTCCAGTGTCGCGTCAGCACCAGCAAGAATACAGCGCAAGGCAGGAGCTATCCGTGAACTAGCTATACACTGTGGCACCGTGTCCTCACATGTTTAATTATTAACAATACAGATTATTTAAATGAAGTTAAAGTTTTATCTGTATACTATAAGAAACATATTTTGCTGCATTTCATCTTAAAAATGATATTGTCATCATACGCGCTTTATAAAGTAGCACAGGTTGTGCAATATTATAACTGTAGTGTAAGTTTACAGTGAGGTGATTGTACTTATAAGTACAAACAGTTCTACAAGGAGCACTTGATGGACTGATTGAGTGCGTTTATAGTTCTTGGGATGAAACTGTTTCTGAAACGCGAGGTCCGTACAGGAAAGGCTTTGATGCTTTTTGCCGTGGTTGAGGTAGTGTGTACTTGAAGCTGTATACCGATAATTCTCTTTCCGATCAGCTGCTGCTGTGATTCACACTCAGATACAGTGATATCAATACTCCGAGTGGTGCAGTGAGAGTAATATGGAAAAAGATGATCCGCAGTGGCAACCCTTAACGGGAGCAGCAAAAAGAAGAACAAGATGCAGTGAGCATAACAACGCTAAAGCAGTTATGGTATTTGGAATACTATGGTTATTCCCTGGACCATTATATTGCTATAGGTTAATTACAATCAGATGCATTACACTAACAAACAATATGCAGTTAATTTCAGTGTATTTATAAAGCCGCGTCAGGAATGTGGAGCTAAGAAAGAAAGGATGAGCACACAGGAACAGTAGCACTGCTTTGATGCTGGGTGCCGCCAGTCTGCAAAACCGAGCGGAGAAATTGCGTACGCCAAGGTATGAATTACCGTGGAAATGTGCGTGGCTTTACGGCAAGTTTAGGTTTTATACATCGCGATTTGAGCGTGGAAACGGGAGTACGCAACATTTCTGTGTGTACGCACCGTTTATACATGAGGCCCCAGATCTCTTGTCTTCCTGGTGTAGATTTTTGCCTGCCTATTGATTTCTCTTTCTGATTAGCCCCTATAACTTGTCTACTCATTTCTTTTAAGATGGCAGAACACGCATAGTCAGAAGGATTTTTGATGACTGAACAGGTGGACTTTGCAACACTAGTATAGAAACTGGATGAACAGGTAAACCAATTACAAGAAGAGATTGCCAACCAGCAGACCACCTTAGCAGAGTCTAAACCAGAAACAGCCATCTAAGAAAAGGTCACTTGGACCCTTACAGGTTTGAATCCTCTAAGCAAGCCTGACAACACTGAGGCTTATTTACTTATCTTTGCGTATACTACAATCTGTCATAGCTGGCCAATGAATGAATGGGTACAATCATTGTGCCATTTCTTATGGATGAAGCACAATACATCTATTATGATCTTAATATTTCTATCATCATTGACTATAAGATTATCGAGAATAAAACATACAGCACCATACAGGATATATGCTTAAAAAATGGCAAAAGTTGTAATTTGAGAGCAGGTAACTCAAAGAGTGCAAGCTTTTGACCTCTGGGGTCGCTTGACTCTTTTACCCAACGAAAATCGAAGGGACAGAATGGTGGCAATCTCTACTTGCAATTCTTTTGTTCACCCTCTTCTAGATTCTTAAACTAGGCTCAGTTAAACAGCAACCCTGGAAGAAGATGGAGCAAAGCCACCAAATACAAATTGTCCTGACCCTACCAGGACAGAACCCGAGATATTGGTATGTATAAAGAGGAGATCTTCTGCACAGTTCATTGCTACAAATAAGTACAGAGAACCTGAGCATGTCATCAACAGATGCCCACGCATTAATGAACTGATGAACTGTTGATGGCCCAAGGGACAACTGTGTTGTGAACTGTTTTTTTTTTCTGATCTTTTTCCTTTTTTCTGTACCAGAGTTGCTATGTTAAATTAAAATGAGATAAGGGAACTTATTGTTATTATCATTTACAAGTTCATAAAGTGCAAAACAGTTATTGAATAAAAAAGGTCAGTCTTACCTGAATACATGGGGTTGAAGGTACCGTATATATGCACTGGCAGAGTGTATAATGTTCTTACGGTAAAATGAAAGTGTCTGCCAGTTGGTATTCATTCTGCTCCCCTCTATGAAGCTATAATCAAGAGAGACTGGTCTGATAATAAAGTAGAACGAAAAAGCACCTTAAGTAACCTACCCACAAAACCAGACTAGGTCATTCCTGCTTCCTGGGTTAGGACAACCATTCCCATTTATGGAGTACTGATAAGCCTAAAAGCCTACCAAAGTGGAAAATGTCAAGTTCAGTGGGGCCTTGACAGCTTATGAATCTGAGTTGACATCTAACGCATTTGAGGACATACTTTCATAACCTTTATTGAATTTACAACCGCGGTTCAAACCTAAAGAAATAGCTTATGTATTTAAGTTATGAAAAAATGGCTGCAATGACTAGTTCAGCATTTAAAAAAATACTTTTTATTTTTTGTTTTCAGAAATACTTAATCATTTTATGCTTAATTTAAAAAGCAATACTTTTTAATACAAATTGTCTGTTTTTGTAATTAGTGGTTAATATTTATTCCTAAAAATTGTCTATACATTTAAAGTTATGATTAGGAAATCAAGGCACTAAGTAAAAATAACCTATCATTAATAAAATTGCACCTGCTGTTTTTGAAATGACATGTTAATTTTGAATTATGCTTTTAAAAAAAACAGAAGTGGCGTAACAAACACTAGCTTCACATATGCCTTTGTTAATAAATGAAAGCTCAAAAACAAACACCTTTGTCAAGACTGCAGGAAAAGTACAAGAAGGAAAATATCATGGGGTTTGACATATTCCCATGGTACATTTGAGGACATTGGAGAAATAAAGGTTGAGATCAATTGTCATATATCACAGAAACCATTAAGATTTGTAGCCATAAACCACATTAAAATCCCCAAACTGCCCCCTACCCTCACCCAGAACAAAAAGCTAAATAGTAATAAAAAAAAGAGTTCCATTGTGTAGTAATAAAAAAGTGACCCACTGTGTTATACAACTTCTTATTAATTTAAACAACAGAAATTTACCAGAGACACAGACAGGAGATTAGCAGACTTATTTTAAAACAATAATAATAATAATTCTTTACATTTCTATAGAGCTTTTCTGAATACTCAAAGCTCCCCTCAATGCAGGGAGGACCGGGAGGTGAACCCAGTATTTCAAAATTTAAAAGAAGATCTGCACAGTTCCTCGCAAAGAAAATTTGATTTTTTTTTAGTTTAGATAATAGGCCTATAAGATATGATTTTCCCATAGAGTTACGGAGGGTGCACTAGAATTCTTCCAGCTGAGCAGAATTATTTGGCATGCTTACATAATGTAGTAAATTTTTCAGCTGAATTGCAGAATGTATTGAGCATATTACAGAGGAATGAGTTTTGTGAATGATCAGAATCTACTTTTTGCTTGAGCTATTGATAGAGAGGACTCTTTCCCAGCATTGCCAAATATGGTCTAGCAGTAAGCACTGTGACAATATTTAATAAACTCTGGAAATGCTGCCAATATTCTTTAGTTTAAATATTTTCGACTATGAGAGTTAGTGGTTGGTTTTACAAAGTTCCACATTTTAATTAGAAAAGCAAGTGTGTTGATGGAATTCCATATTTGCAACAGGTACAAATATAAGTATAAAGATCTCTTTAAGATGCCTAGAATCTTCATCCATCCATCCATTATCCAACCCGCTGTATCCTAACTACAGGGTCACGGAGGTCTGCTGGAGTCAATCCCAGCCAACACAGGGCGCAAGGCAGGAAACAAACCCTGGGCAGAGCACCAGCCCACCGCAGGGCATGCACACACACACACACACCAAGCACGCATCTTGCAAGACTTAAATATTATGTAATTGAGGAATGACCCAAATACAAAGTTACCCTGGAATGAAGCAGCATACAGCAATTTTTTTTTAAAGTGTTTTCTACATTGGTTCCATATTTTAAGTGAATGAAGCACAATCCGATCTCTAGCAAATTGGTGATAATTATCAATGACGGGAGCACAGAGAAGAACACACACAAAGGAATCTTTACAAGATTCTCTTTTTTAAATCCAACCAGGCAGGTTTGTATTTAGCACCAACTTCTTCTTTCCATTGTCTCAAATTATAAATATTTGCAAACCAACTGTACAGCAGAAATTACCTTCTGCTATTGATCTTTGCGATACTGATTTTTAATATGTGGTCTTATTGCCTTTCATGTAAACAAGCAGTTAATAGAACCAAGCTTTTTAAAAAAGGATTTATCAATAATTAGTGTAATACTCTGAAACAGGAGTAGGAATTTTGGGAGGATATTTATTTTAATTAGGGTAACTATACCTACTAGAGATAGTGGTAAAGAGTTGACCATCTGTTGACACCTAGTTAACAGCTTTCCATTATACTACCAAAATTTTGTTTATGAAAAAATTGACTTCCTTGTAACTGTAAGTCCCAGATACTTGACTGTTGTGAAACAGATAGTGGATCACTTTCTAATATACTATTACATACTAACAAGTTTACTGGAAAAAGCACTTTTTTTCCAGGTTCATTTTAAATCCACAGAAGTTGTAAAGGTTGTTTAATATATTTATCAAGATCTGTAAAAATACATTTGGGTTATTAATGAGCATAATCATATCATCCGCATAGACAGATATTTTTTTACTGTTCCTCCTCTTATAATTCCCTTTATTTCTGTGTTTTACAGAAAACAAATAGTCTGCAGTTTGATAGCAGTTGCAAATAGTACTGAAGACAGTGGACAGCCTTGTTGAGTTATTTGTTCTAATTTGAAATGATTATACCTTCCCAGAAGCTTTTAAATTTAAGGAAAGTAATTTAATCCAAGTGACAATATCTGAACCAAATTCATATGTGTAGAGAACAGTAACGATATATCCCTAATCTACTCTATTGAAAACCTTTTCTGAATCAAGACACACAAAAACTACTGTGAGCTTTGTATCTAAGGGAAGTAAAGTACATTGAACAAGCGGCAAACATTTGATGAGAGTGGCCTACAGGTCAAGTCAGTTCAGGGCAGGTTGGGGAGCACCACCACACAATGACACAGCTTGGGATCCTGGTTGGCAAAGCCCCAGGCAGAAACGTTGTCTAGTCTCACCCTCCAGAATTGACCATCTATCTGGCATAGCCAGGTGTTACATAGGCATCCCCTTGAACTGGTCCAGCAACTCAGGTCCATAACAATGAGGATCCTGCAAGCCGAATCACCCTTGGGGAATTGCTCCACATGACCATATTGCCATAACTGATGCTCCCTCACAATGCAGGTAATGTGCCTCATTTGGGGGTATCCATGAGGAACCACTCATTCGATACAAAATCAAACCAGTGGTACCCAAGGATTCTCCAAAGAGACACAGTACCAAAGGATTCCAGTCTTCATCTCAGGTCACTGGATAATATCCATGTCTTACAACCACATAGCAAGGACTAGGGGCCTCATGTATAAAGGGTGCGTACGCACAAAAATGTTGCGTAAACGCACTCAATCAGTCCATCAAGTGCTCCTTGTAGAACTGTTTGTACTTATAAGTACAATTACCTCACTGTAAACTTGCACTACAGTTATAATATTGCACAACCTGAGCCACTTTATAAAGCGCGTATTTACATATGATGACAATATCATTTTTAAGATGAAATGCACCAAAATATGTTTATTATATTATACAGATAAAACTTTAACTTCATTTAAATAATCTATATTGTTAATAATTAAACATGTGAGGACACTAGCGAGCCGCTGGTGCTCCGTTCATGGATTGTTCCTGCCTCTCGCTGTATTCTTGCTGGTTCTGACGTGACACTGGAAGGATAGATGGATAATTAAACACGTACTACGAAGATATTTCAATGTTCCTTAAAAGTTTTGAAGAATCTGCATTCTAAGCTTACAGATGGCTTAACATCTATTACAGAGCTGATTGTATGGCGATTGAGTATTTGGAGAAAGAAAAGTAAGGACAGGAATTGGAGGTTAGTACATTTAAAAGAGACAGTACTGCTACAATAAAGTATTTTGTCTATTGTGAGACATGAACAATCACTGCGCCACCGTGTTCCCATGTTTAATAGCATGCTTTAACTCCTATCATCATGAAAATGATATCACGTATACATCTCAGTATTTTAATCATTCAGAGAGCTGTAATATCATGAATGTAATGGATTCTGTGTCCTGTTGGAGGAAGAAAAAGCCCGGAAGCACGTAGTGATTCACACACATAGAGCACATAGAAGATCAAATACAAAACAAAGCATTTAACATGCTACTTTAGTTACGATGGGATTTGAGAAACTAGTAAATTAAACAGTTTTAAGATGAAGTTTATGATGTTCTACTTTAATGACAAAATAAACTATGTGATTAAAGTGGAAATTTCAAGATTAAAGTTGACATTTCGTACTTTTTTCCCACTGTGTGCCTTTTTTTTTCTCTGTACCCTAATAAGCTTTAATATGACACTCAGACGGTGGGCTTCGACTCACCTTTTGCACGGCGACTTTGATATCTGACGACTTCTTTTTATTTCGGGCACTGTGCGACTTTGTGAACTTGAGCTTTCGAGTTTCTCTGACACGCTATGTCACTCGATCAAATTCCTTTTGCTGTTTATACCACTGTTTAAACCAACAAATAGTAAGTTTTTCCTTGCCTCCACTTGGTATTCGCTGAAATTCTATTTTTCCTTGTGATTTTACCATTGCCTTTTCACAGAACACTGAGTTTAAGGGCTGTTTATATTGATCGGCATATTCAAAGAGGCGTAATTCTGGGAGGAGTTTGGGTGGGGCAGCAGGCTCGTGCACGTGCGTTAATTTTTACGCTGATTTATGTAGCGAAAGAACGTGGAAGCTGGCATTCGCACAGATTTATGCATCTGGATTTTTTTGTGCGTAACCACATATCCGCTTTTGTGCTTACGTCATGTTATAGCGCAAATTCTACGCACAGCGTTATGCATGAGGCCCCAGGACTGTAAAGACTTGGACCTTTGTCCTTTTGCATAGATATCAGAGCGCCACACACCCATTTCCAGTGACCTTATGACCCCCCTGTGGTCTTCCAATCTGTCTACTGACTTCATAGCAAGAGTCACCAGAGACATGAATGCCGTTGCCGAGGTAAGTAAACTTCTCGACAAGGTCCACACTCTCTCCGCAGACAGACACACTGCTGATGGCTGTGCCCAAGAGGTAATTAAAGGCCTACTAAAGACAATGAAGGTGTATCAACTTGCCCAGGATCCAGTGGATGCTAAAGTTCTCAATGGTTTCCTTTAAAATGGAGCATGATCTAAATAACAATGATTCCCCTTTGTTGTATTCCCAGTGTTATAAGGATTTTGAACTTTAAATCAAAAAGTGGGAATGGGAGAGCTGGGCCCTGATGAATTTTAAATCAGTACAATTTTCTTTTAGAGTTTCATTTTGTTAGTGATGGAATTTGAAGTTGTGTGGTTAGATTATATATATGGACAATATATAATTCATTTTTGTTTACTTCATTGTACTGTATCTGTGGAATTTTGCATATTTTCATATACCTGCTACAAACAAATGTACTTTTAGAGATGTGCACCTAAACCTAACTGATTTATTCTGTATTTTTAAAAGTATAATTTAAATGTGACTTCTAGTATTCTTTTAGTATTATTATAATCCTTGTACAGTACAATAATAACAACTGTTACTTATTTGGTCATTGTGTTTTGTCTACAAAAGTTAAAATGTCTTTCACATGTCTTTCATTGAGTGCAACTTTTAACTGAAGATTTTTTTGAAGATTTTGTAATTGAAAGGATTTCCTTATTGAAAATGGGTGCCAAAATGAAGCAATGACTAGTGCTACTCTCTCTCATTCTCTCATCTTGGCATGTAGTTTTAATATCCAGGACTGCCTTTGTGACATTTATGCATGAGCTATATACTTGTGCTGTTACTTCTCCTGGTTCCCCTCAGGAAGCTGTGAAAGTAATTTCAAACTCAG
Source organism: Erpetoichthys calabaricus (assembly GCF_900747795.2). Classification (NCBI taxonomy): domain Eukaryota; kingdom Metazoa; phylum Chordata; class Cladistia; order Polypteriformes; family Polypteridae; genus Erpetoichthys; species Erpetoichthys calabaricus. The sequence continues at coordinate 95,808,547 of NC_041402.2, read as the reverse complement.
TACGTATTCAATGGTAGCAGGAAATCCACACATCCTCAGTTAAAGATGTCTGTCTTACTTGTTTAATGCACTTTTATATTTAAATAAAATGCACCCCAGAAGCTGAGTCATAAAATATGGACAACATTTCAATGTTTTAATGCTGAAAGCTAATCAAGTGATTACTTATTGAATATGATTGCTTCTTTGGTCCTTGAAGTAATTTTGATTATGAAAAGCATGGTAGTTTTATGCTATATATAAATCTGAAGCATGCCTTTGAGAAGAAAAAAGATGCCTCATGATCTGACTACCAATTAATATTAATCACTTTTCAAAAACAAATTCTTTAGCTAAAGTGCTATTTTAATTTTAAGTATGTCATGGTGTAACAGTCAAGAACACCTTTTATTTTTAATGTTCAGGACAGTCTGAAGCAGAGTCCAGATCTCAATACAATTGAGAATTTGTAGCTGGCCTTGAAAACAGCTGTTCACTCACAATCCCAATGAAACTTTATAGAGCTTGAACAGATCTGCAAAGAAGAATAGAGAAAATTTTAAGTTTCCAAATGTGCAAAGCTGATAGAGATATGTCCACACAGACACAAAGGCTGTCATGGCCATCAAAGGCGAATCTTACAAATACTTACCAATACTTATGCAATCAATTATTTTATTGATTTTTATTTTATTTTATTTTTGTAATTAATTGGGTTTGGAGGAAGTTGTATGCTTTCCCAGCAAGAATCAGGCACAATGCAGGAACAACTCGTGGAGCTCCATACTCCATGCAGGGAGTAAACCTCAGCCTTCCTTTTGCGAGGCAGCAGCGCTACCACTGCACTACCATGTGAAAAGTTGGTCTCGTCCGTTATAGGAGATGGACGTCTGAAGCAGAGCTTCTCTAGCAGCAGCTATATTTTCCCACGTATTTCATATTATTTAGAGGTATCATGTATTTAACCCGACCAAGGAACTTCCACTACAATATACAAGCATGAATAACAAGAAGAAAAATCAGAAAGAGCCGGAAAAGAAACTTAAAGCTGCATCAAAGTCTGGACAGACATCCGGCCCGAGTGCAAGGTATAGCCTCTCGGAGACTGACCTGGAACGTGCAGACGAATGCACAGATTTCCTGGGACCCCGCTCCATTGTATTGTCTCCAGTCGAGAGTGAAAATGGGAGCGAAGGTACAAGTGATACAGATCGCGATTGATGCCGATTTCTGAGGATCATTCGAGACTAGAAAAGGCCCTGCAGGATGTGCTCTCATCTACTCATTGTGAGCCCACAGCACCTGCTGTAACAGGAGCTGCATTTCCACTCGCAGAGCACGAAATCCGAAACGAACTGTCCGAACTGAAAGAGATGATCGCTACACTGGCCACTGCCATGGCTACGGCCATAAATGAGCTTAAGAAGGATAACAAGAATGAGCTTAAGAATGAGCTTAAGAAGTCTAACATTGAGCTTAAGAAGGATAACAAAGACCGGGAAACGCGTCTACTTAAACGTTTTGATGTGAACTTTAAAAGCATGTTGGAGAAATTAGAGGAACACATTGAAGAAAATAGATCCAAACTGAAAAAACTTGCCGACCAGATTAATGACGTTACATATCAGCTGGATGACGTTAAGCAGCCATTCACGGCTCGAGTTGAAACAGCGGAACAATCGGCCTCTAACGCCGATGAAAAAGCTACAGCTGCGAATTCCGAATGCAAAAAACTGGGAGACAGACTTGCGGCCCTGGAAGATGGGTGCAGAAGAAATAATATAAGAATTAAGGGTATACCTGAGAAACGAGAAAGCTCAAGCCCAGTGAAATTTGCAGTAGAATTACTGTCTAAAATAACTGGAGATGATTTTAAACTCGACATTGAGATAGCAGCAGCTTATCGTATATACAGATCAAGCACCTTTAAACCTAGGTCTTTTATTGTCCGCTTCGAGTGATTACGATGTTAAGCTTGATGTGATGGCACTTCTCAGACACAAGCATATAATTATATTATATTTGAAAATAATCTTATTCATATTTTCCCCGACTTCTCACCATTAACAGCTGCAAAACGCGCAGACTACTTTAACATTAAAAAGTTGCTACAGAAAGCCGGTATCAGATACAGCCTCTTGTATCCCGCCAAACTGAAAGTGGAAGTTCAAGACCAATATTATGTATTTTCAAGCAAGGAGGAAGCTGAAAAGGAACTAAAGAAGCTGTTTCCGAAACTCTTTTGAAAGTTAATAAGGAGCCGTATTCTGTCAAGGCATGGGAAGGACCTATCATCTGCTGTCGGATCCACTTTTAAAGAGACTGGTATTATAATTATACATCCTTTTCTTTACTTGGACATTATATGTTTATGTCTTAATTACAGTTATAGACATGAGTGTGGAAGTGTGGAAGTAATTAAAGTAAGGTTTGGGTTTTTTTTTTTTAACTACCTTAAAGTAGACTGTCTAACATCATACTCTTGGTTTATTGCTATCTCTACTATTACATTACTATTACTATTACATTTATACTATTACATTATACTATTACATTAGGATTTACTATGTTTATACTAGACTACTTTTTAAAATCATTCCCAGGGTTCATTCTTTTATTATCTTAATATCTTAAAATTGCTGAAGATTATTTTAAGCTTAAAGACTGTTAATGATTATATTTTTGGCAGATAGTATTTAGAATTCAGCTGCAATAGATATCTCTTTGTTTTAATTCTCAAACGCCGCTGCAGGGTGGGGTTTGTTTTGTTTTGGACGTGCTATGTCTCTTTGTGTGTCAGAGGACCGGGACATCGCAAAGTAGGATAAAGCCTCATGTGGGGAGGCAAAATGGGGAGGTGGGGAGATAAAGGGGGGAGAGAAGGAGAGCAGGCTATACCTAATCTATCCTTCTAATCCTTATAACTATAAATCTCAATGCAACAATAGGCTAAAATGCAATAACTCATGGGGAATTTTGAAATTAAGACTAAAACTGCCTCACTACCAGTTAAGACTATAAAATGACATTAAAAACTCAGAATCAATGTCTCCATGATGGGACAGTTAACTTTGTGAGCTGGAATATTAAAGGCCTGAATCACGAATTAAAGAGAAAGAAAGTATGCTCTCACCTAACAGGCTTAAATGCTAAAATAGTATTTTTACAGGAGACCCACTTACTAAGTAAGGATCAGTTCAGACTACAAAAAGACTGGACTGGCCATATGTTCCATTCTAGCTTTATAAAGAAAACTAGAGGGGTGGGAATTCTCATACACAGAACAGTTCCATTTGTAGCATCAGATGTAGTATCGGACCCTGAAGGGAGATATGTGATGGTCATTGGCAACTTATTTAACAGTAAAATAATTTTGATAAATGTTTATGCACACAATGTCGATGATAAGGAATTCATGCAAAATCTATTTGCATCCATTCCCAATGTGAACACTCATAAAATTATAATGGCTGGGGACTTTAATTGTGTTTTAAATCCACTCTTAGATAGGACTCCTGTGACAGGGGGGACGACATTTAACACTGCAAAGACAATTACACAGTTTGTAACTGACCACAACTTATCAGACCCCTGGAGGTTTCTTAACCCAAACTCAAGGTCATATTCGTTCTACTCACCAGTGCATCATAGCTACTCAAGAATTGATTATTTTTTTACAGATAATAATTTCCTGCCTACGATTAAATCGTGCAGATACGACACAATTGTTATCTCTGACCATGCCCCTCTAGTCTTGGAGCTAAAATCATTAAGCCCCTCACACTCACCTCGTAGATGGCGTCTTAACCCTCTTCTATTAGCAGACGAGAACTGCACAGAATTTATATCCAAACAAATCAGCTTCTTCCTAGAGACAAACACGCCCACAGAGGTTTCTGCAGGAACACTCTGGGAAACTCTAAAGGCCTTCTTAAGAGGACAGATTATTTCATACAGAAATAAATTAGAAACCAAGAAAGTGTCAGAGCTAAGAAGCGAAATTACTAGAATAGATGAAGAACAAGCCAGGCGTCCAAGTGAAGCTCTTAACAGGAAAAGGCAGGCCCTGCATACAGAACTCAACATCTTAACAACTAAAGAAACTGAACAACTTATTTATAAGTCAAGACATCATTACTATGAACATTATGTTGAGCTAATAAGTTTTTAGCTAAACAAATCCATAAACAAGAAGTTCGCAATGCAATACCAGTAATCACCAACACGAATGGAGAAGAAATCATTGACCATAAAAATAAAATGCACGCATTTAGAGATTATTATAAATCCTTATATTCTACTGAGTTCAAAGAAGACAACACAAAATCTAATGCATTTCTGGATACATTACAGACACCACAAATAGATGCTTTAAGTGCTGAGGAATTGGATAAACCTCTGATGCTAACAGAATTACTAGATACTATAAAGTCACTTCAAAGCGGGAAATCAGCAGGCCCTGATGGTTACCCCGTAGAATTTTATAAGAAATTCTCCACTCAGCTAGCTCCCCTCTTATTGGCAACATTTACAGAAGCTAGAGACAACCAAATACTACCTCAAACATTTCGACAAGCATTAATCACCGTCTTTCCTAAACAAAATAAGGACTTGTTACAATGTGCATCATACAGACCAATTTGTTAAGATACTCTCAAAAATTCTAGCTAGAAGAATGGAGAAAGTGCTGCCCTCGGTAATATCACAGGATCAAACTGGATTTATTAAAGGCCGACACGTATCTTCCAATCTCCGACCGTGTTTAATGTTATATATTCACCAGCAAAATCAAACACCCCAGAGATATCACTATCATTAGACGCAGAAAAAGTATTTGATATGATTGAATGGAACTACCTTTTCACTGCATTGGAGAAATTTGGGTTTAGCCCGAATATTTGTGCATGGATCAAACTACTGTATACCAATCCAGAAGCTTCAGTTTGTATTAACAACATTTGTTCAGACTACTTTAAGCTAGAACGTGGTACCAGACAAGGATGTCCCTTGTCACCACTGCTGTATGCAATCGCCATTGAACCACTGGCGGTTCATTGTCGAAATTCTTATCAGATAAAGGGGATTATCAGAGAAGGACTGGAACAGAAAATTTCTCTATATGAAGATGATATGGTTTTATATACATCATACCCAGAAAACACTGTGCCTGCAGTTTTAACAGCACTCACAGAATTTCAAAAGATATCTGGTCTCAGAATTAATCTGAATAAAAGTATACTCTTTCCAATGAATTCACAAGCATATAATATTAGATTGGACACCCTACCTTTTACCATAGCAGATCAGTTTAAATACCTAGGGGTAAATATCACAAGTAAACATAAAGCTCTTTATCAACAAAATTTTGCCGTCTGTATGGAAAAAAATAAGCAAGACTTGCATAGATGGTCAAACCTTCATCTCACTCTAGCCGGAAGAATTAACGTTGTTAAGCTGAATATCCTTCCTAAACTTCTTTTTTTATTTCAAAACATTCCAATATATATCAATAAATCATTTTTTAAGCAATTAGATTCAACAATAACCTCATTCATTTGGAACTCAAAACACCCACGTGTCCAAAGAGCGACCCTACAAAGACCTCAGGCAGAAGGTGGCATGGCTTTACCTAATTTTCAGTTTTATTACTGGGCAGCAAACATACAAGCCATAAAAACCTGGACACAAAAACATACACAGGCTTGGTTTGCAATAGAAGTAAAATCCTGCAGTACTTCTTTATACTCCCTGCTCTGCGCTCCAATAAATGCAAGTTATCGCAAATATACTAATAACCCAATTGTGCTTTACTCACTCAGAATATGGAACCAACTTAGAAAGCATTTTAAGATGGAAAATCTTTTATCTGTGGCACCTCTGCAAGTGAACCACCTCTTTCAACCCTCGCAAACATATTCAATTTTTAATACCTGGAAAAGTTTTGGGATTAAAATGCTCAAAGATCTTTATATAGACAACATATTTGCATCTTTTGAACAATTACGTTCCAAATTCAACCTCCCAGCTACACATTTCTTTCACTATCTTCAAATTAGAAATTTTGTTAAACAGAAACTGCCCGATTTTCCTCACCTCATACCCTCCACCATGCTGGAAAAAATACTGCTCAATTTTCGAGGAATTAAACACCATTTCCGCATTATATAAAATCTTATTAGAGTCCCTACCTTTCAAAGACCCAAGAGGACATTGGGAAGAAGATCTCTTAATATATCAGAAAAGGAGTGGAAGGTAGCAAAGCAGAGAATTCACTCGAGCTCCATATGCGCAAAGCATAGAATTATTCAACTAAAAATTATATATCGAGCTCATCTGACTCACTTAAAACTGTCCAAAATGTTTCCAGGGCAAGATCCAACCTGCGAACGCTGCAACCAAGCTCCTGCCTCACTGGGTCACATGTTTTGGGCCTGCACCAAACTAACATCATTTTGGACCAAAATTTTTAAGTGCCTTTCAGACAGCCTTGGGGTCACAATCCCTCCTAACCCATTAACAGCTGTGTTCGGTGTTCTTCCAGACGGACTTGAAGTGGAGAAGGACAAGCAAACGGTGATTGCATTCACTACACTTTTGGCACTCAGACTTATTTTGTTAAATTGGAAGAATCCTAACTCTCCTCTTATAAGTCAGTGGGAAACTGATGTTTTATATTATTTGAAATTGGAAAAAATCAAATTCTCAGTTAGAGGATCCGTACAGAATTTTTTCAAAACCTGGCAGGATCTAATCAATATTATTTTAGAATAAGAGAAATAACTATTACCGCATTTATTTCCCTTCTCCATTTTTTATTTACCTATATATATTTCTTCCTTTCTTTTGTTTATTGTTGCCTTATTAAAAAGCCCTAAGCAATTCTCCTTTGGCTAAGCTCTCCTTCTCAGGGGTGGGGTTTGATTTTTTTTGTTATAAATTGATCTATTTATATGGAATGATTACAATAAAATGAATAAATAAAATTAAAAAAAGAAAAAATTTCCAAGAATGTGAAAACTTGTTATTTACACTGCATATAAACAGAGGAACATTAAAATCAAAAACACAATTCCCTTAACCAGACTGTAAGCTCTTTTATTTATCTCAGTTCAAGACATACTAATTTGTTCTTCTGTCACCCCGACACACACACTACATTTTTACCTTGATATTTCCCTCAATATATTTTTATTTTGTTTCTGATAGTATGTATTTCTTTCTCCAACCCCGTAGACACTAGCTTGAACAATGCTCCTTTTCTTTCAAAACCCAGGAATTAATTGGTAGTAGTACAAATCATAGGGCCACCAGGAAATCAGCTGAAACATTTACACTACCTGTTTAAGTAGAATGCTAAGAATATTACAAGTTAGGTAATCATCATTTTTAGGGTATTTATCAATTTGCTATGGTCTAATAGATTTAAACAGTAAAGAAAAGAACTGTTTCATTGCAGTGATATTTTTATTGAATGACAATGACTGATTATTTGAGTCACTCAACCAAATTGTAAGTTTAATTTCAGCTTGTCTCCTAATCCAATTTAGAGAAGCATAAAAATCGAAAGTGAAACCAAACGCAAAATTTTTAAATGAACCTGATCAATTTTGCATCTCCTTCATAAATTGCACATAAACTGATGTTATAGTTTATAAGCCACACTGCCCCGACATTTGCATAGTATATGTGAAAGCTGCCATGGCACTGCATAATTACACACACGTGTGTCTGTATGGCAGTAAAATGACATGTGGTAGATTACAAATTACACAAATTGAAAGACAGACCAAAGTCACAAAACATAAGCAAATCAGTATGATATTCAAAAAAGTACAACTTTAAATGCATAAAACTGCCAAAACAGAATACAAGAATCAGATGTTATCATATCTTGACACATTTATTCACAATATGATTAGGGTTCTAGTTCCATTTTCACATGTGTGGTTGGCGCCACATAAAGTTTCAATTGTTAGGCAAGCTTAAAACATTAACATTTTTAAGTGTCTTTGGAAAATTGAAGTTATGGGTAATTCCTTTGCCTCTTGACTTATATTTTGTATATACAGCATATATTAATATTTAACTGTGATTTCAGTCATCTAGTTTTGTGTAGGGTTTTTGTAGTTTAGCCATAAAGTTTCCTCTACTCAATATACAGTAGTAGCAGAAACATTTTCTTTCTGTTTTTTAATACATTTTTTATTCATTTTAAGAGAGGAAAATACAAATAGAATATTACATAAAGACAAAAACAATTTTGACTCACTTTCTTAGGAGAATTTCACCTGTCCTCCTTGAAAAGGTAGATAACACCTCTATTTGAAACTGAGTTTAAAAATCAATTTATGGTGGCAGATATCTCAGTGAATCATTAATTTATCATACATACTCACTTCATAAGCTGATACAGTCTTTGCATTGAGATGGCTAATAGAGAAACATCAGGAAAAACAGAAAGGTTTGCATATGGTGTTTATTGACTTGGTGAGGCTTATGATAGAGTACTGCATCAAGAGCTCTGGAGGTGCATGAGAGAGAAAGGAGTACCAAAGAAATATGTGAGGATTGTCCATGATATGTGTGAGGGAATAAAGGTCTCAAGTTAAAAGCACTGTTTGGGTAACACACACATCCCAGTTAGAGTAGGTCTGCTTCTTAGAGTAGGTCTGCTTCTTTAAATCCTTACCTCTTTGCTCTGGTTATGGATATGCTGAGTCATGGGATAAAAGACCAGTCCCCCAGTGTATGCTTTTTGCTGGTGACACTGTGTTGTGTAGCACCAGAAAAGATGAATTGGAGAGGAAGTTGGAACAATGGAGAAAGGCTTTAGAAGAAAGGGGATTGAAGATAAATAGGAAGATGACAGAATATATGAGGTTTAATGATGATGCTTAGGATTCAGAAGTTAGCCTACAGGGAGAGCTATTGAATAGAGAGGATACATTTAAATATATAGGATTAGTGGTAGCCCAAGATGGAAAACTAGATGCAGAGATAACCCATAGAATGTAGTGTGGATGGAACAATTAGAAGAACATATCAGGAGTATTGTGTGATAGAAGAATTAAGGCAGAGGTTAAAGGTAAGGTTTTTAAGGCATTAGTAGGACAAGCAATGATCTGTGGAGCTAAGATATGGAAAGTAAGGAAGCACAGGAGAAAAAGTTAGATGTGGCAAAAATGAGAATGTTGAGATGGATGTGTGGAGATGCAAAAAAGGACAGAATAACAAATGAGACAATCAAAGTTACAACAAAAGTGGTAGAAATATCTAAGAATGTACAGAAAAGTATGTTAAAGTGATATGGATGTGTAATGAGGAGAGACAAAAGAGTGGGCAAAAGAGTGATGGGCATAGAAGTACAGGGAAAGAGAAAACGAGGGAGGCCAAAGCAAAGGTGGATGGATAAAGTAAAAGAAGATCTGAACGAAAAATGGCTTGACTGGCAAGGAGGTACAGAACCAAGCTGTTTGGAGGAGGTTGATTAAGCATCTCAATAGCACATAGAATTGGTTGATGATGAAGAGGAACAAGAAGAAGACTCACTTCATATGCTAGGCAGCAGAGAACAATGACAGCCAATTTTTATGTTCATTGACACTTAGCATGTGTTAATCACAAATGTAAATAAGAGCAAAATGTTAGTTGTTCTTAATTTACATATTTATATTGCAATTTGGCAGAACTCAACGGGCTGCATTAACAGAAGGGAGCTAGTCTGTTCGATATGTTCAGGTCATTATATTGTTATAGCTGTTTATTGTTAGAGTATAGAATATGCTCAAAATGGTCAAACAGATTTGCAAATATAAACATTTTCAGAAAATACATATCAGCATTAATATAAACAAAACATGTACTCAAAACTGCTTTGAAAAAAAATGTGGTCCATATTACTATGTTCACTAACCAGTCTTACAGCCAGTGATTTTAATGCATAAGTTTGTGATTTTGTATCAATGATTGATATATTCTTCTTTACAAAGTTACATCCAAAAACAAAAAAAATAGTTATTGCAGGTTCACGCACCATTTACACTGCATCACAAAAAACAGCCAATCAATAAGTCACTTAAAAAGATTTTTAAAAAGATCAGCCTTTCATATGCACACATCAAGGTATGTCTAGAATACTGCAGCAATACTGTATGTACTACAAGAAACTAGGAAACATGATAGCAGAGCCAGGCACAAAGAAAAATTCTCCCAAAATAAATATTTTTCTAGATTAGAAACTTCATACATCATATCATGGATGGCTGTAAGAATTTGATTTTGACAACCAGGTTGTGAATTTAAAACCATAGACAACAAAATTGGAAAACATCTTGAAGGATGTATAGTTTATAAGTTTAAGTATTTTATCTACCCAGATGAACACAGAGTGATCCATTAGCCTTTCCTTAAAAAAATTCCACAAGAGTAAGTTAAATTAATATACAGTTAGGTCCATAAATATTTGGACAGAGACAACTTTTTTCTAATTTTGGTTTTGTACATTACCACAATGAATTTTAAATTAACAACTCAGATGCAGTTGAAGTGCAGACTTTCAGGTTTAATTCAGTGAGGTGAACAAAACGACTGCATAAAAACATGAGGCAACTAAAGCATTTTTTTAACACAATCTCTTCATTTCAGGGGCTCAAAAGTAATTGGACAATTGACTCAAAGGCTATTTCATGGGCAGGTGTGGGCAAGTCCGTCGCTATGTCATTATCAATTAAGCAGATAAAAGGCCTGGAGTTGATTTAAGGTGTGGTGCTTGCATGTGGAAGATTTGGCCGTGAACAGACAACATGGGGTCAAAGGAGCTCTCCATGCAGGTGAAAGAAGCCATCTTTAAGCTGCAAAAACAGAAAAAACCCATCCGAGAAATTGCTACAATATTACAAGTGGCAAAATTTCCAGTTTGGTACATCCTGTGAAACAAAGCAAGCACTGGTGAACTCAGCAATGCAAAAAGACCTGGACGTCCACAGAAGACAACAGTGGTGGATGATCGCAGAATCATTTCCATGGTGAAGAGAAACCCCTTCACAACAGCCAACCAAGTGACCAACACTCTCCAGGGGGTAGGCGTATCAATATCCAAGTCTACCATAAAGAGAAGACTGCATGAAAGTAAATACAGAGGGTGCACTGCAAGGAGCAAGCCACTCATAAGCCTCAAGAATAGAAAGGCTAGATTGGACTTTGCTAAAGAACATCTAAAAAAGCCAGCACAGTTCTGGAAAAACATTTTTTGGACAGATGAAACCAAGATCAACCTCTACCAGAATGATGGCAAGAAAAAAGTATGGGGAAGGCGTAGAACAGCTCATTATCCAAAGCATACCACATCATCTGTAAAACACGGTGGAGGCAGTGTGATGGCTTGGGCGTGCATGGCTGCCAATGGCACTGGGACACTAATGTTTATTGATGACGTGACACAGGACAGAAGCAGCCAAATGAATTCTGAGGTATTCAGAGACATACAGTCTGCTCAAATCCAGCTAAATGCACTCAAATTGATTGGGCGGCGTTTCATGATACAGATGGACAATGACCCAAAACATACAGCCAAAGCAACCCAGAAGTTTATTAAAGCAAAGAAGTGGAAAATTCTTGAAGGGCCAAGTCAGTCACCTGATCTTAACCCAATTGAGCATGCATTTCACTTGTTGAAGACTAAACTTCAGACAGAAAGGCCCACAAACAAACAGCAACTGAAAGCCGCTGCAGTAAAGGCCTGCCAGAGCATTAAAAAGGAGGAAACCCAGCATCTGGTGATGTCCATGAGTTCAAGACTTCAGGCTGTCATTGCCAGCAAAGGGTTTTCAACCAAGTATTAGAAATTAACATTTTATTTCCAGTTATTTAATTTGTCCAATTACTTTTGAGCCCCTGAAATAAAAATCAACTCCAGGCCTTTTATCTGCTTAATTGATAATAACATAGCGACGGACTTGCCCACACCTGCCCATGAAATAGCCTTTGAGTCAATTGTCCAATTACTTTTGAACCCCTGAAATGAAGGGATTGTGTTAAAAAATGCTTTAGTTGCCTCAGATTTTTATGCAATCGTTTTGTTCACCCCACTGAATTAAAGCTGAAAGTCTGCACTTCAACTGCATCTGAGTTGTTTCATTTAAAATTCATTGTGCTAATTTACAGAACCAAAATTAGAAAAAAGTTGTCTCTGTCCAAATATTTATGGACCTAACTGTATAAGCAAACAATTGCAGTAAATAAAAGATAAACCACACATCCAGAAGAATATGGATTATTGGTAATGTGAGAGAGGAAAAAAAGTTCCTAACTTGTAGCATAACTGTGCTGAGTACTATGTCTGTTACCTTTGATAACCAAATCACTGCAATGCCTCTTTTCTGTGTTGGGTTCTCAATTTTCAGACTGTCTTTTAATTTTTTATTTTTATCATACAGCCTTTTAAAACAATGTTTTACAATATTTATGAAACTTGTCTCAACTTACTTAGGATGAATAGGCAGTATCTTCACAAAAATGCAGGTGTATGGTTAGTGCCTTTGTCTATATTCAAGAGACACACAAACAGACCAGCTGCAAGTGTTGTAAACTATTTTCTTGTTATAATTCCCAATAAACGAAAGGCCCCACAAGAGAGGTAGGTTGTAATCAAGGTTATGTTAGAGGGCTTTTAAACCACTACTGCCAAGGATCATCAAACAATTAACAGTCCCTACAAAAAGGAAAAAACAGGAAGTTCAGAGCATGTGCTTCATAAATCTGAGTATCGTAAATGTTGTGTTTTATGCTTTACTCAAATTTGATTTAAAAACATGGATTTGTCTTTGAAGGGCAAGATAGAAGCTCAGTTTCTGGTAAGCTGACAGGTGGAGGGAGTTTTTATGTCAATAAAAAATGATGCAATAATATCACTGTCAGGGAACACATCTGCTCTCTGAATATTGAATTGCTCACTGCTGGATTTCATCCATACTATCTGCCCACGTGCTTTAAATCAAAAACCCTGTGATAGCTACAGCTGTAGCTGTGTATGAAACAAGTTAATAATGGAAAATCAGATCACCCTTTCTGTTTAAACTATTCATAGGTGATTTCACTTTATGAAATCTGGAATCAGTACATTGATATTAACACTATTAATATAGATGTTTGGGAATTATGTCTGTAAGTTATAAATGATATTTCAGAGCAGCTTTAGGTATATTTGACCAGGATATTAATTATTTGGTGCCAAAATACTAAAAGCTACTGAAGCAACTGGAGCAATGACTTTACAGCAGAATGGTGCAGCATGTTTTTGTTTACTTATTGGGATGGGCTGACATCCAGAGAAAAGCGGTGTGATGCTTTTTATGCAGTCACTTAGTACATGAAATTCTATGACTCATTGGTCATTAAGGAGAAAACTGCCAAGGTAAATGTAACAGCAAGTCAAGGAATATGAAGAATATAAAAGAACTTCTTTGGAAAAAAGCCCCTCTCCATGATAATGAGTTTGAGAAATAGCAGGCTGTTAACAACAGGCTGAAGCAGCCCATTAAACAGAATAGAGTGACTCATGGAAAGAAAAATCAGGATGTGATTTAATGACAAGAACAAGATCTTGTCATCAAGAACAAGACAACATCTAGAAAGATTCTGAAAATAATCTCTACATACTGTATGTTGATAAGGGCTTGGTAAACTTTCTAGTAGATGAATACCAACAGAAATGTACTCACTAAATAACAACTTTATTCAAGACCTGAAAACAAAGATCTCAGTTTTTAAAACAAAGAAGAAAAGGAGAGTCTGTGAAAAATGCCAGAAATATTTATATGATGAAGCTCAGCAGGGCTAAAGTGAAGAAACACCTGCAACAGGTCAAAGCCCAAAGCCAATAAGATTATGATGCCAGATGGCATATTAAGGAGGCTTCTGCAGTCATTTTTTTTAATTCACCTGTGGAGCTGTGGCACCATTATTATCCAGGTTCCAAGATTTGTGAAGCAAGTAATTTAATCTGTATTTCATGAATACAGACTGTTACAAGATGTTTCTACAAAATTTCTAGGATGAGGTCACATGACAAAACTGGAATCAAATTGCCGCAAAATTGAACCTAGAAATTTCTCAGGGCAGCATGTATTTTCATTTCTGGACATGAACTGTGTCTGCTTATATGTGAACAAAGCCATACAACTGCTAGTTCAAGCACACAAAAACACCATGGAAGCCAGGAATATATCTGTGATGCATTTCCAGGGTGGACATTTCAAATTATAGCTTGGGGTTCGATTTTGTATTTTGCCATGTTTGTAGGCATCTGTGTGAATATGCAAGGAAACAAGTTAAAGACATATCAAGTGTTATATACAGTGTGGCACCCGGCTGGGGTTCCTACCCGGACGGGATGCCCAGGAGGACCAGAGGAGGACTCATGCCTCCTCCAGAACATGAGGGGGCATCCGCCCTGGTTGCTTTGGGGGCCACGGGTACAGAGCATGGAAGCTCAACCCTGTAGGGGCCCGTGGTCAACGCCAGGGGGCGCCCCGATGCCTTGGGAGCCCTGGACCTCAGTACTTCCGCCACACCCGGAAGTACTGGGGGAAAGAGGATTGTGGACACCCGGAGGACTTCCGGATGTACCGTCAGAGCTTCCGCCACACAGGGGTGTGGCTACGGAGCCCCTCAGGATGCACCTGGAGTCCTTCTGGGATGAATAAAAGGGGCCGCTTCCCTCCAGTCAGGGGCAAGAGTCGGGTGGAAGAGGACGAAGCTTGGTGGAGAGGAGTGGAGGCGGACCAGAGACTGTGAAAGGCATTGTGTTGTGGCCAGGACTTAAAGGGGTGATTGGTGCTTCGGCACTGGGTTGTGTGCACTATTGTGTTGTACATATTGTAAATAAACGTGTGTTGGGTGAAACTATGACGTCTACCTGTCTGTGTCCGGCTGTTCCCCACAACAGTTAGGTCCATAAATATTTGGACAGAGACAACTTTTTTCTAATTTTGGTTCTGTACATTACAATGAATTTTAAATGAAACAACTCAGATGCAGTTGAAGTGCAGACTTTCAAACTTAATTCAGTGGGGTGAACAAAACGATTGCATAAAAATGTGAGGCAACTAAAGCATTTTTTTAACACAATCCCTTCATTTCAGGGGCTCAAAAGTAATTGGACAAATTAAATAACTGGAAATAAAATGTTCATTTCTAATACTTGGTTGAAAACCCTTTGCTGGCAATGACAGCCTGAAGTCTTGAACTCATGGACATCACCAGATGCTGGGTTTCCTCCTTTTTAATGCTCTGCCAGGCCTTTACTGCAGCGGCTTTCAGTTACTGTTTGTTTGTGGGCCTTTCTGTCTGAAGTTTAGTCTTCAACAAGTGAAATGCATGCTCAATTGGGTTAAGATCACATTTTTATGCAATCGTTTTGTTCACTCTACTGAATTAAAGCTGAAAGTCTGCACTTCAACTGCATCTGAGTTGTTTCATTTAAAATTAATTGTGGTAATGTACAGAACCAAAATTAGAAAAAAGTTGTCTCTGTCCAAATATTTATGGACCTAACTGTATGTAATTTGATTGTTTCTGAAAGAATACAGTGCCTGCTTTCATATATTTTTACTCTGGAAAAAAATTTTCAAAAGATAAGCTTAAGTATTATATTAACCAGATCAATTTTCTAAAAACTATTATCAAATTTAACTGTATAACTACGGTATATAAGTTCTGTGTCCATAATTAAACGAAAGTCACTACTCAGCAGTATTTTACCTTGAGTTGCAAGTTCCTGAATGTTTTTTTCAAATTCACACAAAATCTAAAAAAGAGCATAATAATGCTACACACAAGTTATGAAATACACACTGAAATGATGTGACTTACAGGCTCAAAATAGTATTTTGACATCAAAAAATGTAGGCACTGCTGGCTGGAGTTCATCAGATGTGAAAGGTCATGTGAGCCGATTCAGTGTTTCAATTTCCACTGTCTAATCAGGAAGTGACTCTGTTTTTATGTACAGTATTTGAAAGCATGGTTGCAAAATGTTTCTGAAACCAAACTAAGCAAGATGGACCTAGTTACATCATCATGGGTTGTACATAGAGTGTTTTGGATATTTCAACAGTCATACACCCACACTCAGGTGACACAGATGGAGAAATTCAGGTCCCAACTTGAGACCAAGCAGCATGGGTTGTCTACAGATCTCCTATCTGAAGCCACAGCCATCTTCAGGTTCTCTCTGCAGCCTCTGTGATATTCCTGATGGCCTTCCTTCTATGTTGTCTTGTGATGAAAAGCAGTTCTATGGCCCTGTAGAGACATTTCCATGCAAAGTCTCTACAACCAGCGTCTACTGGCAAATATTGTGCATATCACCACCAGATCTGGCACACATCTAGCAGTTCCTCATATAAGACCCTCTGCCTCTTGTATGTTTCCTCCATCCATTTTTTCCAGGGAACTGCCAGTTCAAAGAGAACCAAAAGTGGGACTGAATTAGGGAACTTGAGTTACTTAACCAGGTTAATGTTCAGCTGCCATTTTCATGTGGTGATAAGAAGCCAACTTGGCACTCTTGGCAGCAACGGAGACTGCTCCCCTGCTTTGACAATGCCAGTGCCATTGCAATGCCAATGATAATCACAGTCTTGTATCTGCTAATCTGTAGTATTCCTTGTATAATCAGGTGTGCCTGTGGATTCCTATCCAAGCTCTTCCCAGGTATGTGATACCACCCCAGGCCTAGAGAGGATGCTGACTCTAACTGTCTTGTCATTTTTTTCCTCCACAGTGCTGGAAAACCACCCAATGAAGGCAACTAACTCTGCCCCTTCCAATCCCTGAGCTTTAAAAGGGCGACCCAACAAACAAACCTAATTAACAGAGGCCACACAGCTTACTTGGTGACTGTTTTGTTTTCATTTTCATACCATTGTAACATCATTACCATTATAAGAACTGATAGCAAATGGGGAGGGCCTGGTTGGCATCCCAAAATTTTTCCATTGTTTCACCTATCTTTACCTTGAATGACTACATTGGTAGTATCTTTCAGGACCCTTTCCACATCCTCATAAAACTGAATTACATTTTCTTCTTGTTGGCCAGAGACCACTTGACGTGTGGGTGTTTACTGACTCTTTAGATCTGGGTGGAGAATGTACTGTAGCATCTTGAGGTCCTGGGCACTGCAGGATGATGCTGAAACTGGCTTCTACTGCGACTCAGCAGGTGCTATAGTAGTATGCTGCACTACCTGCTCCCCCTCACACATTTTATATTGGCTTGGTGAATCCTAGGGCCTCATGGGTATTTGCAAATCTTGCCATAAACACATACTTCACTCCTACACAATATTTCATTACCTTAAGGTCCATCCTGCTGGAGTGCTGATTCTCTTCCCCTTTTAGGCACCCCTGGTGATATTTCTCTGAACTGTTATCTGTAACTGGATTATTTTCTTCCTTTCAGAAGCTGCAGATTTGAGTGCTAATACTTACTGCCTTTGTTGCCATCTCTGCAGCTGTCACTGTCCTGTCCGTAGTTGTCATTGAGGCTGATCTTTGATGTTACGCTCCTTAGCAAGACACAGCTACTTGTCTCACACACCTTTTGACGCACTTGGTCACATCATCATAGATTATTACATGTTTATATTCTTAAACTAAATTGTATTTTTAGACATCTTATTTTTAATAACCTTAAGTAATTCAAATTTGTGTTTGTAAATGATTGTGTTAGTTTAAACTGGTAAAACTAGAACCGCTCTATCTGAATTTGCCTGTATTAAAGCGTTTCTTCATTCATTTGCTGTAGATTTTCTTACCAAAGCCCTTGACCCTCAGTGTAAAGATTAATTAGGAGAAATCAATTTACAACAGTCTTCTCTTTCCCTTGACAAAAGATGTGACAAATTAATTTATGTCCAAGAACTTAATTATTGACATGTGCCAATATGTGTGTAGTACTTAACAAGTGGTTTCAACTCCAGGAGACATGCTAGTAAGAATGTCATTGTATTATGTTGTATCATATGTGACATTTAACTTGAACCCTTACTAAACTAGACAAAGAACTTTCACATGATGCTATAGACACTTCAGTTATAAGACAGTCACATACTGTACCACTCTGGAAATGACACATCATTCTCCTACAGATGTTTACAGACAGTGGAGAGGTCAAAATCACTTGGAAACATCTTTCTGAACATAAGCTTAGCAATAAAGAATCATTGTTCTAGGCTTCCACTACATATTGCATTCCCAATGAGTAACTTTAAGAGTTGTCACTTAAAGGTTGTCATCAAAAAATGTATCAGATTTGACCAAGAGATTAGAAGTTTCTTTCACAATTTCTGAAAAAGCTATTTTTCATTTCAGTAATGTCTATGTTCAGAATATTAAACATGGGTCTTTTCAGTGACAGTCTGGGAGTAATGGCAGGAATGTCAGAAAAGTAGACAGAGCAATGCTACCAGCCAACTGACTGTTCACTGTCTTTTTTGTTTTTCTGGGACTTTACGCCATTGTACTCCTGCAGTTGCATGTCACTGAAATCATCTTTTTCAATTTTTAATACATATCTAGTGAGGCACTGAAAACCTCACAGTTCCTATCGAAGTCCTATACAATACCATAGTCTGAGACTGCAATATTGCGGTTGTTGGCTTTAAGAAGCCAAGAAACACTACAAGGGCTTTCTTGATCTCAAAGAAGCTTTGCTTTTTTATTTGGACTAAACATCCAGCGGCTTCTACACAGTATTCAGTGATGCATT
The DNA here is from genome assembly GCF_900747795.2 of Erpetoichthys calabaricus. Taxonomy (NCBI): domain Eukaryota; kingdom Metazoa; phylum Chordata; class Cladistia; order Polypteriformes; family Polypteridae; genus Erpetoichthys; species Erpetoichthys calabaricus. Next base: position 95,789,797 of record NC_041402.2, on the reverse strand, counting down.
CTCGTCTTTTGAAACTTCTTAAATCATTTTTAAAATCACATGCTTGTTGTGAACAGTAAATTTGTGTCATATTATTGTGCTTGAAATGAAGTGGGCAGATCCAAAAAAGACTGCATTCGGCTCTTCATGGATAGTATTAACTATTGTTAACTAAACGGGTGTTGTAGCTACTGTATGTATACTAAAAATCCCTCTGCCAAGCTTCTTTTGAAACAGAGTCTACAACCCAGCAAAACAGCATGGAAAGTAACACTGGTTGATAATATTATCAGCATTGTACCCAGAGTGACTACTGTAGATGTTTAAGAATTTGAGCTACCACAAATTCAGCATCCAATTGTCACAGATCCAGAAAAACAATTAAATGCTGCTCATATCTGGAATTTCAAACAAATCTAAGAAGATTTTCTACTTTGCACAAGCTACTTGTTCCATCACACTTAATGCAGAGTTTACCTGCACTCTGCATTCTCATACCAGGTTTTATTTCTGAACTAAATTTGGAAGTGTTTCAATAAACGTAATGTAGCTGCGTTAATCCAAAATTACCAAGGTTCTGCAGATTTTAGTTTGCTTCATAGGATGATTCAGGCAATAGTGTGATGTGTGTTCAAATAATTCCACAGACCAATATCTTCATTTTAAAAGTTTTAGTAAAATTCAAAGCAAAAAAGTTCACACATGAAATAGAGAAAAATTGATATTAAAGAAAAGAAAGTTCTGTTTAAGGCATATATTTCTTGTTTCATTTCTCTGAGGGCACGTTAAGCACACTAAGCATGGTCAGAAAACTGCATGCCACTTCCTATTTGCAAACATAGGTAACACTGCATGCTAGCAGTAAAACTATTTCCTAACTGGCTTAATTAACGTTTTACAGATAAAGCAAAGAAAGGTCTATTTCGCGTTAACTTATAGGAGGTAATGGGCTATAACCATATTCTACGTAACTATGAGGGAATTATATTCTATTGAAATTAAGGAAACACTTTCTTTAACATTAAACATTAACTTTCTAGGATTGGTTCTTACACTTAATTTTGTTTTTATTTCCATGTGTACTTTGTGATTTAAGGATTTATAGGATTTTAGCATCCTTAGAATGAACTGAAATAACTGATAAATCATTCACACATTCCATGGCATTCTTTCTACCATTGTTATGGCCATGGACAGCAAGGTCATTCACGGACAAACACTGCTTTTGGCATAAATTTACTCAAGTAAGTTTGCAATCTTGTAACATATTTACAATGCCTAAATTCAGTTGAGGAGGTAAAACCCTGCATATTAATAATCTGAATTATTTCAATCTCAGTTTTTCCCTAAACATAGCACTGAAACTGCCCAGTTTAAGGTTAACAGGTTAGTTTACTCTTCTTCTTCATCCTTCTTGACCTAAGTGCAGCTTTTGATACTGCATCCCATCAGTTTTTGTCATCTATTCCAGTTGCCTGTTCAAAAAAATCTGAAAGATGTGTTTATCAAAATCTTCCTCTTATAAACCCAGATGACGGAGGCTACTATAATGTTCCCCAAAACCTCAGTTTTTATTCTGTAACATTACCCCATTAGTAAAACCATTTGCTGTGAGTGCATTGTTATCATTTGAAACACTGAATACAGAATACTCCAGTCTGTGTATGACTAGGTGCACTGAAAGTCCTAGCAGTTTTATCAAATGTTTTCTTAGGATATGATTTTAGCAGTGGTTGGCATAGTACTCTGTTGTTGTTGAGGCAATTTTGCCAAGTTTATGTTTTAGTAGTACCAAACAAATTATTATCAGTATTTGTTTTATTTAGAGAACTGCATTTAGAAGACAGTTGTGGAAGAATTGAATGGCCAGAGGGTTCCTCATTTAGGTCACCCATCTTACTATGCATCTTTGTCGAGGAGCTTTTGGCAGTGTCGTTATCAGTAGATTTTTTGAGAAATTAGAAACCTATACATGATAGAAGGTGAGTACTTGTAAAAGAACTTATGTAGAGGTTAAAACAAGAAAAAATCCTGGACCTGTAACATTGGACCAGAGGTTATCACAAAAGTGACAATAAACAAAAACAACATGAAAATGAATTTGTGCAAAATGTCTCTGTTATATAAGTAATATAAATAACTAACACATTTCAAGAGTTTCCTTTTGTCACACATTTCAAGTGCTGAACATATTTCAATGAATAGATCCAATGAGCATATTTCAAGTGATTCATTTTGCTATGACAAATGAATATTTAACTAGTGCAATACAATTTGCAATATTTTCATATTGACTGCAGTATATTTGTAAACATTTGTGCCTATAAAATACTCAAGAGTGCAACATAAGTGAAGAAAACAACTGCAAAACACAACTCTAACAAATAGATAATAATGAAATTAAGTAAAAGATAGCTGCAAAATAAGATAACATGTATGTCCTTAAACAAGTGAAGTACACAGTCTACTAATTTCTCACTCTTTTAAGGCTATAAAATATTTGCAGCTTAACTGAACTGTTAATCTTGAAAGTGCCTTTCGGTTCTCTAACAGCTTTTACACAAGTCAGTCAGTAACTGAATAATTGTGAATGACAAGTCATGCACAACACATTTTTAAATATATTTTTGATGGCATGTAATGTCTGGTGTGGTGGCTGTTGCTACTGGCAGTGTTGATATAAAATAGAGTGAACAAATAGCTGTCCTATCCATTTGATCAGCACTCATGTCTTTTTCCACTCACATACTGTGTATATACTGTAACATCAATGCTACGTTAATTTTCTAATGTACAGATGTGAATTAGATGTTTTCCAATGGGCAGTTTTCTGAATGCCCTGAAAAATTGTAAATGTCAGTGAAACAATTCAGAGAAAATTGCTCTACCTGGATTCACCAAGTTGTGAGGAAAATTGACATTTTAACCCTTTAATAGTATAGAACTGTAAACATAATAAACAGTTTATTTTTTGCTGTCAACTTGTGTTTGGAACTATGTTGTACATGCCTAATGTGTTCAATTCAACCTGAGTCAAAATGACAAAGACTTTAATTAAGACATGGAAAGCTTCTAGTTTTTACCAGAGAAATGGAACATAAAGCACTAAAATGACTTTTAATTCACAGTTGAACTCCACAACCTTGGACAAAGGACTAATGGTGCTACACTGGAATTTATAAGCAAGTCTTCATAATGTGAATTGTGGTGCCTCCTGGGAAATGGTCCCTAGCAACCATGTATTGCTCCCAAGTGACCCATTAACAACCTGCTGAATTTCTAAAATGGCAGCATGACACACTTATGAATATATACAAATTAAACCCGTTCTTAGACAAACAAGTTAAAAAAAAAAACAAATGAAAATGAAGCTTGTAAATTTTTACATTTGGTAAAAAAAACCTTAACGAAATGATTAAGGCTTTACTTGATAACTAATAATGTGAATGTTGGTAAATAGAAATTTAAAAGACACACTATTTATTTTAAATAATATCTACTATAAACTAATTAAGCTTGGTACATATTCCAGGATTCTATTTTTGCATAGTTAATCAACTTCCAGCCTCCCTTAGGCCTACTGATTATTACACTGCCTGATATAAATTTGATACATACAGTATATTACACTGCAGATACAGTATTTCCTTCAAATACATTCCCAAAAATAATTAACACTCTTTCATAAAGTACTTGCTAAAGCACAAAGGCTTCTCAAGGTTGTGTTCTGTCTCCTTGGTTACATACATTGTATTCCAAAGATCTGATGTAGCACAATGATTACTGCTCCATTATCAAGGATTCAGATGACACTATGGTCATAGGATGCATATCTTAGAAGGTAAAAGCCATTATATAAATCAAGTGGACTATTTAGTGAAGTGGTGTAAGGGTCACTATCTTTTTCTGAATGTCAAAAAGACAAAGGAAATAGTATTGAACTTTCTGGTACAGATATGTATATACCAATATTCATGGTTTACAAAGAGGGGGTTTACATATCTTTATAGAGATATTGGTATACTTAGGTTATTATTGCTATGTGTATGTGTATGTATTTGAAATTCTTACTTAATATTTCCAACTAGTATATATTGTCACACACATGCGCTTAGGAGGCAGTCAAAAAGCCCAAAGGTGAGTGAAACATCACAAGACAGGGGGTTGTCACGTGGTACTTACCCAAATCTCTTAATCTCCCAACAGGAAAACCGAAGAAAATTAGACACTTCAATTCCGGGTTCCAAAATGGACAACAAGACGTCACTTCCGGCACCATCTATGTCATCACTTCCGGCCACCACTGATGACATCACTTCCGGTTCCGTTAAAAATGACATTGCGTCTGTCTCCTGTTTTCGACGTCATCTCTTGCCAACCACTTCCTGTTCTCCATTTTAATACTGTATATAAACGCCATTTTGTTTAATGTAAACTGTCAATTGTTACGAATTACAAGTACTTTTGATCACTGCAATCATTTTCTTTGCTTTATTTTTGTCCGTTGGACAACATACGGGGATGGTCCCCAAAACTTCGTTTTTGTGGAGCTTCTTTTTTTTCCTTTTACGAAGTATTTCCACAATATATATTAGTATACTTGTGTTGGCTGAGACTGGCTCCAGCAGACCCCCGTGACCCTGTAGGTTAGGAGATAGTGGGTTGGATAATGGATGGATGAATATTAGTATACTAGTATAACTAAATATAATAATCGAGGAGAAAAGGTTAATTAATGTATTGGAATATTTTATTGTATTTATTAAAATCAAATAACATTCCATACAAGCAAGTCAAATTTGACAAAACTAGGCTTGAATCAAATCAACCCCCACCCGTAAGAAAGACAGCTAGGCCGACAGAGTAAAGCTTTAATAGTGGGGAAAATACATAAATAAATAAAAATTAAGGGAAGACAATCAACTTTCTCAATTTTAATGTTTATTCTAAAATGTTATTGAATAGATCCTGCCAGGATTGAAAAAGGTTTTGCACAGGTCCTCTAACTGAGAATTAGATTTTTTCCAACTATAATAATATATAACATCAGTTACCCCCTGACTTAAAAGAGGTGACATAAGATTATTCCAGTTGAGGAAGATAAGTCTACAGTACGTGCCAAAAATGAGGTAAAGACAATTACAGTTTGTTTGTCCTTCTCCACCTTAAGCCCATCTGGAAGTACAGCAAACACAGCTATTAGTGGATTAGGAGAAATTGTGACACCAAGGCTGTCTGAAAGGCTTTTAAAGATTTTGGTCCAAAATGACGTCAGTTTGGTGACATATGGCCCAATGAGGCTGAAGCTTAATAGCAACGTTCGCAGGTTGGATCTTGCCCCTGGAAACATTTTGGACAGTTTTAAATGAGACAGATGTGCTCAATAGATGATTTTAAGTGGAATAATTGTATGGTTTGCGCAATTTTTTCGTAAAAATTGATTTATTGATGTATATTGGAATGCTTTAAAATAGAAAAAGAAGCTTAGGAAGGATATTCATCTTGGCAGTGTTAATTCTTCCAGCTAAAGTGAGATGAAAGGTAGACCATGGGGGTATTTTTCGTACGTTGCTTAAATCATCTGAGATCAGGTGCCTCATCTTGGATAAGTTAATGCCGGTGACACTCATCCGGGATCGGTCGGTTTTTCAAACGCAGCCGTGTAGTAGATTAGTCGAGCTGGATCTAATCATACAAGATGAATGTGCGCGCCTGCGCTGAGTGAAAAGCCCATATATATTGAGTCTAGAAAACATGATCAGCAAGTCTTTGATAGGCTGTAACAAAATGATGAAAGAACGGGCGCATTTTTTTTTCACACACGCGGCGCAAGACCTTTTATTCGAAGGACATGAAGAATTTCAAGATTTAATATGCACAAGGGGTAACACTGCAAAAGCAGCCCAGACCAGAAAAGACGGCTGGCAAAAAGTGGCCGTCAAATTAAACGCTAAGTAGTGTGCATTGTACTTACTGAATGCAGCATTTCATTTCCTATGTGTCAGATTAATTATTATTTAATATATCATAATTCCAGATCAAACGTGAGCACAAGGAGAATATGGGAACAGGTTAAAGTGAAGTACAAGAATATACTTCAAACTGGTAAATATTGGTATATAACTATTTAAAGAATTGTTTACATAAAGAATCATATATAATATAAAAAAACATTAATTTTAAAGCTAATAAGGAGGCAGACAAGCAAAAAACAGGTGGAGGTCCACGCGGTCCAGACCTAACCCCTGCAGAAGAGTTGGCTCTCCAGCAAAATGCCCATCGCCCTATTTCAGGTAAAGGATGGTCATTGCATATATTTGTCCTCCATGTGTGTCATAGGTATGTTCCATATAGCCCTCTTTTTTGTTGGGTCAGTTGCAGGGAATGTCATATCCCTTGAACCTGTGTCTGACCAACGAGATATTGACGAAGGTCAAATATTTGATGAAGACACTGTGTCTGATTATTCATCAGGAGGAGAGGTACATTTTCCAAATAATGTTTGATCAAACTCCACTCTGATCAGTCCCATGTGCCCCAATCACATTTGGAAATCCTGGTAATGAGAATGTTAGGCTGATTGTGGGATTCTTTATGGAACTGTGGGTGGTTTAGCCTGTGTATTACCTACAGGCAATGGCATGAAACGCCTCTTTTATTGTCTGCACACGCAGGTGTCCCAGGAAACACAATGAAAACCCGAAGGAAATGTTTCAGAGCCAAACAGACTTTACGAATTGCCTGGCAAACTGCACTTTTCGATAGATGTTCCGCATCACCTACAGTATATAAAAAAGTGCCGCTTGCAAGAAACCTCAAAGCAATGCATACTGTCTGTGTGGTTGTGAGAGCCCGACTTCGCCGAGTTTGACTTCGAATATACCGAGCTAATAAATCTTTGAGGTACAATATTCCCCCTCGGCTAAAGCGTAATCTTTCGTACAGGATTTCCTCCGGGAGCAATAAAGGATCTTGCCGATCGCGCAAAACCCTCTCTATATGAAATTCTCTTCATATAATTTGTGTACCAATATCAATTGGCCGCTCATTCATGAATGGCGAAGCCATGACTGGATGACTTCCACGCACCGTCACTGATCACGTGTGTAAACTAATCCTTGTTTACATAGAACAAACCTGCTCCGAGCAGGTTTGAGGATTAGGATGTGTTGCTATGACAACACTTTCAGAAAGAGTTTCGAAAAACCAACAGATCCAGGATCAGGCCAAATCGTCAACAATTACATCCGGCTAAACGAGTAATCCACGTACGAAAAATACCCCCCATTTATGCAAGTCTTGCTTAATTTTTTCAATGGAGACAGCAAAATTTTGTTGACAAAGAGCTTTATGTTTACTTGTGATGTTTACCCCTAGGTATTTAAACTGATCTGCGATGATAAAAGGGAAGGTGTCTAATCTAATGTGTGCTTGAAAGTTCACTGGAAGGAGCACACTTTTATTCAAATTAATTCTGGCACCTGAAGTCTTTTGAAATCCTGTTAGTGCTGTTAAGTACTGCAGATACAATATTTTGTGGGTCTGATACATAAAGGTATAGTACCATATCATTTGCATATAGTGAAATTTTGTGTTCAAGTCCTTCCCTGATAATCCCCTTTATCTCATACACATTTCAACAGTGAATTGCCAGTGGCTCAATGGCGATTGCAAAAAGCAGTGGTGACGAGGGGCAACCTTGTCTAGTACCACGTTCTAGTTTGAAGTAGTCTGAAATAATGTTGTTAATACCAACTGAAGCTTCTGGAATGGTATACAGTAGTTTAATCCATGCACAAATGTTTGGGCCAAACCCAGATTTCCCTAATGTAGTGAAAAGGTAGTTCCATTCAACCATATTAAATGCTTTTTCTGCATCCAATGAGAATATCTCCAGAGTATTAGACTTTGTGGGTGAATATATTACATTAAACAGGCATTGAAGATTGGAAGCTAAGTGTCTGCCTTTAATAAATGCAGTTTGGTCTTTTATTATATTAATTAATATATATTATATTATCAAAGAACTTTCTCGATCCTACTGGCAAGGACTTTGCAAAGTATCTTAACATTGTTATTTAGGAGTGAAATTGGTCAGTATGATGCACATTGTAATAAATCCTTATTTTTCTTAGCAAAGACAGCAATTAATGCTTGGCGAAACAATTGAGGTAGAATGTTATTGTCTCTAGCTTCTGTAAATGTTCCTAATAAAATGGGAGCTAACTTAATTGACAATTTTTAATAAAATTCGGCAGGGTAGCCATCAGGGTCTGCTGCTTCCTGCTCTGAAGGGAGTTCATAGCATCTAGTAATTCTGAGGTTTGGCCAATTCTTCTGCACTGAGATTATCTATTTGTGGTATCTGTAATACATCCAAAAACGCGTTAGGTTGTGTCTTGTCTTCTTTAGTTTGAGTAGAATATAAGGCCTTATAATAGTGTCTAAATGTGTGCATTATGTTTTTATGGTCAATGATTTTGTCTTCGTCTGTGTTGGTAATTGCTGGGATTGCATTGCGAACGTCCTGCTTGTGGATTTGTTGAGCTAATATCTTGTTAGCTTTCTCTCTGTGTTCATAGTAATGATGTTTTGATTTAAAAATAAGTTGTACTGTTTCTTTTGTTGTCCAGAGGTAGAGTTCTGAATGCAAAGCCTGTCTTTTCCTATGAAATGCCCCATTTGGACAACTGGCATGTTCTTGATCTATTCTTGTAATTTCACTGATTTGCTCTCATAACTTCTTGGTTTCCAATTTATTTTTGTGGGACAGATAAGAAATAATCTGTCCTCTTAAGAAAGGCTTCAGAGTTTCCCAGAGGATTCCTACAGAGATCTCTGAGGATGTATTTGTCTCTAAAAAAAAACTATTTCCTAGTATATAAACACTGTACAGTTTTCGTGGGTTAAGGTGCCATCTGTGAGAAGAATGTATGGGGCAAAGTGATTGAAGCTCCATGATCAAAGGGGCATGGTCGGAGATAACAATAGCATTGTACTTACAAGATTTAATCGTGGGCAAGAAATTGTTATCTATGAAGAAATAATCAATTCTTGAGTAACAGTGATGCACAGGTGAGTAGAAGGAATATGATCTTGAATTTGGGTTTAGGAATCTCCAAGGTTCTGATAAGTTATGATCAGTTACAAACTGTGTGATTGTTTTTCTAGTGTTAGATGTCTTCATCCCTGTGGCAAGAGACCTATCTAGATCTGGATTTAAAACACAATTAAAGTCATCAGCCATTATAATTTTATGAGTGTTCACATTGGGAATGGTTGCAAATACATTTTGGATGAAGTCCCTATCATCCACATTGGGTGTGTAAATATTTATCAAAATTGCTTTACAGTTAAATAAATTACCCATTACAATCAGATATCGCCCTTCAGGATCAGATACTACTTCTGATACTACAAATGAAATTGTTCTATGTATACGAATTCCCACATTTCTAGTTTTCTTTGTAAAGCTCGAATAGAATATTTGGCCAGTGGGTCTCCTGTAAAAATACTATTTTAGCATTTAGACCTGTTAAGTGGGAGAATACTTTCTTACTGTTTAATTTGTGATTGAGACCTTTAACATTCCAGCTCACAAAATTGACTGTTTGGTGATCTTTTGTTGACATTCTGTAGTCTTAATTTAAGATAGTAGTTCATTATTACATAAGACAATGTTGACTTTAATTTCCAATTTTTCCAGGTGTTATTGCAATGAAGCCTATTGATATGTTGGCTCTTACAATTATAAGGATTAATAGGACAGATAAGAAATAAACTCTTGAGTATGAGTCAGTAGTTCTTACCACTGTACCACCAAAGCAGTCGTGGCAGTGTTGTACCCTAACCCAATTTCTTTTTTCTTCAGTTATATTCTTAAATAAAAGCACTCTTGTTTTGCTATATGTGTACCTTTTGTGAAAGTGTTTATTTGATATTTGGACTACAGTCTTCACACATTATATACTTCATGTCAAAATTTTGTCTTTAGTACTAAAACATGAAAAAAGTTTGTGTTTTAGGTATATGTTCAACATTTTTCTCATTTCCTGTCATCCTACACTTACATAGATCGTTGTAGACACGGAACACACATGAAATGCACGTGTTCAAAATAACGATATTTTATTTACCCTATACAACTCCAAGCATCTCACACCGAGATAAACAAAGCTTGAGCTGGGAGAGTTTTTTGCCTGAGATGAGCTCAGTCAATGGGGAGGATGGGACAGCAGTCTGCTTGCTGCTTATGCTGATTGACACATTTACAAAACAAAAGACGCTAATGGAGAGGTGCAAAGGAATTTAACGTGGGCCAGGATTTCGAGTTCTTTCATAGGCTTCAGGGATTCTAGTGTTAAATCTCAGAATAGGCTTTTTCCACACTAGATGTAAAATGTTTTTAAACCTGATCGACTGTTCATTTACTGTATCGACTCTTAAAAGGTTGTCTTTGTTTGTCCCTTTAAGACTTTGCTGCATCTGCTCAAAAGTTTCCCAACCAATGTTAAAATTAGCAATTTTAGTTTTGCATATGTACCCTGGCAAAACACTTAGAAATGCATTATATCACGATCACTAGACCCTACTAGTTCAATCATCCCTACCCCATGAGTTCTACCCTGGTTATTACAAAATTTAAAATCTAGGTGCTTCCCCTCTTGTTGGGTGTTTAAAGTGGATAGGGAATCATGCCTTCTTTTAAATCACAGTGTGATCCAGTCACTTAGTATATTTAGCTACTTTGCCTGAAAAGTGACCTGGCTAATCAAAATCTGAAGAAACCCAAAACTAGTTGGTAGTTAGGGAGGCATTTTTTTTAACTGATGTAGAAAACGCAAGTAAACAAGTGGAAAAACAACTTAGTTACAACATTTGTAATAATAAATGTCTCTACAATTATAATTATAATAAATAATGCAAAGTGATGCTGAACAAATAATTATTCCACCAATGTTTACATTGTACTGTACTGTTTAAAGATTTAAATTAAAGCTTGTATTATACACACTGGATTTAAATCCATAAAGAGACATATTATTGCTTATCACAAGTCAACTGAAACTCCAAGTTTAAAACTAGACATTTTTACTCTTCCTTGCTGCAAATTCATCAATGATATCATTAAAGAAGATTTGCCGTGCAACCTCATGATTGATGCTGTGGACACTAGAGGGCACTGCAGCTCCTCAAACCCAACCCAACAGACACAGGGCGCAAGTTAAAAGCACAAAGAGCTTATTTATTGTGAGGAAAACTCTTCACAAAGTGTTTCCAACCACCACAGCCACAAGTAAATAATTGGTACAACACACAGTTATTCTTCTCTCTTTCTCTCTGTTTCTTGGTCTCTTTCTCCTCCGCTCCTCCCAGCAAGCTTCATCTGCCTTCCACCCAAATCTGGCTCGTCGCTGTGAGGCCGGTCAGTCCTTTTATATTGACCAAATAATGGGTTCAGACACTTTCTAATCACTTTCAGTTTCATCTTCCTCTTTACCTTTATATGCAATATGAGAAGTGTAAGTCGGCACGGTGGCGCAGTGGGTAGCGCTGCTGCCTCGCAGTTGGGAGACCTGGGTTCGCTTCCCAGGTCCTCCCTGCGTGGAGTTTGCATGTTCTCCCCGTGTCTGCGTGGGTTTCCTCCGGGCGCTCCGGTTTCCTCCCACAGTCCAAAGACATGCAGGTAAGGTGGATTGGTGATTCTAAATTGGACCTAGTGTGTGCTTGGTGTATGGGTGTGTTTGTGTGTGTCCTGCGGTGGGTTGGCACCCTGCCCGGGATTGGTTCCTGCCTTGTGCCCTGTGTTGGCTGGGATTGACTCCAGCAGACCCCCGTGACCCTGTGTTAGGAAATAGCGGGTTGGATAATGGATGGCTGGATGGATGAGAAGTGTAAACTTCCTCTTGTGCACTTTGAACTTTTCCCCATCTTGATTGTAACGTGAACTTACTGAGATTTCAAGTTGCATGAATTTGCAATTTAGATGGATTTTTGACATCTTGTATCCTGCACTATTTCATTACAGATGGATATGCTAATGCAAACTGAATTATAAATTCTTTCAAATTTATAGCTTAATGAGTTCAAAGCTTGCACTACATTTTAACTGAATTATTTAGCATCATAATGTACTTATATGTGCACCGTATGTTAACAGTCAGTTGGAGAAGGGAGCACATACAGGTCATGGGGCATTTTATTTCTTAAGATGTTAGTCATGCTTCAAAGCTGCATGTGATTTCTGGCCTGCAAAAACACAAAACACAAATGAGAATTTCACAAAAATGCAATGAAATACAAGAGAATCTCACAATGTCACCTGACTTTTCTACCCCATCTCACCCCAAGCTACCTAAAAGGTGAAGCAGTGCAGCCATGCACACAATTATTATCCTCTGCACTATTTTTAGTGTGTCTGTCCCCCTTTTTCTAAAACCTCCTCTCAAAAATTGCTAAGAACTGGGTCACTTTAATAAATAATAACATTGATTAAAATATTTAAAAGAAGACAGTTGTGCCAGTCATTGCAGACATAAAATTATATTTTCCCTCTTTTTTAAACAATACTTGCACTGCTGCAAACATGAGAATCCAGTTATCCTTCCATTGAGTATTTATTTAATAAATGACTTTTTGTGTATTTTGCATTTTTCAAGGCTTTTTCCTTGATACACTAATGATTGAAATATATAAACAGGGAATATTTTTAACATCTGTTTAATAATATGTACTATACATAAGCTACCTAGCTCAATTTTTGAAACTGTTTAAATGCACTCTACTTGAAACAATCAGGAAAATAACAAATTAGCACTGGCAGTGGTGCATGATCAAACACACCTTTCAAATTCTTCATCTATTTGGGGAAGGTTAATCTATTTTCTGGGTTTATACAGAATATTTTATTTTTTTAAACCAAAAAGTTTTTTAATATTGTAGAAATAAAACAAAGTCTTATTTAAAATACATTTAACACAAAATAACAGAGAACAGTATAAGAGTTTAAAATTCTATTACTAGTGTGCATAAAGAAGGTTTTGTTCTTTCTCTATAAGAGGCAGAATTCAACTTCCCTTTAAAGGCTTTAAAAGTACACCAGCAAATTAAAATAAATGGAGAACTTTTACTAATATACTGTATTTTTCTTTTTTTCTTGACTGACCTCACGCAATGAGCAGCACTTGAAAAATCTGTTCACAGCAGGTCACCAAGTGCAATAACCTTATGTGTAAATGACTAAGGGGAAGTGTGGAGATTTTTTTCTAGCACATATTTTCAACTTGAAACCCCACTAAGAAAAAAGTAATAAAAAAAATCTTGAAACTGGAGTGTATTAATACTGCAAGGTTTAATGAATTGTAGAAGGTGTGCCTTATATATATATTTTTTATATACTATATGTATATATTGTTACAGATTTGACAGGCACAGGTGCTAGTTGTTGGAGCACCAACCCAGGGAAACACCTATTAATAAGATCTAAACTGAAAAGAAACAAAAAGTGGTGGGGATACACCTCTTCTATTAAAGACTGATAATGGCTAATAGAGAGCTCTGTCTCCTGTAGCAATCAAGGGTTCAAAAGCTGACTTCCAATTGGCAGACTGCCAGTATACAGTATATAGAATTGAGCCAAAAAGGGATGGGACATGACACATGAATTACGACAAGGTTAGGTGTTGTCTATTGTAGAACACTTGGAACTGTGGAGAAGATAGGAGGTACTGTCAGTGCACCCTCTTGCTCAGGGAGTGGTATTGTTGATCTTACCGGATCCTTTTTGTGCAATTATTATACACGAATATGAGTAAATATGTATAATATATATATATCCCACCTTGGACCATTGTGCACCTTAGAGATGCTCAGAGCTTTGTGCTAGGGATACAGGGACCCATCACTGGAGCTAAGTCTGAAGATGGCATTCACCAATGATACCCTTGGGTCAGACAAACCAGGCTAAACAGGCTAATGTGGACATGTCATATGGATGCTCTTGTAAGTTGAGTCACTACTTCTCCAGATTGAGAAGACCCAGTTGAGATGGTTTGGGTCCCTGGAGCTGCTCTGTGCACATCTCAATGGATGGAGACACTGTGGAAGACCCATGACATGCTGAATGGATTATATCTTGGCTGGTTGTAAACACATGGGATCAAATCTATAGCTAAGGACAGGGAGGTCTAAGCTGAAATTAAAAATAGCTCCTTTTCAAGCACACATTGTTCTTGTAATTGAAAAAACAGTTTTGGAGTGTTTCAAGAACAGATAAAACACTAAGAACACTCAATACTTTTTCAATCAAAGCCTGATTCAGTTTCTGTTTTCTCAGGTTTAATGAAATTGAAAGATGTCTTCTTTGAAGCTGCTCTCCTCAAAGAAGGGTGGGGACGATTTGTTTGAGACAGACCTGAAAGACAGAAGTACCCCAGCTGGGAAAAGGCTGTGAATTAGAGAACCAAGTACTAATAAATATTTTTATTACTGTGAGATATAAAACTTGCGTGTTAAAGCAGTTGACATATATCTACAGTATGTAAATACACTAATACTGTGGCTAATTTATCCTCTGAAAACAAAGCTCCTTTATAACAAATTTAGCTTGTGCTTTATGGTTAACATGCACAAATTCAATTCAAATTCAACTGTGCAGCTTTCTTATACAGAATTGTCATTATCTGATTTTAAAATTGTGTATAACACAAAGTTATTATATGTGAATGCTTAGGTATTTCACTCATACTATAGTTATACTATTTTTTTAGAAGGCAATAAATACAATTTTTCAATTATGTCACAAGAAAGTAAAACAAAAAACTAAAATACACATTATAATGATGCCACAACATAGCAGAATCATTGGGGTGAGTGGCTGTCCATGAAATGAGCCAGTGCAGAGCTTGGCCTAGGGTGTGGATAGACAATAAATACCTGCAAGAAGTTTGGAGAAGCCTATCTACAACTGAAATTCAATAGTCTGAGGGTGAGCCCAAAGGAAAGTATTTTTAATCCAGGATATGCTTATGATGTGAACATCTAGATTACAAATAAGACAGTGGAGAGCGCGTTGAGCAGCATAGAATGTGCCACCTATGGCTATGCAAGACAGTGGCATTGCATGGTGGGTGAGAAAGGAGATGGTAGAAGGCAAGGGCATTGAGACATCCCCCACCATCTGTTAATTACAATATGTATTCATATTCCTCTTATGTTAGATAGGAGCCAGAGGGTGTTGGGTCCCTCATTTACAGGATCACCTAGGGTTGGCAGAGACAGTATTGTGAGGATGGCATCATAAAATATTTCTGACTGGTGAAGCAAATCTGGAGACTGTTCCAAATGTAACCTCAGGATGGTGTTAACATAGTCACTAGTGTATGAAGTTGTGAGGAAGGCTTGAGACATGTGAAGATAGGAGATAAGTTGCCAAGGCAGCAAGAGAAAGAGAGAGAGAGAGAGAAGGGAGGAAAAGACAGTAATGAGCAGTGTAGTGTTGTGGTGGGCAAACTACCTTACCACCCCACTAGGCTATCTAAGCCATATCACCACCAAATAAAATACTGTGTCTCGTGTAAAGACATCTTTGTCAAATGACTATAAACTATATGGCCATTATACAGTAAATTACAACAACATTAACATAATAGCACTGCAAGTAATGGACAAAATGTGACCAAATTGATTCTATGCCAAATAAATCCCAGATTCATGACAGTATCCCGTTTTTCCTCATATGTGCCAACATTTTCTGGCTGTGGTACCATCTGTTGCTAATAATGTGATTCACCTTTTGTGGCATGTCATAACTGGGTTGGAAATGTTTAAGGAAGTGGCACACTATTGTTTGTTTGCAAAATTTATATAAACTCAAAAGCTTACAACGATTTGGGTAGATTTAAGGAAAGGACAAAAGATAGGTTTACATGTTGAAAACTTTGATGATTATTCCCCTTGCATTTATTTTCTTACTAACCTGTGTTGAATCTAGTTTTCTGGTTTCCTATTTTTAGTCAGTTTCACAGTTTAACTATTTTCTACATGGGTAAATCATAAAGTAAAGGTAATTTGAAAATTATGCTGTAACCATAATAATAACAAGTAAATAACAGTTCTCTGCTGTTAGTCTAGTTCAGGGGTCCTCAATCACAGTCCTGGTGGGCCGCAGTGGTTGCAGGTTTTTGCTCCAACCCAATTGCTTAATAAGAAGTACTTATTACTCAAGTAACTTTTCTGCTTCACTTATTGCTTATTTTACTCTTAAGCAGCTGTATTCTTGTTTTTTTAATTTCCCCTAATTAGCAATAACATGCAAATGACAAAAGAGACCAGCATTTCTCTATTTAGCTTGCTACCATTTACACCTGTGTGTATTTATTCTGCACTATTGGGTTTGATTAAATATTTGGAAGGAAAGTGAAGAGAAACAAGTGAAGGACTGAGAATTACTCATCCATTTTAGCCTTCAAATCATTTGGATGATATCCTTAGAAAGGGGAAGAAAATCTAGGATATGAGAATTACCTGACATAGCAGAGTTAAAGCACTAACAAGCCATCGAGCCCCACCTCCAGGCCTGGCTCCAGAGTGGGGCCCCGGTGACCCGCGTCCGGGCAAGGGAAAACGCCGTCCAAAATTGTTTTTCTTCATAGGAGGTTTGGTTAACCGCTCTTTGTCTCATCCCTCACCTAGGACCAGTTTGCCTTGGGTGGCCCTACCAGGGGCATAAAGCCCCGGACAACAGAGCTCCTAGGGTCATTGGGACACGCAAACCCCTCCACCACGATAAGGTGACGGTTAAAGGAGGGGTTGGATTATTGGATTATTGGACTTCTGTGCTCGTCACGGATTGTCCATAACGAACACCATGTTCAAGCATAGGGGTGTTCATATGTGCACTTGGCACCAGGACACCCTAGGCCTCAGTTCGATGATCGACTTTGTGGTCGTGTCGTCGGACTTGCGGCCACATGTCTTGGACACTCGGGTGAAGAGAGGGGCGGAGCTGTCAACTGATCACCACCTGGTGGTGAGTTGGCTTCGATGGTGGGGGAGGATGCCGGTCAGGCGTGGTAGGCCCAAACGTGTTGTGAGGGTCTGCTGGGAACGTCTGGCAGAGCCCCCTGTCAGAAGTAGCTTCAACTCCCACCTCCGGCAGAACTTCGACCACATCCCGAGGGAGGTGGGGGACATTGAGTCCGAATGGGCCATGTTCCGTGCCTCTATTGTTGAGGCAGCTGACCGGAGCTGTGGCCGTAAGGTGGTCGGTGCCTGTCGTGGCGGCAATCCCCGAACCCGCTGGTGGGCACCGGCGGTGAAGGATGCCGTCAAGCTGAAGAAGGAGTCCTACAGGACCCTTTTGTCCTGTGGGACCCCGGAGGCAGCTGATAGGTACCGGCAGGCCAAGCGGAATGCGGCTTTGGTGGTTGCTGAGGCAAAAACTCGGGCGTGGGAGGAGTTTGGGGAGGCCATGGAGAATGACTTTCGGACGGCTTCGAGGAGATTCTGGTCCACCATCCGGCGTCTCAGGAAGGGGAAGCAGTGCAGTGTCAACACTGTATATGGTGGGGATGGTGCGCTGCTGACCTCGACTTGGGACGTTGTGGGTCGGTGGGGGGAATACTTCGAAGACCTCCTCAATCCCATTAACATGCCTTCCAATGAGGAAGCAGAGCCTGGGGACTCAGAGGTGGGCTCCCCCATCTCTGGGACTGAGGTCACCGAGGTGGTCAAAAAACTCCTTGGTGGCAGGGCCCCGGGGGTGGATGAGATACGCCCGGAGTTCCTCAAGGCTCTGGATGTTGTAGGACTGTCTTGGCTGACACGCCTCTGCAACATCGCATGGACATCAGGGACAGTGCCTCTGGATTGGCAGACCGGGGTGGTGGTCCCCCTCTTTAAGAAGGGGGATCGAAGGGTGTGTTCCAACTACAGAGGGATCACACTCCTCAGCCTCCCTGGAAAAGTCTATTCAGGGGTCCTGGAGAGGAGGGTCCGTCGGATAGTCGAGCCTCGGATTCAGGAGGAACAGTGTGGTTTTCGTCCTGGTCGCGGAACAGTGGACCAGCTCTATACCCTTAGCAGGGTCCTGGAGGGTGCATGGGAGTTTGCCCAACCAGTCTACATGTGTTTTGTGGACTTAGAAAAGGCATTCGACCGTGTCCCTCGGGGAATCCTGTGGGGGGTACTCCGAGAGTATGGGGTACCGGCCCCCCTGATAAGGGCTGTTCAGTCCCTGTACGATCGGTGCCAGAGCTTGGTCCGCATTGCCGGCAGTAAGTCGAACCCGTTTCCAGTGAGAGTTGGACTCCGCCAGGGCTGCCCTTTGTCACCGATTCTGTTCATAACTTTTATGGACAGAATTTCTAGGCGCAGCCAGGGTGTTGAGGGGGTCCGGTTTGGTGGGCTCAGGATTGGGTCACTGCTTTTTGCAGATGATGTTGTCCTGTTTGCTTCATCAGGCCGTGATCTTCAGCTCTCTCTGGATCGGTTTGCAGCCGAGTGTGAAGCGGCTGGGATGAGAATCAGCACCTCCAAATCCGAGACCATGGTCCTCAGCCGGAAAAGGGTGGAGTGCCCTCTCAGGGTTGGTAGCGAGATTCTGCCCCAAGTGGAGGAGTTCAAGTATCTCGGGGTCTTGTTCACGAGTGAGGGAAGAATGGAGCGTGAGATCGACAGGCGGATCGGTGCGGCATCCGCAGTAATGCGGGCATTGCATCGGTCTGTCGTGGTGAAAAAGGAGCTGAGCCGCAAGGCGAAGCTCTCAATTTACCAGTCGATCTATGTTCCTACCCTCACCTATGGTCATGAGCTATGGGTAGTTACCGAAAGAACGAGATCGCGAATACAAGCGGCTGAAATGAGTTTCCTCCGCAGGGTGTCTGGGCTTTCCCTTAAAGATAGGGTGAGAAGCTCAGTCATCCGGGAGGGGCTCAGAGTAGAGCCGCTGCTCCTCCGCATCGAGAGGAGTCAGATGAGGTGGCTCGGGCATCTGATCAGGATGCCTCCTGGACGCCTCCCTGGTGAGGTGTTCCGGGCACGTCCAACCGGGAGGAGGCCCCGGGGAAGACCCAGGACACGCTGGAGGGACTATGTCTCTCGACTGGCCTGGGAACGCCTTGGGATTCTCCCGGAAGAGCTAGAAGAAGTGGCCGGGGAGAGGGAAGTCTGGGCATCTCTGCTCAAGCTGCTGCCCCCGCGACCCGACCTCGGATAAGCGGGAGACAATGGATGGATGGATGGATGGATGGATGGATGGATGGATGAAATAGATCAAGAAATAACAGATTTATAGTTGAAAATAATTAAGGTTGCGCCATTGCTGCAGCTTGCACTTCATCAGACAACAGCTTTGAACAGCAACTTGAAATTGCAATGCATCAGTCTGTTGCATCCGCATTATTTGTGCCAAGAAACTTGCCATCACAGAATGATGACAAGAAACTGGATGCATCAGTAAAAGCTGAAACAGCGGTGTTTCAGAGCAACGGCAACCACGGGCATTGTTTAGAACAAGTGTATCAGTATCTGATGACTGTGCCTTGCTCTCCTTCTCATGGGCAGGGGTTGATTTGTTATTGTTATACTTGACTTCCGAGTATGGAATAGTTGATTTTAATAAAATCAATAAAATGCAAAAAAAAAAATTTGTGGGATTACAGGTTGTGATATTCCCATATTTTCTTTTTCTGGTTATAATTCTTAATGCTTCTTTGAGATCTAACTGCTGTCGATTGATGTCTTTCTTAGGTAACCCTATTAGGAGTTCATTACAGTAATCTAGTCAACTCAAAACAAAAACATGAATTAATTTCTCAACATATTACAGTGTTATAAGAGGTGTAACCTTTGCAATGTTCCTCAAATTGAAAAATGCAGTTCTAGTAATATGGTTAATAAGTGATTTAAGGTTTAGTTCAGAGCAAATGATTACATCTGATTTCTTTACTTCTACCTTGACTTTTAATGCCAAGAGATCAAGTTAATGTCCAAAACCCTCACAATTACCAATTTTGATAACAACTATGATTTCTGTTTTTTCCTTATTTAGCTTTTCAGAAGTATTCAGAAATACAAGTAAGGCATTGAATCAGAGAACATAGAGCTTCAGGGTCATTAAGTGCTAGAGATAAGTAAAGCAGTGTGGTGTCTGCATATCTGTGATAGTTCGACTTGTGTTTTGCTAAAAGCTGGTCTAATAGGAGTATGTAGACTGAAAATAGCAGTGGGCCCAGAATAGATTCTTGTGGTGCCCTA
Source organism: Erpetoichthys calabaricus (assembly GCF_900747795.2). Taxonomy (NCBI): domain Eukaryota; kingdom Metazoa; phylum Chordata; class Cladistia; order Polypteriformes; family Polypteridae; genus Erpetoichthys; species Erpetoichthys calabaricus. The sequence continues at coordinate 95,769,562 of NC_041402.2, read as the reverse complement.
TATATACCTGTATACTGTATCATGGATCCCTTACAATCACCACAATTGACAAAAAAAATTCTACCTGTTAAATAAGACTGAAACCAATTTAAGACACTACCAGTGAGACCATCCCATTGTCTAAGGTGATTTACAACAATACTGTGTCAAGTGTCAAGTGCTGTGCTCAAGTCTAGAACAAGAACAGATATGAGGCGTGTGTCAGCATTAAACTGCAAGTCGTTTAATACTTACACTAATGTAGTTTCTGTACTGTGATTTGTTCTAAAATTTTATTGAAATATATCAAGAATGGAATGTTTATTCAAGTAATTGTAGAGGGTGTTTAGTGGGCAAGGGTGGCACAACACTTTCTTGCAACCACACCAACCACTATTTACCACACAGCACTTTACAATTGTACACCAGGTTCAGTTAAAGGAGACATGAAAGACTGAGCAAGAATTATGTATAAAAAAAAACTGGCCGATTTATTAAAGAAAAAAAAAAGATTACAATCTTTGTATATATATATATATATATATATATATATATATATATATATACATATATATACAGTGCATCCGGAAAGTATTCACAGCGCATCACTTTTTCCACATTTTGTTATGTTACAGCCTTATTCCAAAATGGATTAAATTCATTTTTTTCCTCAGAATTCTACACACAACACCCCATAATGACAACATGAAAAAAGTTTACTTGAGGTTTTTGCAAATTTATTAAAAATAAAAAAATCGAGAAAGCACATGTACATAAGTATTCACAGCCTTTGCCATGAAGCTCAAAATTGAGCTGAGGTGCATCCTGTTTCCCCTGATCATCCTTGAGATGTTTCTGCAGCTTAATTGGAGTCCACCTGTGGTAAATTCAGTTGATTGGACATGATTTGGAAAGGCACACACCTGTCTATATAAGGTCCCACAGTTGACAGTTCATGTCAGAGCACAAACCAAGCTTGAAGTCAAAGGAATTGTCTGTAGACCTCCGAGACAGGATTGTCTCGAGGCACAAATCTGGGGAAGGTTACAGAAAAATTTCTGCTGCTTTGAAGATTCCAATGAGCACAGTGGCCTCCATCATCCGTAAGTGGAAGAAGTTCGAAACCACCAGGTCTCTTCCTAGAGCTGGCCAGCCATCTAAACTGAACAATCGGGGGAGAAGGGCCTTAGTCAGGGAGGTGACCAAGAACCCGATGGTCACTCTGTCAGAGCTCCAGAGGTCCTCTGTGGAGAGAGGAGAACCTTCCAGAAGGACAACCATCTCTGCAGCAATCCACCAATCAGGCCTGTATCGTAAAGTGGCCAGACGGAAGCCACTCCTTAGTAAAAGGCACATGGCAGCCCGCCTGGAGCTTGCCAAAAGGCACCTGAAGGACTCTCAGACCATGAGAAAGAAAATTCTCTGGTCTGATGAGACAAAGATTGAACTCTTTGGTGTGAATGCCAGGCATCATGTTTTGAGGAAACCAGGCACTACTCATCACCAGGCCAATACCATCCCTACAGTGAAGCATGGTGGTGGCAGCATCATGCTGTGGGGATGTTTTTCAGTGGCAGGGACTGGAAGACTATTCAGGATAAAGGGAAAGATGACTGCAGCAATGTACAGAGACATCCTGGATGAAAACCTGCTCCAGAGCGCTCTTGACCTCAAACTGGGGCAACGGTTCATCTTTCAGCAGAACAACGACCCTAAGCACACAGCCAAGATATCAAAGAAGTGGCTTCAGGACAACTCCGTGAATATCCTTGAGTGGCCCAGACTTGAATCCGATTGAACATCTCTGGAGAGATCTTAAAATGGCTGTGCATCGACACTTCCCATCCAACCTGATGGAGCTTGAGAGGTGCTGCAAAGAGGAATGGGCGAAACTGGCCAAGGATAGGTGTGCCAAGCTTGTGGCATCATACTCAAAAAGACTTGAGGCTGTAATTGCTGCCAAAGGTGCATCGACAAAGTATTGAGCAAAGGCTGTGAATACATATGTACATGTGATTTCTCAGTTTTTTTATTTTTAATAAATTTGCAAAAACCTCAAGTAAACTTTTTTTCACGTTGTCATTATGGGGTGTTGTGTGTAGAATTCTGAGGAAAAAAATGAATTTAATTCACTTTGGAATAAGGCTGTAACATAACAAGATGTGGAAAAAGTGATGCGCTGTGAATACTTTCCGGATGCACTGTATATTGTTACACACGTGCGATTAGGAGGCAGCTAAAGGGCTTAAGTAATGGTAATACTATGCTGGACCAGGGGGTGGCGGAGTGTGCTGACTGTCTCTCTCAGTGTCTTGCAGACCATTCTTGGGAAATCCCATTGGGTTCCAGCGCCACAGATGGTGTCACTTCCGGTCCCAGAGACATCACTTGCGGTTCCGGCTTGGATGACCTCATTTCCTCTCCCAACCCTTAAAACCGCCATCTTACTTCCACTTAATCAGTTCTGTTTTGGACTCTGTTCTGTAAACATATCAACCTCTTTTCAAACCTTTTGCAGCCAGGAACATATTATACGGGTGGCTGACCCAAACCTTTGTGACTGTCTGGAATTGATTTTGCTACAATAAGTATACATATAAGTAATACACCCGTTAAAACAAAAGTCCAAAACCATTTGACAATGATTTAGCCAGCTAAAACCAGCGTTTTCAAATAGGGACATTTTCATGTATGAATGTGTGTGTGTGCATGAGAGAGGCAGAGACAGATTCAAGCTCATTCAAGTGGTTACTGGAATTTAAAATAGACATTTTTGCAAAGGTACAACGAAACAAGTGCAATTTTATTCAAGAATAAAACTGAATAACCAAAAATTCAAGTGACAACAAGATACCCAGAAGACATGATCCACCAGTGTTTGTGTGTCTGCTTATATTCCTTCAACAATGTCTTTTACAGGTAGCAAAACTTTACAGTGGCTGTTGCAGACTGAAATCAAAGGCTTCTTCTTTTTGGGCACATACACCATCAGAATGACACTGCCAGATCTAAACACTAGCATGGCGAATTGTTTGCGTTCTAAAGTGACTATAGCTGCAGGTGGAATTCCCATTTTACTTTATGGTGCCAAGCAGAGTTGCGTTGTGATGCAGCAGTCTATTAGCCAGCAAAAGTGCACTGAAGAAGCTGTCTGTTGTTACGGTCCTGTCTTTGTCCAGTCTGATAGCAGTCACGGGACGTTGTATCTTTGATTGCTGGTACAACAAATAGTTCAGAAAGGCGTCAGGCACATTCACCCACTGTGGTCATTGCTGGTGTTGTGAAAAGAATGGAGAAAAATGCCATCAACTCAGAGAGGGAGAGGCAAGTTCGTTGTACCACGTGAATGTCCCTGAGAGAATACTTTAAGAGAAATTGAAATAATAAAAAAACAAGTTTTACAAGTAGCCAAAATTTACACCAGGTGTTACAGACTCAAATCAAATATATATTTTTATAATATTATAGTAATAATAATAATAGCAGCTCACTACTCAAAATGTGGAGTGCCCGGTCTCAAACTGAGGACCTTTGGGTTATAAGGCAGCAGTTTTTACCTCTACACCATTCAAAAACATGTATGAAGTCCCTGTCAATTGACATTTGAGCTTGGGTTTTTGAACTCATTGCCAGCAACATGTAGATCAGATTCTTTTTTTTCATTGGTTATTTATTGAGTAAAAGTGAATGTGTTTATTTGATATTAGAACTAAAATCTTCACATATTATACATTTCACATTATTATTAGTTTAACATGGAAAAAGTTTCTGCTTTAGATATGTAAATCAAATGCTTTTTTTTTTTCGGTTATATTGAATAAAAGAGCATGTGTTTATTTGATATTTGAAACGTGGAAAAAGTTTCTGCTTTAGGTATGTGTTCAGCATTTCTTGCCTCGCATTTCCTTTCTTCCTACACTTACCCAGATGCTTTGTAGACACAGAACACACATGAAATACATGTATTCCAAATAACGATATATGGTATTATTTACCTTATACAACTCCAGGAACCTCATACGCAGATAAGGAGCCTTAGCTTGAGCTAAGAGCACTTTTTGCCTGAGTTGATCTCCGTCAAGGCAGTGGATGGGACAGCAGACTGCCTGCTGCTTGTGCTGATCAACACATTTACAAAACAAAAGACGCTGATGGAGAGGTGCGAAGGGATTTAAGGTGGCCCGGGATTACGAGTTTTTTTGTCGGGTTCAGGGATTCTAGTGTTAATGATGACTTAACTATGTCAAGTGCACTATTAATTAGCACATCGGAGACTTCTTTGAAAAAGCCTGTTGGGACTGAGTCAAGGACACAAGTGGAGGGTTTCAGCTGAGTACATATTCTAAAGTTCAGGTAAGCCTATCTGAGTGAAGGAATTTAATTAAATGAGATGAGGATACTGGGGTTCAACAGGGTTAACTTTTGGGGGAAGTATTATATTACACTTATTATTGTTTATTTTGTGTTTAAAAATGCATCTAGAATTTCACGTTTTGCTTGAAATTTTCGGGAGTCATTTCTTTAATTTGATCTGGCTTTTGAAGATGATCAATATTTGGAAATAACACTATTGGATTTCCAGCATTATCATTTATAATTTTAGAAAAATAGGATTGCCTCTCAAAATTGACAGCTTTATTATATTCAGTTACTAACTGATTACCCAGTGGCTTCGCTCACTGAGTGCAGGGGAAAAAAACTAAAATGTAGTATTTATAAAATAAGTTTATTAATTACCAATGTTATTTTTGAACAAATAAAGAGCATTTACAATAAACAGAAATTATATAAATATTAATTATTAAGTAGTAAAACATTTTGATAAAAGAATCTGAAGAAGATATAAGAAGCATATAAATTATTAAACAAACATTAACATTTAAGAAGTAATGATACATTGAGTACTACTGAAGTGATTTCGGGCAAACTACCTGCTTGACAACCTTGCACTATGTGCCTGTGATTTAAGCGAAAAATTATTCTGAGAAATGTGGACGCTGCCTTTCCGTGCTTAACGGGCAGAAGGTCCAAACAATTCCCAAGTCTAATACTTAACCATGAAGAGGTTGGTACATCTTTTTAGATGTAAACCCTCCATTTTCTTAAAAGAATTCATCACAAAAGCAACCTTGAATGTTGCAGGGTTTTAGTGACCCAAATTCATCTTAAGGGACAGTAAGTAGCCATGCACAGCAATTTACCAAGAGAGTCCCGCTTTGATAGCGCCGATCACACTTATTCGCCAAGATTTCCACTGTCCCTGGAGCCAACGGAGCACTTGAAGTGTGGCAAACAGTGCGAGAAGAGAGGACGCTGCCCAAAATTGTGAAGCTTTTGACCTGGAGGAAAAGCCCGACATTCCGTGCCTCCCAGCGTCCACTTTGTTCTTACGACCCCCTCGCTGCTGAAGGCGGTCTTGTCTTTACATTGTTTACAGCTCGGCACAGTTAAAAAGTAGAAATATGCAAAGCTGTTTTCTTCATCTCTTTTACTATCAAGGTGTAGCACGTTCCACTTATGTTGAATAAGGAGCCCAGCACACACAAAAATCTCCTACTCTTAGGAAAATTAATTCTATTAGTACGGAACCCAACCGAACTTTAGCCCCAATTTGATATCCTCATCTGGAGTTGTCTTTTATGAATTTATACAAAGGAAATAATCACCTCAACAATTCTTTAAAAAAAAAAAAAAGAATATATTATAAATCAAATAAAACAATAAACACCTTTTAAACTCTTGTCAAATCTATAATAACTTACAAACCCTAATTAATATGCCACCCCCTTAAACACTCTATAATATACTCCCGAGAAAACGGCGAAACAGCAAAGAAAGAAAGCAAGCAAGCAAGGAAAAGAAACGGAAAATTACCATTTACAAACAGCACAAATATATTCACAGTACTTAAATCTATATTACATCTATATACAAATATTAATTAGACACACACACAGTCCCCACACGTTCCCCAGTCTCTTTTATATTAACTTTGTTTTAAAGTCTAAATTCACACGGCCTGGGAAATCTGCAATGAATCCAGTGATCAAGTCAGATACGTTCCGCTGACTCGTATACTGAATTTAAATGTAAAAGAAGTGATCTCACTGGTCTGGCGATGATTCCTTTGTTGAAGGAAGAAGTCCATCTCACCCGGGTGTCTCGGCGTTAGCGTCCATCCATGACCGACGCCAGCACCATAAAAGCAAAGTAAAGCTGTGTGCTCCAAAGGTCCTTCTAGGTTAGCCGGCACTCCTTCTCCGTGCACCCATCCTTATTACGGAGTCTCACTTGCTTTACCGCTGGCTTCTTCTTTTCATTCACCTTCCCAGCTTTAAACAGTCTTTTTTCTTCTTTTCAATATTAGTAAAATAACTCTCACACAAATAATAAGTTCCTATATTATAATAATTGGTTCTGTGGTCATACATAATATCCGTTACCTGTGGTCATACGTCATTTCCGTTTCAAACACGAAAAGAATTTTATTTATATAGATATGTGTCTTCAATATTTCATAGTGAACTGTTAATTTGGTTTTCCTCCATTTATGCTAAGCCTTGTGGCATTTCCTCTTAAAACCAGACACTCAATGAGTCTTCCAAGATACTTTAGGATGAAGAATTTCTTAGCAATTTTTTAAGGGCTAATGTGTCAGCTGTGGCTCTCACCTTAGCATTCAAATATCCCACCTTACTTGTAACATTTCTTGTTGTATTAGGACAAGCACTAAATACAGACTGATTATTTAGAATAATAACAAACCTAGATGCTGTGGGATCAGAATAATTTTTAAACAATTTGATGCTCTTTAGTTCTAGTCAACAGTATTTGTACATTAAACAAAATGCAAAAATGGCCAGATATAGCAATGTCCTTGACCTGCCTCACATTAATTTTGAATCCTTCTGAAATCAATAAATGTAGCATGTGTCCTTGTGACGAATGTGGGTTCTTGCTCCATGCTTCCATCTCTCTTTTGGGAGCCTCTTGAACCTGACACCATTGATAATGTAACCAGATGAGCTAGACAATTAGGACACCAAACAAAGCAAGGGGAAGCGCAAAGTGCAGAAGTGCTTTTAGTAAAAACAAACCCATCAAAATCCAAATCAGTGTCCAAAACAGTGCAGTGCATCAAAATGTCCATAAATAAATAATCCATTAAAATCAGGGTGAAATGTGGAGGTTAAAATAATCCAATAAATATTCCATTTAAAAACGAGGTTAAAAATCAATAATGACTAGAAGCAGTCCTTTAAAAAATCCAGTGCCTTTTTTAGCTGGCGACTCCCCTGTTTCTTCCATCTGCGCCCTGCACCAGGGGAGTTAACCTACCTACAGCTGACCTTCTCCTACTGGTCTGGTAGCTTTCCGGCTTTTCCTGGATTCGTATGGCTCCGCCAGACTGAGACTCGGGTCTCCCAACAACCACGGGGCTCGCGCTGGGGCTTCAACCTCCCAAGCCTCCGACTCCTGATGCCTTCCACGGTGAGCCAACCACGTCCCCTCTTTAAGCTGCAAATGTGGCGATTATTTATTTAAAACTGGCCTTTACTACTGAGCCGCTGACGCTCCTTATGTGTAGGCTGGTTGATATACTGACTAAGATCAGATAGTTCTGCTCTTGTGTTTTTTGAAGACTGTCAAGGATCTTCTTTTCACATCTTGAACTTGTGGCCCAGGAAAACAAGAAACAAGAGTTTTGCAATTAGGTGACTGGAAGCTCAGGTGGTGCACAACTGAATCTCCAATAATAGGTATATCACCACTATCAGCATTCATGGTTGGGGAATGGAATGTGTGCTGACTGCTACAGAAAGCGGAGGTGACCCAGGCTTGGATTCCTGCTTGCATTGCCATAGATCCCAGAGTCTGTTGTTGTCGTGAGCAAGAGCGAGGGTAAAACTGACTTGACCCAGGATACGAGCAGCACAGCCTGGAGATAATGTTACAAATTCAAACCTAGATACTGAGGAAGTTTCTTCGAACAGGCAATACTTGGAGTCCATGAAATACAATTGTCTCTTTAGGAGCTGGTGAATCTTTCTCTCAAAGGATCTGAGTTTGTTCATAACACACTACAGCTCATGGTCGGCCACATTTGAACAAAGTGTTGTCACAAGATGTAGAGGGAGGATGTCTGCTATGGTTTAGGGACTTGCTTTATCATCTGATATCCTTATATTTTCTATATTTTCTTACTATACAGAAACATAGTGAATATGTTAAGGGAGTCCTTACTCATCTTTCAGCCAATCATTTCTTGGAAAAGGAAAAATAAATATTCTGTAAAACTTCATCACCTTTTTTACAAAGTAATCCTCTGAGAGGTTCAGGTTTATAATAGAAGCTTATGTTCATCTGAATGAACTACTTGCATTATCTCCAATTCTCGATCACATAACATGTTCACTATCCTGTGAACTTGAAGTAGATGCTGTGAGCACTAATGTGGGGGCTATTTTATTGCATACTGTAAATATTCTATATAAGAAAATTCCATCCATGTGCCATCTTTTTAAAGAAATTGACCTCCACTGAGCAAAATTATAAAGAATGTCTTCACTATTTGGAGAGGCAGAACAGCCCTTTGTACTTTCCACTGATTACAAGAACTTGATGTATTTGAGGTTGTCCAAAATACCTATACTGTTAAAAAGTAAAGATTTTCATTATTCTTCGGAATGTTCAACTTTTTAATTCTTTATAGGACAGTGGACTGCAGTTGCTTTGTCCAGAAAACTAATAGATAATGAACAAATAGCTGAACCAGAATGTTTTGTCTTGGTAGAGTAATATATTACTCTACTTGCCCCTTTTGTTTATAATATGTAGCCTTTGGGATAGATAGATAGATAGATAGATAGATAGATAGATAGATAGATAGATAGATAGATAGATAGATAGATAGATAGATAGATAGATAGATAGATACTTTATTAATCCCAATGGGAAATTCACATTCTTCAGCAGCAGCATACTGATACAATAAATAATATTAAATTAAAGATTGATAATAATGCAGGTGAAAAACAGACAATAACTTTGTATAATGTTAAATGTTAACGTTTACCCCCCCCCGGGTGGAACTGAAGAGTCGCATAGTTTGGGGGAGGAACAATCTCCTCAATCTGTCAGTGGAGCAGGACAGTGACAGCAGTCTGTTGCTGAAGCTGCTCTTCTGTCTGGAGATGATACTATTTAGTGGATGCAGTGGATTCTCCATAATTGATAGGAGCCTGCTGAGCGCCCTTCGCTCTGCCACAGATGTTAAACTGGCCAGCTACATGCCAACATTAGAGCCTGCCTTCCTCTTCAGTTTGTCTAGGCATGAGGCATCTTTCTTCTTAATGCTGCCTCCCCAGCACACCACCGCGTAGAAGAGGGCGCTCCTTCAACCTGTTAGAAAAATTATCACAAATTATCACTGTAGGTTTTCTAAGAACCAAGAATTAAATGGAGTTATTTTTTGTGGCTACAAATGAATTCAAAATGTTAAAATATATGTTCAGAATTTTGAAGACTGCAGATATGCAAAGCCCAGTTCCGACTGTCTCATACATATGCAGCAACCCATAACTCTTCCAGGTAGTCTGAAGGATGAAATCAATATGAATATTGTGTCAGACCTGCCACCATTATAGAGTTTCAATACAATATTAGTAGTTGTAGGCTAGTTTTCAAAAAGTCCCAATGTCATTCAGCAGAAAAGAAATCCCCTTCACAAATGAATTAAATGAAATTTTTATAGAAGCATTCTGCCACCTACATGGTTTCTCCAGGTGCATAGTCTCAGATTGTGATCCTCAATTCATCTCCAGGTTTTGGATGTATTTTTGATAACCTGACTTCACATTATTACCCAAAGAGAAACAGGCAAATGAAATGAGTTAGTGCAGCCTATAGGAAGTTTCTAAGATGCACTATAAACACTTCCAATTTAATTAGATCAAATTATCACCTCTGCGTGAACTCTCCAGATATATTTTCTTTAACTCGGCTACGAGACTCATATTAAGATGTCACCATTAGGGTGTCTACATGGGTTTTAAACAATCTTTGCTCTCACATTTTCCATTTACCACTTCAATTTCAAGTCTAGCCAAGTATTAATTCATGCATTTATCTCTAGTAGGATTGACTACTGCAATGTGGTGTTCACTGGATGTTCAAACTGTTTTTTATACAGCCTCCAGTTAATACAAAATGTGACTGCAAGAATTATTACAAGAACAAGCAAATACGAACACATAACTCCAGTTCTTAAATCCTTACACTGGCTCACGGTTAAGTTTAGGGCAGATTTCAAAATCCTTCTTTTAACATATAAAGCATTAAATGGCCGAGGTCCGGCTTACTTGTCTGAACTTATCATGACTTACAAACCAGAGCGTACATTAAGATCTCAAGATGCTGGTCTGCTTATGGTTCCAAGGATTAATAAAATAACAATGGGAGGTCAAGCTTTTAGTTACAGGGCCCCTAAACTGTGGAATGATCTGCCTGCTACTATAAGAGATGCCCCTTCGGTCTCAGCTTTTAAATCCCGGCAGAAGACTCACTACTTCAGTTTAGCATATCCTGACTAGAGCTGCTGATTAACTGTACATACTGCATCTCTGTTGTTAGTCATTAGCATCTAAAACATAAGTAACATGATAGTTAGAATTGGATACTAACCCTCACCTATTCTGTTTCTGTTCTTGGTACTCAAATGTGGCACTTGGGGCCACAGCCCACCTGCCAAGTTGTTTTGCCTGCCTAAGGTAAAGTCATCCCTGATGAAGGATCGCAGGAATCGTGAGAAAGAGGGGTCCTTTCATCAGATTGGCTGGCCCAACACTGTTTCAGCCATGGAATGGCCAAATGGGGGAGGCAGCTTGATGGATGAGGTACAAGGAATCTAAAATTATCCAAATCTTATTAGGTTATATCATCTACTGTTAAATTCTGCTCCATACTTCTAAAAAATTTTTATTTTTTATTGAGGATTTGTTCTGTTCTGTGTATTGTATTGTATTGACCCCCTTCTTTTGACACCCACTGCACGCCCAGCCTACCTGGAAATGGGTCTCTCTTTGAACTGCCTTTCCTAAGGTTTCTTCCATTTTTCCCTACTAGGTTTTTTTGGGAGTTTTTCCTTGTCTTCTTAGAGAGTCAAGGCTGGGGGGCTGTCAAGAGACAGGGCTTGTTAAAGCCCATTGCGGAACTTCCTGTGTGATTTTGGGCTATACAAAAAATAAACTGTACCTTACACAATTACATTCAAAGTTGAATGTTGCTCAGGAGACATGTGAAAGTTGCAGGAAATAAATGGCTCCTGAATTTAAAGAGAGGCAGAAGGTGTGGCTTACTATGCAAGGCACTCCCCTATGGGTTCTGCCTAATAAATTAGCCCCTTGACTCATAGGGATTTATGCCATTCTAAAATATGTTGGTCCATTTTTTCTGTCGTTTGGCTTACCAAAGCTTTTTTAGGTTTACTCAGCCTTTCTTGATTCACATTCAAAAACCTGTTCATTCTAGTCAGTGTAAATCATAGTTGTCTGACTTTGGGTCACACAGAGTCATAATACACTATTGTATTCAATAGGAAACAGTTGTGTATAGTTAGTAGAGTGGGGTCACTGTGGAATAATATTTTTGGCAAACTTAAACATTTTTACTGAAGGGTCAGTGTACCTGGAGTCATTAGTGTACAGGGAAAGTTTGGGGGAAAGAACACAGCCTTGAGAGGCACCTGTATGCTAATATGGAGCCCATTCAAACATACTGTGTCCTGTTTCTCAAAAAACTAAATCCATTTACAGATGCAAGCATTTGGTTCAGTTTGTAGAAGTTTAGTTAACAACATTTGAGGGACAATGTTGTTAAATACTGAATTTAAATGTACAAACAGTATTCTGGTGTAAGTTCCTTTACAGAATAGATGTTCCAGCACAAAGCGCAGGCCCGGGTTTATGGTGTCATCCACAGATCTTTTTGCCTTGTATGCAAATTGAGGTGGGTCAACATTAGAAGCAGTGACAGACTTCAGGTAAATTCAAACATTTTTCATTAGGACTAATGTAAGTGCAATTTGCCTGTAATCACTGAGGCAATTTAATTTATATTTTTTTAAGAATTGAAACAATAACAAAAGATTTAAAGCAATCTGGAACCGTACACTATGCAGAAGACTGGTTAATGATGTCCATGAAGTGATGAGCAAGCTGGATTGCAGATTATTTAGTTGCTGCAGATGAGACTGCATCAGTACTGGCAGACATTTTGCAGTTCTGTCTTGCAAACAGCTTCCAGCAATCATATTCCATGACAGAAACAGAAGGAGAGGAGTGAGGCTTTTGTACTTCAGGAAAAGCAAAAGGATTGTTGATACTCAGCTCCTTGTTTTTCATATCTGCTATAAAAGGTATTAAGTTTGTCAGGGTGGTATAAATCTGAGTAAGCATTGGGAGATTTTTTTATAGCTAGTAATAGATTCAAGGCTAGTCCATACAGAAGAGAAATTGTTTGCTGAAAACTGAAGCTCCAGTTTGTTTTTTTGTTTCCAATGAGTATATCTTATTGCATTGTTAAGGTGATTCCTGGCTGTTCTGTCTTGGCAAGAAAAACAGATAACTAGTTTCTTGAGTAACCGGAAGATGTCAGCAAAAGGCAAAACAAATGAAAATAAAAATAATAAAGTGACCAAAAACTCAAGTGAGAGGCAAAATTCAAAGTCAAATAACATGTAATAAGTCAAAAACCAGGCAAGACATCCAAAGTAAACACACAAAAGTCAAAAATGTAAATAAGGTTTTAATCGGAAGATTAGATAAGGCTCAGAGCAAAATGCAGACCTTTATCCCATCTGCTGATTGATTCAAGGTCACAACCCTGAAGACCACACGCCTAGAAACACGGGATGTGACCCTGACAATGGTACAAAACATGGCTTCCCTAACAGGAAAAGCTTACACAACAAAAAAGCCTAAATCATAATACTGGCCTGTTTGTCGGCTTCCCTATCACCAGTTTTAATATGCTATTTGTTTTGCTGGTGAAGAATACACAGTTTTTTTGGTGAGCCAAGGTTTTCCATTGTTATAATTACAATAGTTTTGCTGGGAATTTGTACCTCTTCATAGAAGCTGATATAAAATAATACAGTGTCAGTCAACTGATGAATGTTTTCACAAGCATTTTAAAAGATGTCCCACTCTGTACAATTCAATCGTGTAATTTTCAACTGCTTCAGGAGACCACGAGCACACATATTTTCTCACTGGTTTTGCTGATTTCACCATTTTGTGGGAACAACTGTAGCATTACATGGTCAGTGTAAGAGCCAACCTAGAAATTAATGCTTTAAGTTAAGTTAAATTCATATTAGTGTTTGCTTAGTCATAGCCATAGACAATGGTATAGCCTTTACCCCCTGTAAGTTAATAAGAGATAGAACTTTTTTGCTAGAATTAAGATACAGTGTGACAATTAAGTCAGTTGTTGTTTAGAATAGGTCCCAGTACTCAGGGACTTAAAAGACCCATTTTCATCTTAGAAATGAGATAGGCATACAGTTTTCTGACCATTTAGAAATGGTTCAGAAATGTATAGAAGTGACTTTGTAACGATTAGAAATGTACCAAGATTTAAGCTTTGAACAGAACTTCTCTTAAATCAAGAACTTTTCTCATTTTTGCTAATTTTTTCTTTTTGTGTGAACTGTTTTACTTTGAATTTTTTTTTTTTTTAAATTTTATTAATTTTATTGTAATCATTCCATACAAATAGATCAATTAATACAAAAAAGAATTGAAGACAAATCAAACCCCACCCTCAAGAACGAGAGCATGGCCAAAGGAGAATTGCATAGGGCTTTTTAATAGGGCAAAAACAAAACAAAACAAAAAAAAAAAAAAAAAGGAAAAAAATATATATATAAATAAATAAATGGAGAAGGAAAAAAAAAGCGGAAATAATTGCAGTGAATCCGGAAAGTATTTACAGTGCATCACTTTTTCCACATTTTGTTATGTTAAAGCCTTATTCCAAAATGGATTAAATTCATTTTTTTCCTCAGAATTCTACACCCAGCACCCCATAATGACAACATGAAAAAGTTTACTTGAGATTTTTGCAAATGTATTAAAAATAAAAAAACTGAGAAATCACATGTACATAAGTATTCACAGCCTTTGCTCAATACTTTGTCGATGCACCTTTGGCAGCAATTACAGCCTCAAGTCTTTTTGAATATGATGCCACAAGCTTGGCACACCTATCCTTGGCCAGTTTCGCCCATTCCTCTTTGCAGCACCTCTCAAGCTCCATCAGGTTGGATGGGAAGCGTCGGTGCACAGCCATTTTAAGATCTCTCCAGAGATGTTCAATCGGATTGAAGTCTGGGCTCTGGCTGGGCCACTCAAGGACATTCACAGAGTTGTCCTGAAGCCACTCCTTTGATATCTTGTCTGTGTGCTTAGGGTCGTTGCCCTGCTGAAAGATGAACCATCGCCCCAGTCTGAGGTCAAGAGCGCTCTGGAGCAGGTTTTCATCCAGGATGTCTCTGTACATTGCTGAAGTCATCTTTCCCTTTATCCTGACTAGTCTCCCAGTCCCTGCCGCTGAAAAACATCCCCACAGCATGATGCTGCCACCACCATGCTTAACTGTAGGGATGGTATTGGCCTGGTGATGAGCGGTGCCTGGTTTCCTCCAAATGTGACGCCTGGCATTCACACCAAAGAGTTCAATCTTTGTCTCATCAGACCAGAGAATTTTCTTTCTTATGGTATGAGAGTCCTTCAGGTGCCTTTTGGCAAACTCCAGGCGGGCTGCTATGTGCCTTTTACTAAGGAGTGGCTTCCGTCTGGCCACTCTACCATACAGGCCTGATTGGTGGATTGCTGCAGAGATGGTTGTCCTTCTGGAAGGTTCTCCTCCCTCCACAGAGGACCTCTGGAGCTCAGACAGAGTGACCATTGGGTTCTTGGTCATCCCCCTGACTAAGGCCCTTCTCTCCCGATCGTTCAGTTTAGATGGCCGACCAGCTCTAGGAAGAGTCCTGGTGGTTTCCAACTTCTTCCACTTACGGATGATGGAGACCACTGTGCTCATTAGGACCTTCAAAGCAGCAGAAATTTTTCTGTAACCTTCCCCAGATTTGTGCCTCAAGACAATTCCTTTGACTTCATGCTTGGTTTGTGCTCTGACATGAACTGTCAACTGTGGGACCTTATATAGACCAGTGTGTGCCTTTCCAAATCATGTCCAATCAACTGAATTTACCACAGGTGGACTCCAATTAAGCTGCAGAAACATCTCAAGGATGATCAGGGGAAACAGGATGCACCTGAGCTCAATTTTGAGCTTCATGGCAAAGGCTGTGAATAGTTGTGTACATGTGCTTTCTCAATTTTTTTATTTTTAATAAATTTGCAAAAACCTCAAGTAAACTTTTTTCACGTTGTCATTATGGGGTGTTGTGTATAGAATTCTGAGGAAAAAAATGAATTTAATCCATTTTGGAATAAGGCTGCAACATAACAAAATGTGGAAAAAGTGATGCGCTGTTAATACTTTCCAGATGCATTGTATTTCTTCTTATTCTAAAGCATTATTGATTAGATCCTGCCAGGTTTTGAAAAAATTCTGTACAGATCCTCTAATTGAGAATTAGATTTTTTCCAATTTCAAATACTATAAAACATTGGTTTCCCACTGACTTATCAGAGGAGAGTTAGGATTCTTCCAATTTAACAAAATAAGTCTGCGTGCCAAAAGTGTAGTGAATACAATCACAGTTTGCTTGTCCTTCTCCACTTCAAGTCCATTTGGAAGAACACCGAACACAGCTGTTAATGGGTTAGGAGGGATTGTGATACCAAGGCTGTCTGAAAGGCACTTCAAAATTTTGGTTCAGAATGATGTTAATTTGGTGCAGGCCCAAAACATGTGACCCAGTGAGACAGGAGCTTGGTTGCAGCGTTCGCAGGTTGGACCTTGCCCTGCAAACATTTTGGACAGTTTTAAGTGAGACAGATGAGCTCGATATATAATTTTTAGTTGAATAATTCTATGCTTTGTGAATATGGAGTTCGAGTGAATTCTCTGCAATGCTACCTTCCACTCCTTTTCTGATATATTAATTAAGAGATCTTTTTCCCATTGTCCTCTTGGATCTTTGAAAGGAAGGGGCTCTAATAAAATTTTATATAATGCGGAAATGGTGTCTAATTCCTCGAAATTGAGCAATATTTTTTCCAGCATGATGGAGGGTACAAGATGAGGAAAATTGGGCAGTTTCTGTTTAACAAAGTTTCTATGTTGAAAATAGTGAAAGAAATGTGTAGCTGGGAGGTTGAATTTGGAACGTAATTGTTCAAAGGATGCAAAGATATTGTCTATATAAAGATCTCTGAGCAACTTAATCCCAAATCTTTTCCAGGTATTAAAAACTGGATATGTTTGCGAGGGTTGAAAGAGGTGGTTCTCCTGCAGGGGTGCCACAGATAAAAGATTTTCCATCTTAAAATGCTTTCTAAGTTGGTTCCATAATCTGAGTGAGTAAAGCACAATTGGGTTATTAGTATATTTGCGATAACTTGCATTTATTGGAGCGCAGAGCAGGGAGTATAAAGAAATACTACAGGATTTTACTTCTATTGTGGACCAAGCCTGTGTATATTCATTTATTTGTGTCCAGGATGTTATGGCTTGTACGTTTGCTGCCCAGTAATAAAACTGAAAATTAGGTAGAGCCATGCCACCTTCTGCCTGAGGTCTCTGTAGGGTCGCTCTTCGGATACACGAGTGTTTTGAGTTCCAAATAAATGAGGTTATAGTTGAATCTAATTGCTTAAAAATGATTTATTGATATATATTGGAATGTTTTGAAATAAAAAAAGAAGTTTAGGAAGGATATTCATCTTAACGTTAATTCTTCCAGTTAGAATGAGATGAAGGGTTGACCATCTAACGCAAGTCTTGCTTAATTTTTTCCATACAGACGGCAAAATTTTGTTGATAAAGAGCTTTATGTTTACTTGTGATATTTACCCCTAGGTATTTAAACTGATCTGCTATGGTAAAAGGTAGGGTGTCCAATCTAATATTATATGTTTGTGAATTCACTGGAAAGAGTATACTTTTATTCAGATTGATTCTGAGACCAGATATCTTTTGAAATTCTGTAAGTGCTGTTAAAACTGCAGGCACAGTGTTTTCTGGGTCTGATATATATAAAACCATATCATCTGCATATAGAGAATTTTTCTGTTCCAGTCCTTCTCTGATAATCCCCTTTATCTGATAAGAATTTCGACAGTGGACTGCCAGTGGTTCAATGGCAATTGCAAACAGCAGTGGTGACAAGGGGCATCTTGCAAATTTCTCCAATGCAGTGAAACGGTGGTTCCATTCAATCATATCAAATGCCTTTTCTGCATATAGTGATAATAATATCTCTGGGATGTTTGACTTTGCTGGTCAATATATTACATTAAACAGGCGTCGGAGATCGGAAGATAAGTGTCGGCCTTTAATAAATCCAGTTTGATCCTGTGATATTACCGAAGGCAGCACTTTCTCCATCCTTCTAGCTATAATTTTTGAGAGTATCTTAGCATCATTATTCAGGAGTGAAATTGGTTTGTATGATGCACATTGTAACAGGTCCTTATTTGTTTAGGAAAGACGGTGATTAATGCTTGACGAAAAGGTTGAGGTAGAATTTGATTGTCTCTAGCTTCTGTAAATGTTGCCAACAAGAGGGGAGCTAGCTGAGTGGAGAATTTCTTATAAAATTCTACAGGGTAGCCATCAGGGCCTGCTGATTTCCTGCTTTGAAGTGACTTTATTGCATCTAGTAATTCTGATAGGGTCAGAGATTTATCCAGTTCCTCGGCACTTAAAGGATCTATTTGTGGTGTCTGTAATGTATCCAGAAATGCATTAGATTGTGTGTTGTCTTCTTTGAACTCAGTAGAATATAAAATTTTATAGTAATCTCTAAATGTGTGCATTATATTTTTATGGTCAATGATTTCTTCCCCATTTGTGTTGGTGATTACTGGGATTGCATTGCGAACTTCTTGCTTGTGGATTTGTTGAGCTAAAAGCTTATTAGCTTTCTCTCCATGTTCATAGTAATGATGTCTTGACTTATAAATAAGTTTTTCAGTTTCTTTAGTTGTCAAGATGTTGAGTTCTATATGCAGAGCCTGCCTTTTCCTATGAAGAGCCTCACTTGGACACCTGGTTTGTTCTTCATCTATTGTAGTAATTTCGTTTCTTAGCTCTGACGCTTTCTTGGTTTCTAATTTATTTCTGTGGGAAAGATATGAAATAATCTGTCCTCTTAAGAAGGCCTTTAGAGTTTCCCAGAGTGTTCCTGCAGAAACCTCTGAGGGTGTGTTTGTCTCTATGAAGAAGCTGATTTGTTTGGATATAAATTTTGTGCAGTTCTCGTCTGCTAATAAAAGAGGGTTAAGACGCCATCTGCGAGGTGAGTGTGAGGGGCTGAATGATTTTAGCTCCAAGACTAGAGGGGCATGGTCAGAGATAACAATTGTGTCATATTTGCACGATTTAATCGTGGGTAAGAAATTATTATCTATAAAAAACTAATCAATTCTTGAGTAGCTATGATGCACTGGTGAGTAGAATGCATATGTTCTTGAGTTTGGGTTAAGAAACCTCCAGGGGTCTGATAAGTTGTGGTCAGTTACAAACTGTGTAATTGTCTTTGCAGTGTTAGATGTCGTCCCCCCCGTGACAATTAAAGTCCCCAGCCATTATAATTTTATGAGTGTTCACATTGGGAATGGATGCAAATAGATTTTGCATGAATTCCTTATCATCGACATTGGGTGCATAAACATTTATCAAAATCATTTTTCTGTTAAATAAGTTGCCCATGACCATCACATATCTCCCTTCTGGGTCCGATACTACATCTGATCCTACAAATGGGACTGTTCTGTGTATGAGAATTCCCATACCTCTAGTTTTGTTTGTAAAGCTAGAATGGAACATTTGGCCAGTCCAGTCTTTTTGTAGTCTGGACTGATCCTTCCTTAGTAAGTTGGTCTCCTGTAAAAATACTATTTTAGCGTTTAAGCCTGTTAGGTGGGAGCATACTTTCTTTCTCTTTAATTCGTGATTCAGGCCTTTAACATTCCAACTCACAAAGTTAACTGTCCCATCATGGAGACATTGATTCTGAGTTTTTGATGTCATTTTATAGTCTTAACTGGTAGTGAGGCAGTTTTAATCTTAATTTCAAATTTCCCCACGAGTTATTGCCATATAGCCTATTGTTACATTGATATTTATAGTTATAAGGATTAGAAGAATAGATTAGATATAGCCTGCTCTCCTTCTCTCCCCCCTTTATCCCCCCTCCCCCCATTTTGCCTCCCCGCATGAGGCTAAATCCCACTTCACAATGTCCCAGTCCTCTGACATACTAGGAGACAGAGCACGTCCAAAACAAAACAAGCCCCCACCCCAGCGGTGTTTGAGAATTAAAACAAAGTAGAGATATCTATTGCAGCTAAAGTCTAAATAGTATCTGCCAAAAATATAATCATTAACAGTCTTTAAGCTTAAAATATAATCTTCAGCAATTTTAAGATATTAAGATAATAAAATAATGAACCCTGGGAATGATTTTAGCAAGTAGTCTAGGATATACTTAGTAGATCTTAATGCAATAGTAGAAATAGCATTTAACCAAGGGTATGATGTTAAACAGTCTACTTTAGGGTAGTAAAAAAAAAAAAAAACCCTACTTTAATTACTTCCACACTTCCACACACTCACGTCTATAGCTGTGATTAAAACATAAAAATATAGTGTTCAAGTAAAGAAAAGGAAGTATAATTATAATACCAGTCTTTTTAAAAGTGGATCAGACAGCAGATGATAAGTCCTTCCCATGCCTTGACAGAATACGGCTCATTATTGACTTTCAAAAGAGTGTCGGGAACAGCTTCTTTAATTCCTTTTCAGCTTCCTCCTTGCTTGAAAATACATGATATTTGTCTTGAACTTCCACTTTCATTTTGGTGGGATACAAGAGGCTGTATTTGATATCGGCTTTCTGTAGCAGCTTTTTTAATGTCGAAGTAGGCTGTGCATTTTGCAGCTGTTAAAGGTGAGAAGTTGGGGAAAATACGAATGAGATTATTTTCAAATATAATCTCTTGCTTGTGTCTGAGAAGTGCCATCACATCAAGCTTACATCATAATCGCTCTAAGCTAACAATAAAAGACCTGAGTTTAAAGGTTTTTGATCTGAGTATGCGATAAACTGCTGCTATCTCGGTATCTAATTTAAAGTTATCTCCAATTATTTTAGAGAGTAATTCTACTGCAAATTTCACTGGGTTTGAACTTTCTTGTTTCTCAGGTATACTTTCAATTCTTATATTATTCCTTCTGAACCCATCTTCCAGAGCCGCAAGTCTGTCTCCGAGTTTTCTGCATTCGGAATTCACAGCTGTAGCTTCTTCATCGGCGTTGGATGCCAATCTGCTGTTTCAATTCGAGCCGTGAATGCCTGCTTAACGTCCTCCAGCTGATCTGTAATGTCATGCAACTGATCGGCAAGTTTTTTCAGTCTGGATCTATTTTCTTCAATGTGTTCCTGTAATTTCTCCACTATGCCTTTAAAGATCACGTCAAAACGTTTAAATAGACACATTTCCCGGTTTTTGTTATCCTTCTTAAGCTCACTTATGGCCGTAGCCAGTGTAGCGATCATCTCTTTTATTTCGGACAGTTCGCTTCGGCTTTCGTGCTCCGCGAGTGGAATTGCAGATCCTGTTACAGCAGATGCTGCGGGCTTTCGATGAGTAGAAGAAAGCACGTACTGCAGGGCCTTTTCTAGTCTTGAATGATCCTCAGAAATCGGCGATCCATCGTGACCTGTATCACTTACATCCTCGCTCCCATTTTCACTATTGACTGGAGACGACACAGTGGAGCAGGGTCCTAGGAAGTCTGCGCATTCGTCTGCCTGTTCCAGGTCAGTCTCCGAGAGGCCATACCTCGTACTCGGGCCGGATGTCTGTCCAGACTTTGATGCAGCTTTAAGTTTCTTTTCTGGTTCTTTCTGACTTCTCTTTTTGTTACTCATGTTTATATATTGTAGTGGAAGTTCCTTGGGTCGGGTAAATACAGGATACCTCTAAATAATAAGAAATACATGGGAAAATAAAGCCACTGCTAACGGAGCTCCGCTTCAGACGTCCATCTCCTGTAACGGACGAGACCAACTTTACTTTGAATTTTAACTAAAACTTTTAAAAACAAAGATATTTTGTCTGTGGAATCATTTCAGCACGTCAGGCTTTTGTTGAATCCCATTTTTTATGCTAGAGCTGCAGAATTTTGGTAATTTATGGAAAACGCAGCTACAGTCAGAATTACTTGGCAGTGTAAAGCCTGGTATACTGTACGTTCTCTATAGTGCTGATGCAGTGATTCACAATCTTCACATCTCTGTTATGGTATTTGACTAAATGTTTGTATCAGGGAATCTTGATGGTAAAATTTGCACCAAACTTGTGTTGTAATTTGCAACAAGAATTATCAAAGAAAATTTTATAGGTAAATAGAATGACTTACAGCTAATAGTGAATAATTCCAGAATACAATGCTTTGACAATATGGAAATATTGGTGCACCAATTTTCATTACTATAAAAACAGACACCACCTGTTTTTGACTTATTGCAAAAATCTGCATCTCTATCCGCCAAGGTTATTATAGTTAACGAAAACTAAAATCAAAACTGAAACTATTATTAAAAAAACATTTTCGTAAACTGAAATAATATAATTAAAACTGAAATGAAAAACCAAAACTAAACAAAACTATTAAAGTAGCTGTAAAGACTAACTGAAATAAAATAATAATTTACTAAACATAATTTTAGTTTTCGTTTTTTAATTAATTTTCTTGCTGTTAGTTTTTAACCCTTATAATCTGTAACTCTAAAACTGAAAGTTATCCCTCACGAGCCGCCCGTACATATTCATCCAGTGAACGGCGGCTGGTGAAGGAGGCCGGTTGTTCACACAACATTTGCAGTGACAGAGCGAGCTGAATACTCGTGTAAAGCCTGTGGAATAGAAAGTGATTTATGCGCCGCCTTTCTTTGCACTTGTTGTATATCAAGATGTAATTCAAATGCCTGAAATCAGAATGTGCTGCTCAACAAAAACTTTACCGTATGGACAGAAAAATCACGAGTGAACGTTTCAGTTTATTTCTCAGGTGCCTGCTTTTTGTTGACAGTAATTCACCTGCCACTTTGCACACAAAGTATACAAAGTATGTTTTAGAACTCCCTGAGTCCAAAAATAGCATTATTTGGAATTATGTCTGTGTGTGTGTGTATAAACACGATATCTCAAAAACACAATTAGATAGATGGATGAAATTCGGCATGTGGTTGTTACACCAGAATTGTAGATCTGTATTAACTTTTGGGTCAAATCCATTAACTGGAAGTGGTACTTTACCTGAACACATACTCAATTTTTTTTTTATTCATGCAGCTGCAGAGTCCGATTTATTCAAGTTTACTTTTATAATAATTGTTCAATATATTAATTTCATTTGATTTGTTGTTGATGGTTCTTTAATATAATCCTCGTCTTGTGTTTACTCCTCAAGTATCCATCTCCATATTTGAGAAAGTCTAGGGGAGACCACTCCTGAATTTTTGAAAATAAAACGGCATTGATCGAGAGACTGACAATGTCAACATACAAGATCAGCATATTGCTGCTGACCAATCACTTTTGCTTTAAAAACGTCGTTTAACAACGAAGCGATACAAACCTTGTAAAATTCCTGAGTTGGCAACGTCTCTACTGAACTACAGGTAGGTAGGTGAAGAGAGTCTGCCAAGTGATGAAAAGCTAAACATACTAATGTGTTTTTGTATTTATTCTATATTTATTAAATTATCTTTTTTAGTTCATATTCACAGCTCAAAATACCTGATATTGTGAAAATAATCCAGTAGCAGAATTATGTTTTAAAATATCTGTCCGCATTTTTTCAATGTTTCTCTCTCTCTCAAATCAGAAATTGAAATATCATATTCTTTTTGTTCTTAACATTAGCCATATCATACATATTGCATACCAGGGATTTTTCCTGCCTTGCATCCAAACCTGCTTGGGTAGGCTCCATTTTCCTGTGACCCTGCTCTGAATAAACAGGTTTAGATAATGTATACCATGATCCCTCGCTATATCGCGCTTCGCCTTTCGCGGCTTCACTCCATCGCGGATTTTATATGTAAGCATATTTAAATATATATCGCGGATTTTTCGCTGCTTCGCGGGTTTCTGCGGACAATAGGTCTTTTAATTTCTGGTACATGCTTCCTCAGTTGGTTTGCCCAGTTGATTTCATACAAGGGACGCTATTGGCAGATGGCTGAGAAGCTATCCAGCTTACTTTCTCTCTCTCTCTCTCTCTCTCTTGCGCTGACGTAGGGGGGTGTGAGCAGGGGGGCTGTGTGCAGCTGCTTCCTGAAGGACATGCTGCACGGAGCTTCGCATACTTAAAAGCTCAAAGGGCACGTATTGATTTTTTTTATCTGTCTCTCGCTATCTCTCTCTCTCTGTCTTCCTGCTCCTGACAGAGGGGGTGTGAGCTGCCGCCTTCAACAGCTTTGTACCGGCGGTGCTTCGCATACTTAAAAGCCAAAAAGCCGTATTGATTTTTTTTTTGACTGCTTGCTTTGCACTCCTTTGAAAAGGAAGATATGTTTGCATTCTTTTAATTGTGAGACAGAACTGTCATCTCTGTCTTGTCATGGAGCACAGTTTAAACTTTTGAAAAAGAGACAAATGTTTGTTTGCAGTGTTTGAATAACGTTCCTGTCTCTCTACAACCTCCTGTGTTTCTGCGCAAATCTGTGACCCAAGCATGACATTCTAAAAATAACCATATAAACATATGGTTTCTACTTCGCGGATTTTCCTATTTCGCGGGTGGCTCTGGAACGCAACCCCCGCGATGGAGGAGGGATTACTGTATATTGTTCTTAATCTTAGATGTTGTCTCTGTCATTTTGTGCCCCTCCATACACCTATCACCTACTCTTGCTCTGCTCATTAAGAGTTTACTGTTCTTATGGTGGGCTATTCAAGTTTTGCTGTCCCTAACCATCACACTACATGCTTGTTTTTCTTTTTTTCCCTCAATACAGCTAGGTGGGTCTGCACACTCATTCATGCCTAAGTGCCTTGTTCTTCCTTAACCCCCATGATTTTCATGGTCATGCCTGTCAGAACACAGTAGAATCTCTTTTCTTATTTTTTTTATACTTTTCCAGTCCTGCAGGTACAAAATTCTGTCTATAAATTGTGTGTGCATGAGATGGAATCAGATACCAATATGGCTGGTAGAAAATAACAAAGCCCAGTGTTTGAGATTTTGAATGAAATATTGAAGGCATTCATCATAAGCACATTGTCATTGGAGTAGGATATGTGGTGTGCTGTAGACATTTAGAGTAAAAAACCCTGACACCTTAAAATTCACCTAAAGTTCATTACAAATTGGCCCATTCTGGGAAATAAAAGGAAAAGAAAAAAAGTGCCAACAGTCAGTGCAGATTTGTTCAGCACAAATGACATAGAAAATATTTTAAAAATTATAAAATCGTGTAAAATTGTTTATATTCAGTACCTAGTTTTGATTATGCTTTTTATCAGACAAAAACAAAAAATAAACTGTGTCATGCAGTGTAGTAAGCTTCCACAAACATTAAACTCATATTATATACAAACACGTTAAGTGTACACTTCTGTCTTATTGTGACACAAAAACTGAACTCCATAGTACTATAGCTCTTTAACCATGCTATAATTACTAAAGCTGAAACTAATATATATATAAATAAAATAGAAATGTTTTTGTAAAATAAAAACTAAACTAAAACTAAAAATACACGATGAAGGAAAACTAAAACTAAACTGAATTTCCAAGTAAGGTCAGAAAAAATATAGAAATAAAAACTAATACAAAAAGGCAAAACTATAATAACCTTGCTATTCGCTCCATAAACCCCATCAATTCTACTGCAGAAGGAAGTGACAAAATGCTAAAGTGAGGAAATAATCCTTACTTATTTTGGGGAGAAGATGAAGTTCAACAATGTTGTTCCTCAGTAATCTGATAGTAGATAAAAACAGACTTGGCAGAGATGTTGAAAACCTGTAGCTTGTGAAGTACATGAGAGACACCACGCACTTCCCCCTCCTCCACCTAGATTCCACCTTTGCAGTCGGAGAAGTAGTAATCCCACATGTAAGCAATCTTGTTCAGTTGAGATTGTCTGAAGTCCGCTCCCAGTAGTCAGTAGCTTATCTCAAGCATAAATTATCCTCATTTTATTACAAATAGTGAAGTTATTAGAAATTAACACAGTGGCCAAACAACCGTGACTGTCCTGATAAGTACCATAAAATTAACATCATTGTCGGTTTAGTTAGTTAGGAGGAATAAAACAAGATTGTGTTAAGACTATTTAGCAATGTTTTTCTGGCTTAATATTTCTGGTTAATGTCTCTGGTTAATTCAGTTTTTCTTTGTTTCAATCAGTTACTACCCTTTTTTCATTAATAGACGTGTTTTTCCATACCATCTGTAGTTAATTTCTTGGCTACAACCTTCTATTTCTTTTGTCTGAACTCTTGTATATCATGACATAACCTCTGCCTGAGCCCATTTCTTTTGGAATTATTTTAAACTAAATTTTTTCGTTTCTTGGCAATTTTGACATCATTTAAGTCTTTAGACTTACAATTTTCCACCTTGTCCTCAATGTTTATTTATGTTAATAAAACAACTGTTTTGCATTCTTTGACATACTTGACATTATTCTAGTTTGGATGTACACTTCTGGAAGACCTATACATCTTCACAATATATATTACTTTACATTTTCTGCCATCATAAAATATTTTTGGATCAGTATTTATTGATGTAGCGGCATTTGTTGAAGGTTTCCAAAACAGTTCAAAATACAGCTTCAACAATTACCATGACTCCTGTTTCAGAAAGACTCCACAGTCTAAGTTTCTTCATTTTAAAGGGTTTAGTGAAATTCAAAGCAAACAGTTCACACAAAAAAATAACAAAGAAAGTTGATAATACGTTCAAAAAAGAAAAAAAAAAGGAAAAGGGAATTTCTTGCCAATGATGTTTAGTTTATGTCTTATGTGTCTAGGTTACGTTTCTTATAGTTTCTATATGTTATCACATACACTAGGATTGAATGCACATAACATTAACGGAATAGTCAGAAAACTATGTGCCTTTTTACCTTTCTGTCTGACAGTTCATGTTTCTTTCTTGCTGTCTAACTTCAATTTTCTAAATACAGAAATATATCAGAGCATTAAGGTCATTCCATTAACTTGTTAGCTTGTAGGGTGTAAAAGAGAATCTTCCATTATGTATATGAAACCTACATTCTATTCAAAGTAAGTGTAAATTTACCATTAACATTAGCTTAAAAGGTTTGGCTCTTACAATGCATGTTCAAAATTAACAGCAGGGAAATTAAATTATTTTGCAAAGTGTACCATCGGACAGAATTGTAATCAATGATATGCCTGTATTTACAAAGTGGCTGCTTGGACAGACTTATATACTTTCTGTAAAATGGGCATGTCATTAAAATGTTATTTCCCTGCATGTTGATTGTGGAAAATATGTCATAGCTTCAATTATCAAGCAATGTTTTTTCTCTTTAAAGCAGCTTAGGTAGTAGGGTTTTCTTCTACTCCTTTAGAGCTTTATGTGGAAAGAGGATTTGATACTTGCTTACTATGAGAATGCAAAAAAAAAAAAAAAAAACCAGAAAGAAAGAAAATGACCTTTACAGATTAAAAAAATAAATGCTTTGCTGGTGTGCCCTGCATTATGGGCCTCCAGTAACAGCACCTTAATGAAGCATCATTCCTCTAATGTATGATTAAGGTTTTCTCTGTTCCTTGAATTTTCTGCAGTAAAGATGCTAAGAGAGGCAACGTAAATTATTTACAAAATAGTCGTTAAACCAGGAGAAGAAATAAAAAAAAAGTATCTCCAATGACTGATAATTATTTCTTTATTTTTCTGCCAAATTCTACCCATTTTGAAAGAGGTATGCTTTAAAAGTGATATAAGAATAAAACCTATTAAATTAAACACTGTAAAAGTACTACAGCTGTGCAACTTCAGTGCATGATCTTCAACAATGCAAAACTCAGCAGATGATAACAGTTTTTGAATGTCCATGGAGAAGTAACTAAACTAATTACAGACAGAATACTAAAATGATGTAATAGGGGGTAGGTTAATTCTTGTTCATTTGTCTGACACCTCCACACACTAAGAGGGAGCTTCTGCAAGTAAAACAGTTTATTGGGGTATATAATTTCCCCTTTGTAAAGCCAGTATACTTATCAGACAATCAGATTGGAAAAAAATCAAGCTTCTATTTTTTCAGACAAAGTTCACATGTATAACCATGGAAATGTTGATGTGATTTGTTTGTACTGGTATCAATCAATTAATCACTGAGAACACTCTTAAAAATGATGGTTCTTTAATAGTACTATATAGTTCTTTACTTTATTGAATGGTTCCTCGTAACTCCATTGCTTGAACAAGCATCATTTCTTTTTGGGACGAGATCATTGCCTTTGAAGTTGGTTCTGTGTGCTTTGAAAAACTTCCTAATATGTAGAAAAAAATCAAAACAAATCTTGAATGTATGGTGGGCTGCAGTGCACTAATAGATTAAGAAAACCTAGACCTGTGTTATTGGACATATGCAGCAAGAGTCCCATTAGTATTTCACAAATCTGTTAACATCTCTTCATGGTTTAGTACTGTATGAAGCCTGATGCAGATCTACATAAATGAATGTTCTTTCTGGAACCTTCATGTAGATGGGTCTTGTGGAAACCAAAAATGGTTCCTCTAAGGCATCACTCTGAAAAATCACTGTGGCACCTTTATTTTAAAGAAAGTACTTACTGTACCTTACACATTTTACATCACAGTAGCACTGATAAAGCCTTATGAGCCTGCAGTATTTCTAAAGATACTTGCATGGCTTTGCAGTATTAGGCTGAAATTTGGAGTGCTTTTGAGAAAATTATATTTTCCTAAGATGGTCTCAATCAGACACCTGTAATATCATTAAGAACGTCTTTTGCATTACATTGATTAAAAAATATAAGAAAAACGACTACTATACATTGTATAAATGTCTGAGTTATTTGCAAAAGCTTTCATTAAACTAATGAGCTTTTAATTTTTGCAATATTTTTATTTATATAAAACAGTCAGCCTCAGTTTTTTAACTGATTATCACTTTAACGTATTTGTTAAATGAAACCTGGATTATAAATATATGAAACTTTGAAGGTGCTCCTTATAGTCTTTAAATATATATTAATCATTTCTCAAGTACCATTCTGCAAAAAGGGCTTATGACCAGGAAAATAGCTCATCAAAAATGTGAACTTTACTGAATGTTTTAATTCTCCCAGTGTATTGTTCTGATGTTTTGCAACTGAATAGAGCACTTTAGTCCACAATCTGAACTTTTCTTAAAACTTTTTCTTAACTTAAAGTCAGATTTATTCCTGATAGTTGTACCTTCAATATGTAGATTCCCTAAAATGGAGATAACCAAAAAGAAGACAGAGAAGCCAACATCCTCATGACTACTCTGGACGTAACCTAAAAAAGGGAACTGGCTGATTTCCTTTGTATGTCCTGGCGAGCCACATAGTAAATATAATGCAAGTAAGGAAAAATGGCAACGTTTATTAAGAATAGATGGAAGACACAAGGCACTGTCTACATGACTCAGGGATAGAGTTATATTATGGAGGTGGTGAGAGAAAGGATAGAAATAAAGGTATAAAAGATCCCTTGTATTAGTTATTTTTATCAAACTTTGGACAAGTTTAACTAAGAAATCTGAGAGAAATGGTTTATTTTCATATACACTTTTTAGCAGTGTGATAAGTGGCCAGGAAAAAAGATTTTTTTTTTGTATGAAAGGGCAACTCAGGACAAGAACAGGGCTCAAACATTTCCTCACAGACAAAAAAGCTTGTGGGCTACTGATGGAGGCAAAGGTCATCATGTCTAAGCAAGAAGAAGAGTTCAGATGGGGGTGAGGATTATTTAAATCATGCATGCTGGTACTCCAGAAAATGAGCAGGAGTACCAGCACATGAGACACAGAGAAAGAGAAAGAGAGAGACTTCGGCTGAAACATGTAAAATAAAAATTTTACTTGTGCCATCTGCATCTCAGCCATGACAGCATGTTCGCGGATAAGTCTGTTTTCTATTAATAAAAAGAATATTTTTCTTGTGCAGAAGTGGCCTACATTTGCCCATGATTCATACTTCACTGCTAATCAAATTCACAATCACAGTTATAGTTAAAAGTGGGTAAAACATAAGTAGCAGATTAAAATAAAGTTGAAGTGTTTAGATTTTGACACAACGTAACTTTGATTATCATGTACTACTTTGTTTATAAATTTTATAAATTGTATACAGTGCTGTTATTTTTTCATAACCTATGAAACAGTTACACTATATTGCATTCTTCATGTCACATTCTCCATTTTTGAAGTATCCTATTTGAACATTTAGTACTCTATGTACAGTTACTTTGAGCTACTGATAAAAAGGTTTTTCTGTAAAGCATGCGTGCCTGCATTTACAGTAGCTTTAATAAAGAATAAATAAAAGTAATGTAGAGAACTGCCATAAAAGAAAATGAAGTAAGTCCAAGTGGATGAGCATATCAAGATGCGCTTGGGCGGCACATTACCCTCGCAGCCTAACAAACTTGTTAACGACATATCACGACTTGTAAGCACAAATAATTAGTGTTTTCTTAATTAATTAATTAATTAGTGTATTTTGTAAATAATTAGTATTTCTTTTATTTTTTTTTCAAGTTTATCATAGTAATGGATAAGTGGTTGACAAAGAATCTACCAATACCAAGGTCTCTGAAATGGAAGAACAAGACAAAATGGACAATTGAAAGAAAATTGATGAAAAGCTTTCAGCACGTTTCCAATTACCAAAACAATGAAAAATAGTGGGAAATTAGTAGAAAAGATTCTGCCTAGTTACAATTTGAATTTATGTGAAAAGTGAAAAAGGAGATCCACATCAATGTTTTTTGCAAAATTCTTGCAAGCGAGAGTATACAACTAAACAAAGTACTTCGGCATGTTAGATCAAAGCAACCAGACTTGAAAAACATGCTGCTTCATCTTTTTAAAACAAAACTAAAACAATTTAAAAATGTCAAAAAATAGCCTGTCTATTTTCATCAGCATCAAACAAAAACAATGCATGCTTCATACTTCATTTGTTTGCGAATTGCAAAACCTTGTAATCCCCACACAACTGGTGAGCCTTTAGAGTTCTCACTGATAAAAGATGATAAGTTTGAAAGAAGTTTAACCAGTTCTATTTTCCAATTACATGGTTGCACGCAGAATCGATAAAATGTCCCAGATTGTAGAGGATTAGTTTATCAACAAAATTAAGGTAAGTACATTTTTTTCATTGCATCTGGATGATTCCACTTACAGTATGTACAGGTTTGTCCCAATTAAATGTTTGTAATTATTTTATATGGAACAATGAATCACATAAAGAAGTGTTTTTTTGTGAACCAATTATTCGAGTTACTAGTGAGGAAATTTTCAAGACTCTTGATGCCTATGTGAAAAGGAAGGGTCTGCACTGGGTGAATTGTGTTTGAATATGCATTGATAGTGCTCAGGCTAAGTATGGTAAAAATAGTGGTATTGTGATTCGAGTTCCTAACCTAGATTCAAATGCATCATGAACTCATTGCAGTCTTCACAGAGAAGCATCAGTTTCAAAAACTATGTCAAATGATTTGAAAAGCATTTTAAACACTGCCCTGAAAATCATAAATTTCATCGTGACTAAGCCATTACAGTCACATTTATTTGAAAGACTGTGCAAGGAAATGTGAAGTTTCCTTAAATCACTTATTCTACACACTGAGGTATGTTGGCTGTTGAGATATAAAGGACTGACAAGACTTGTTGAACTCTACAATGAAGTTCCAATATTTCTGGATTGAAAAAAAACGATTACACAAAATCATTGCATAGCAAGAAGATTCCTCTGAAGCTCTCGCATTTGCAGATATATTTTAAAAATAAAAGTAAGTGAATTTATATTTAATGGAGGTAAACTATTTGCAGTACATGAGAAAATTTGAGGCTTCACTAAAAAAACTTTTTTTATGGAAGAAAAAAATGTAAGAATGCTAGTTTTATTGTTTTGAAACATTCAAAACCTTTATTGTTGAAAATTGAGTCATCAGCTGGCTTCATTTCATTTCTGTCACACATCTAGATTCATTGAAAGAAAATTTTGATTATTATTTCCTTGAGGAGATGAAAAATTGTGAGCAAAAAAACTGGATTATAAATCCATTTCAGAGAATTGACATGGCTACTGAAACAGAGACAAAGTCAGATGAAGAACTAATCCATCTGTCCAAAGACACCTAGTTAAGATGAATTTTGATCACATAAAACAGATACAGTTTTTGGTTGTCAGTCCAACACACCTATCCAACTCTTTCTAAGTTTTGAGAGTATTGCTTCCTTTCATGGCTATGTACATATCTCTGGCCTGGGTAAACCTGTGATTAATTTAATTTGGCTTTTGCTTTAAATTTGGCTTTGTCAGATGTGATGGTATTGTACGTGGTGGCTGGTGTGTTGGTAAGTTAACTTGCTAAACCCTCAAATTTTCATATGCCCTGTGCTATTCATTGTAATAGCAATGCGTAGGTACTCTTGAATGCATAATGCATTAGGAGGGAGGCTGCTCTAGCAACCAATGAGGTTCTGCAGCATCGTGATTCCATATGTAGGAAGTTGATTAGCGTAGTCCATGTATGGTTGTTTCTGGATGACAACCAGGTGGAGTCTGAGACACATTCACATATACAAAATGATTGAGGTTTATAAAAGTAAATTGTGCAGAAATGTGCATACACCAGGTTTTATAAATCAGATTTTTTTTGAAGTACACATTTTCCTGTTTTTTGGTGTTAGAATATTTTCACACTTAAATCCACACAAAGTTTTATAAAAGAGACCCCAGATTATTATATTTGCTCAGATTTTCAGCTTCTTTGAATTAGATGTTGTTATTTGTGACTGCTACATCGATCAGCAGAAGTTGGCTTCTTTTGACAGATCACTATATCATGGCGGTTAGCTAAAGTGGAGACCCAGGCCCCTCCTGGACCCCGTGATTATCAGAGGAGACTGTGTGCAGAGGGTACAGACCTATAAATACCTGGGAGTGCAGTTGGATGATAAATTGGACTGGACTGCCAATACTGATTCTCTGTGCAAAAGAGGACAGAGCCGGCTGTACTTCCTTAGAAGACTGGCGTCCTTCAACATCTGCAATAAGATGCTGCAGATGTTCTATCAGATGGTTGTGGCGAGTGCCCTCTTCTACGCGGGGGTGTGCTGGGGAGGCAGCATTAAGAAGAAGGACGCCTCACGCCTGGACAAACTGGTAAGGAAGGCAGGCTCTATTGTAGGCATGGAGCTGGACAGTTTGACATCCATGGCAGAGCAACGGGCACTCAGCAGGCTCCTATCAATTATGGAGAATCCACTGCATCCACTAAACAATGTCATCTCCAGACAGATGAGCAGCTTCAGCGACAGACTGCTGTCACTGTCCTGCTCCACTGACAGACGAGGAGATCGTTCCTCACCCAAACTATGTGACTCTTCAATTCCACCTGGGGGCGGGGGGGGTAAACGTTAAACATTATTCAAAGTTATTGTCTGTTTCAGACAATCATTTCACAGGACTTTAATCATCTCTTCACCCTTGATGCAAATTTTGCACTTGCTGTCAACCTAATGTTTCAAGATGTTTCAATGGTGGTTATGATTAGTATTTCAGTCTCTGTTATTATTATTATTCATTTGAACATTGTGAACATTAATGCCTCTTATATTACTGATTTGCTAAACCTTGTCTTCAAATCTGTGAATTTGAATACAATGTTACTATTACTTGTACCCAAGCACAGAAAAGCTTTGTGATCAGCATAACATTTACATTACTGCTGACAGGAAGCAATGTTGAAAAATAAAATGTTTGGTTTTACTGGTGTTCCACTAAATATGACACATGCTAAAGGCTTTGATCGGCACTTGTTCCTTCACTATCAGAGATTTCTGATCATTTAGTGCATAATAAATACTTGGTAGTCTAGCAGCTTCATTCATTACATCAATATGTCTCTAAGTTGACTAGATGACTTCAGAGATGTAACAGATAGTCAGAAATTCATCTGAATGTGTCCATTTTTCAATACAACCAGCTTGTTCACAAATATTTTTGAAGTGTTTTCAGACACTATTCTAGAATTTCCTTTTACTGTATTGCAAAAATGAAACACACCAGTTAAAACCTAGAAGAGAAGCAGACCCCAAACAGACAAAGAAAGCGTGAGCATTTTAACCCAGGTGTTAGGTTGGTGCTGTAAGGAAACAACAATAATCACAGTCAAGGACCCTTAGCAAGTAGAAATTTAGTATTACTTTTCAAATAACTTATTGTGTGCTCCTCACTGCTCACAACTACTCTAATGCCTTAAGCAAGCAGGTGATGCAAGAGATAAATGTGTGTGAAAATCCCTTCTCACTGTATAATAGGAGTAAAAGATCATTAACAGGCAGAAAACACTGCACTCAGGCAAAAGAGAGACAAGCCAAAAAACATTGGCACCTTAAATAAACTTAAAACTGCCTTATACTGTAACTGGGCAGGAAATACAATATGAACAGAAAGCCATCATCATATAATTAATTTTGAGTTTTACTACATGAGCATTGTAAAATGCTTACAGTGTGCAACCACATAACGCTGAGTAATTTAATAAGCCAATGCTTCTTAATCTTTCTGCAATCCCCTTTCCTGTCTTTGCAAGGGCACTCAGAATGGTTTAGTTGACCAGATTACTTTTAAAATGGCAGACACGTCAAAAGGATTAATAAAAAGTTATTCATTTATTCTTTTGTGAATCAACTATAGTAATTTTCAAATTGTTTCAACATTTTTATTATAGGTTTACTAACCATGTATCATTTGGATATTTCTTCCTTAAATAAAAACATAAACCTCTTTATTGTTGTTTCCGTAATTCTGATATAATTGTACAGAATACAACAAGAACAGCCATGAAATAGTGACAACAAATAAACTCTCACAACATGCACTTATAACTAAGTGAATTGGACTGCATGTATCGTTCAGTGGGCTGGTGCCCTGTCAAGGGTTGCTTCCTGCCACAATGCCCATTGCTGCTGGAATAGTACCCAGCCCTTGTGATAAAGCAGATACAGAAAAAGAAAAAGTACATGAATGGATGGAAAGCTAGATTTGTGCAACTTTATTTCTTCCAAATTGTGTATCTGTTTAGGAACTACACAAGATTTAGAAGAAAAGGTAGAATGATCCTCAAAAAACAATAAAACGCTCATGCCAAGCTGTAGAGTTGTGTAACATGCTAAACGTGTAAGGAAAACAGAATTGCTTGCCATACTTCCTGACATGATGCTGTAGCACCAGGGTGTTCAGTATCTCATATGAAGCAAAAGTTATCTTGACAGTTATTACTAGAATTCTATTTTCCACATGTAAAATTAGTAAGTACTGTAGATCTATTGAGAAAACTCATGGGTTTGAAAGAACAGCAATATATTTATATGCATAGGGATCCTACAAGAACATTAGATTAAAAATATTTTCAAAAGACTTTCATCTTGCCAGACTGATGTTTTGTCTAAAGAAGGTTTTAGGCATGAAGTTGGGACATACTTAGTGATCTTACTGTAATTCAAGTTATGTATCACAGAGTGTGATGGTGGTCTGCACTATGCATTATGACAGATGCTTTAGAAATTATAGGGGGGGAGATCTAAAATAAACTAATGTAATTACATAAAGTCTGAATTGGTGTACAATAAAAAAAAAAAGTTGCATCAAGTATTTGAAATAGTAAAATGTGTGCTTCAGTTTAAATGTTGAAACTCTAAATATTATTCATTATAATAGAAATGTGTCATTTTTCACCTTCTGAAAGAAGTCCATAGAGGGCTAGATTCCTACTAGAAGATCATAAATAACATCATATTCATAATCACTGACCTTAAAATAGTGTAAAATGATACCCCACACACTTATATTTGAAATTTGTTGTGTTCCATGTACCTTCTGGAAGTAGCTTTTAGAGTGCTAGAGCCACCAGTAAAAAATCAAATATCCAAAATATCATCATATTCACAGTCAGCAACTTTAAAATAGCATAAAACTACACAATCCTGCATTACCAATCCCCATTTTTTTGAAGTTTTGTGAAAAAGAGTATTTTGACCCATTGTATCCTATTAGTGGATGAACCTCTGGAGCCAGTTGATGGTGCATGCACAAGTTCAAGTCCTTCTGATCATTTTTGCTAAGAGTAGCTATTGGTTTACCACAAGTGGGTAATTTCCTGCACAAAATATTATGCAGAAATTTCCTAAAATGAGGGGTTTTTTGCATGTAGATGTTTTGCATAAAAAGCATCAAGACAAGTTGAATGGTATATCATATGCAGGGGGTTTATTGTAATGGTGAGTTAGGAAGTGCCAGACTAAAAAAAACTGAAGTGATTTCAAAGCATTTGTAAGCAATTCTTATGAACACAATATATGCTATGGAAAGTTTCATTAGGTGTTAACATACATTTTGAAAATTAGAGTTAAAAATGCTACTGTTTTGGGTGTACAATAAAATTCCGCTTAAGTCACAGTATACAAATTTCCCTCACTGAAGTTTAAATCGATGCCCTCTACTTTACAAACTTTACAAAACTATTGGCTGCGTGGATCAAACCCTATTTTTTTTTTCACCAAATTGTAATTGCAATTGAAATAGACAAGGATAATCTGTAACAATATCACAGTTACAGTATTTAAAATGTCTCTTATTGCATAGTGATAAAATGAGAATTAGTGCAACTATATAGAATTTTAATCAATATTTTTAATCAATAATATAATATAATTTTACAATTTAATGCAAGCATATACTTATATGAAGTTATAACAATAAATAATTAAACATAAGGATAATAATTGAATGTAACTAAAGGGTTAACCAATCGTTGTTTTAAGCCTAGGCATGTGAGGCTGTTGCCTCATCTTAGAGGAGCCGCCAAGATAGCTGATAAGGGTAAAATGATGTAGGTGAGTAACAAACACCCCTCTAAAAAGCAGAAATAAACTAATGGGAAATCCCAAACACCCCTCCTATGAAGCAGTGCTAACATTAATTGAAGAGCCTGCAGATCATACCTGTTTACTGGGCAATCAATATTCAGATTAATGGGAAAGTCAAAAGGAATCAGAAAATATTGGTGGCACTCATTGATTGGATGAAGCTTATTAAGAGTCAGATGACGTGATGTATTAGATAGGGAAATGTAACAGAAAAGCATAAAAGCAGATGAATTGATTTATTGATTGGTCACTCCATGGAGTGAGACATTTCTGCATACCTGTGTACAAATAAAGAATTTTTCTGCATTTTCATCTGGTTTCCGTGAATGACTTCTTTGAAAACAGAGGAAAGTTTTTCCACTACAACTACAGTATGTGTGTTTAAAATGTATTTCAAAACTTACTAAAATTTAAGTTGTTTCAACCACATAATCCCCATGAACCTCTCAAATGAATTCAAACAAACATCTCTTTCCTAAATATTGCATTTAGGATATCACTAACGATCACTGCCAGCAAATGGAGATTGATCATTTTCACATTTAAAAATTAATACAAATACATAAATATATATGTATTGTACTATATGTATTTACAATCAGATACATATTTCACAAGAGAAAATGGTAAATGGCAAATGCAAGGACATTCCTGAGGTGGCAATAACAGATTGGCTATCTAACTCTTTGAAAAAGATTACATGTGTTCTGTTTTGTGTATTGTATTAACCCCCTTTTTGGCAATCATTGCATGACCAACCTACCTTGAGGTGGGTCCCTCTCTGAACTATCTTTCCCATCGCCTTTCTTCTAGTTTTTTTTTCTTATGTTTTTTTTTTTAGTGTTTTTCCTTGTGTTTTTAGGGAGTCAAGGCTGGATTGCTGTCAGAAAACAGAGCATGTTAAAGCTAATTGAGGCATTTCTTATGTGATTTTAGGCTATACAAGAAATAAATGGATTTTGTTGTTATTGTACTATACCTTTATGACTTATCGATCTTACTCATCTGTTGGGTGCTATAATTTAAAACAACAAATCCAAAAGAGATGCATCCTTACTCTCTATCTCTCTCTCTCTCACTCTCTCTATATATATACTTTATTATATCTATATATAATTATATATATATATATATATATACTAGCAAAATACCTGCGCTTCGCAGCGGAGAAGTAGTGTGTTAAAGAGGTTATGTAAACATATATATACAGTACATATCTACATATACACATATCTACATATACATATATATACAAATACAAATTTACACATCTACATATATATATACATATGTACATATATATACACATATATATATACATATGCACATATATATATATATATATATAAACATAGACATACATATATACATACATACATTGACATAAATATATATATATAGCAAAATACCCGCGCTTCGCAGCGGAGAAGTAGTGTGTTAAAGAGGTTATGTAAACATATATATACATCTATAATAATAAAAGGCAAAGCCCTCACTGACTGACTGACTGACTCACTGACTCACTCATCACTAATTCTCCAACTTCCCGTGTAGGTGGAAGGCTGAAATTTGGCAGGCTCATTCCTTACAGCTTACTTACAAAAGTTAGGCAGTTTTCATTTCAAAATTATACGCGTAATGGTCATAACTGGAACCTCTTTTTTGTCCATATACTGTAATGGTAGGCAGCAAGATGGCCGTAGGAGACTGAGTTGCGTGTCGCATCATCACGCGTCCCACGTAATCACGTGAACTGACTGTGAACTCAGTACGTAGAAAAGAAGGAGGAGCCCCAAAGAGCGCAGAAGAAAAACATTCATTACACAATTGACAAGGCAGCGAAACAATAAGAAGCGAGTGAGTGACGCATACAACCATCTTCATAAGACACGAGGTATAAAAAAGCATGGTGTAAACCGTAAGTCTAAATTAACTTTATACAAACGCTCCCGCTGCCGTTTGCAATACCATATTCGCGAGATACAAGTTTAATGATAAGACACGAGGTATAAAAAAGCACGGTGTAAACCGTAACCTTAACTTTATAGAAACGCTCCCGCTGCCGTTTGCAATGCCATATTCGCGAGATACAACTTTAATGAGAAGACACGAGGTATAAACAACAGTTTGCATCACTTTGTAACAGAGTTAAAATTGCTGTAGCGAGAAACTTTTAACTGCCGGGTCTTAGCTAACATTAAATAAACCCGTGGACATCGCAACATCACACAAGAGAGTGGCTCACGTGAGTGACTGAACGCAGCAGGAGTGATCAGTTCCATAAATCAAACCTGTTCAAAAAAACACATTACACAATTGATAAGGTAGGAAAAAGAATATGAAACAAGGCACGGTATAAACCGTAACTTTAACTTTATAGAAACGCTGCCGTTTGCAATATCATATTCGCCCCTGCGAAGTGCGGTGATTTTGCTATATATATTAAACTATTTCAACCATTGTATGATCTGCTTCTCGCAACTGAAAGAGGGCACCGTGGCAGAAGTTAGCCGACTTGCTCACCAACCACAAGCGTTACCTGGTAGGGAACCACCCATACAATCAGATTGTGAATCAGACTACGAAT